>NC_056737.1:1734473305-1734799024 GCF_019279795.1 Protopterus annectens
AGTTATGTACTCACCATAACATTCCATCTGAGTAGGTATCTTCATTTGTCTGCAACCTTTGGGATACGGATCCGATCACGGATCCGAGCCGGCAACTTCTATCACAGCATAGATCCGAGCTCCTAGCTCCTCCCTTTACCCATAATCCCCTACCAACCCTAACTGACCTCAGATCAAGTTTGCCCCATAGCACAGCTAATACTGTGTACCAGAGGGAACTAATCTAAAGAACCCCAAGTATGATCATTTTGGTCAGGGGGAAGGAGGGGGGGATGGTTGCAGACAAATGAAGATACCTACTCAGATGGAACGTTATGGTAAATACATAACTTCTTAAACTGAAGTAGGAATTTCATTTGTCAGCAACCTTTGGGACAGAGTCCCCAGCTACCTAAATCTTGGGTGGCCTTCATGGAGGGATATTCCGGAGCACTGCAGAGCCAAAAGACGCCCTACCTCAGGAGACAATATCTACTTTGTAGTGGCTGATAAAGGTATGAGATGAAGCCCAAGTGGCTGCGGAACAAATGTCATCCAGAGAAACTCTAGCCTTGAAAGCAGCCGATGTAGCAACGGCCCTAGTAGAATGAGCATGGACTCCCTGAGGTGCAGGCCTTCCCGAGCTCTAATATGCTAAGAGAATACAACTAGATATCCATCAGGAGAGGGTAACTTTAGAAACCGACTTGCCGAAGTTGTTTTTTGGCAAAGGAGACAAACAACTGATCGGATTGCCTATGACCAGTTGTTCAATGAGTATAAAAACGTAGTTGTCTGTGCACGTCTAAAGAGTGCAGTTTATACTCTCCTTTGTTTTGATAGTTGGGGAAGAATACTGGAAGATTAACGGATTGATTAATGTTAGCTTCCGAAGATACCTTAGGTAGAAAAGACGAACTGATCCTGAGGTGAACTCTGTCTGGGTGGAAGACCAAATACGGTGGTTTGACACAGAGAGCCTGGAGTTCCGAGACCCTCTTGGCTGAAGTTATGGCCACCAAAAAGGCTGTTTTCCAAGAGAGGTATTTAAGATCAACAGTGGCCACCGGCTCGAAAGGGGGGCTAGTCAAGGCCTGTAAAACTAGGGATAAATCCCATGGAGGTACCACCTCTTTGACCGGGGGCCTGAGGAGGAAGGTACCCTTAAGGAAGGTCTTACACAGTTTGGAAGTAATAAGCGGACCTGACTCCTGCCCTACATGATAGTGTGAAATTGCTGCAAGTTGCACCTTGACCGTGGAAGAACTAGCCCCCTGGTGAAAGAGAGAGGTTAGAAAATCTAGAACTGACGCTACCGGCGCCGTAAAAGGATCTAAATGGCAGTGCTCTGCCCAAATGGAAAAACGTTTCCATTTACTCCGATAGACCCTTCTGGTGGAGGGCTTGAGAGCTGCTACTAGGATGGCTTTGACTGGTGATGAGATTCTGGGAGTCCTTATCAGGAGTGGAACTGGAGCAACCAAGCCGTCAGCTTTAGGTTGGCCAGGTTCGGAGTCGGAAGACCCAGGGGGTGGGAAATGAGATCCGGGAGGGGATCCAGCATCCAGGGCGGATGAATCAGGTGAGACCATAGGTAAGGGAACCATGTCTGACGAGGCCAGAATGGGGCAATGAGGATCATCTTGCTCTCCAACTGACTGGCTTTCTGCAATAGTTTCAACATCAGGGGCAGAGGCGGGTAAGCATAAAGCAGACCGGGAGGCCAAGCATGAACTAGAGAGTCTCTCGGGGACTCCCCCGGAGGGGGGATCAGAGTGAAGTAATCGTTGCATTTGGTATTTGAGGGAGAGGCAAAAAGATCACAACAAGGTCGCCCCCATCGTGCAAATACTTGCTCTGCCACTAGAGGATTGAGAGACCACTCGTAAGGAGTCAGGATAGTACGACTGAGCCTGTCCGCTAAAATGTTGGACCGTCCCGGAATGTGCGTTGCGATGAGAAAGCGGCTGGTGGATATCACCCATTCCCACACTCTCATTGCCTCGCGGCAGAGAGGGTAAGACCTGGTTCCCCCCTGTTTGTTGATGTACCAGACAACTGACATGTTGTCCGTCTGTACTGCAATCATCCCCACCGGAAGAGGGTTATGAAGTGCTTGCAACATCAAAAGCACCACCCTCATCTCCAGGACGTTGATATGCAATGAGGTCTCTATGTCGTTCCACGTGCCTTGGACTGTTCTGCCCGAATAGTGCCCCCCCACCCCAGGTGAGAAGCGTCCGTGGTCACTGTGGCGACTGGTGGAGGCAGCGAGAACGGGCGTCCGTGTGGAGATTGGAGGACTGGAGCCACCACACGAGCGACCTTTTGCAAACCCTGCTTAGGGGAATGGGATGAGACAGGGGATTGCGAGATAGGGACCACTGTACCTGGAGGGTCCACTGTATGACCCTCATATTCAGCCGGGCCAATGGTAGCAGCGGAATTGCTGCCGCCATGGACTCTAGAGCCCTCAGAACCAATTCCGCTGAAGGAGCTTGAAGTTGAAGGATGGCCTACACATGCAACCTCAGGTTCTGAAGCCGATCTCGAGTCAAGAAGGCAAGCATCAGTCTGGAGTCCAACCTCGCCCCTATGAAATCAAATACTTGTGTAGGAGCCAGGGAGGATTTGGCCATGTTGATGGTCAACCCTAAGAGTGGAGCCAGGTTGAGGAAATAATCCCTGCATGAGCAAAGAAGATGCCTTGTTGGGGCGGTAAGGAGCCAGTCGTCCGGGTACGGAAAGACCTGAATTCCCTGGAGTCTCAGGTGGGCCGCTATCGCTGCCAAGACCTTGGTGAACACCCTGGGGGCTGAGGTGAGACCGAAGGGAAGGGCCCTGAACTGGAAATGGCTGGCTCCCAGCCAGAAGCGGAGAAACCTCCTGGAGCATCTGTCTACGAGAATATGATAGTACGCATCCTTGAGGTCTATTGAGCACATCCAGTCATTCTCCCGCAGTAGTGGGAGAATAGATTGCAGTGTGACCATCCGGAACTTTACTTTTGGTACTGCCAGGTTCAAGAGAGAGAGGTCCAGGATGGGCCTCGCGTCCCCCGTCTTTTTTGGCACCAGAAAGAACCTGGAGTAAAACCCTGATCTAAGCTGATCTGGGGGGACGGGCTGGATGGCTCTTTTTTGTAAGAGCTGCTGAATTTCTGCAGCAGCCGCCTCCCTCTGCTTGGGTGGCACATCGGGGAGGCTTCTGATTCTGGGGGTTACAAGAAAGGGAATTTGGTAGCCTCTGGATATAACACGAAGCACCCAGCGATCCGTTGTTATGGACTCCCAAATTGCTAGGTGCCTCGAAAAATGTCCCCCGACTGCCTCCAGAGTGGAGCAGCCGGGTAACCCCTCAGGGGTTCTGCGTGGGCCTCTCACAGAAGGGTTCTCTGGACCCAAAATTCCTGGGAGCCCCTCTGCCTCTAGGGTGGCATCCTCCCTGTCCTCCTCTGCCACAAGAGGACTGGTTGTCCGGAGCAGACTGGGATTGATGCGATTTCCGGAACCACATCTTCTTCTGACCCTTTTGGTTCTTGGCAAAGGACCTCTGGGGAGCAGAGAAGCGGACTCCGATGGCAGACAACGTCTTCCCGTCTTTCTCGCTCTGGACAAGGGTGTCACGAACGGTTTTGCCAAACAATGCAGAACCATCAAAAGGGTCATTCGCAAATGACGCCTTAAAGGGTTCCGAGAAGTCACAATGTCAGAGCCAGGCTTGCCTCCTCATGACCAGCCCGACTCCGCCTGCTCTAGCGGCTCCCTCAGTGGCGTGAGACAAAAGCCGCATAGAGGTGTTGGAAACAGAATGTAGGGTAGACATTCGGGAGGAGTACAGTTGCTTGTCCCCTTCCGACATGGACCCTGGGGGAGCAGCGTATTCTTTGATTAGATCCCACTGCATCCGAATGACGTGTGCCATATAGTTCAGGGCCCTCAAGGAGAAGGTCACTGAACTGAAGGCCCACTTCCCAAGGCAGTCCATCGCATGAGACTCCTTGCTCGGCGGGTGAACCGTGGGGCTCTCCTGAGCCAACTCTCGCTTGGTGGCTGCTGCCACCAACATGGCATCCACAGGGGGACCTCTGCTCCAGTGGGTTCTCTCTGACGGGGGGGCTCAAGATTTTGTCCGGGCGCTTGGGAACAGGTTCTACAGTGTCCGGCTCCCTCCAAGCCCTAGTGGCTATAAGATCCACCAAGGGGTCGGGGGGGGACACCCAAGAGATAGATGGCCCTGCCTCGAACGCCTCTAGGAATACGGACTCGTCGGAGGAAGCCTTGGGGGCAGACCCCCCCCCTGATTCTGAGCATTTCCATGATGTCTCCAAAGGAGACATTCTCGGGGGGGGTGACCTTGGGGAGCCTTCCCCTTCATCCAAGTCCATATCTTCAGTGAGGGACTCAGGGGAGTCCACGTGCCTCCTCTTACACTTCGACTTGCGAGGAACCTCCTCTGAGGGGGCTGTCCGAGGAGTCCTCACCAGCAATATCCTGTTCCAATGGAACACCTAGGGGCTCTGAAGCAGGCTGCCCCGAAGGCCGGGTGAGGGGAGCCAGGACCAGCTGAGAGGGAGTGCAGGGGGGAGCCGAAGCCAGGACCGGGGGGCCTGGACACACTCAACAGTACCCTCTCCACCATCGCAAAAGCCGAGGGGGAGCCGCTCTCTGACAGATCCGAGATCCGACTCCCACTCGGATCCGAGGCAGGGATCGGACCCGGAGCCGAGACTATCAGATCCGAAGGACCCGCGTGCTCCGACCGGGACGGGGTCGAAAGCACACCGAGTCCCTCGGATCCGAAGCTCGGCCCACGGCTCCGAAAGGTCGGATCCGACAAACTCGAGGGAATCGTTGGAGCCAAAGTGCCTAGCACTGTCGGCTCCAACCCACCCCCGGATCCAACGTGGCTCGGCTCCGACAGCTCCGAACCCGGAAGGCGGGTCAGAAAAGGAGCGATAGGCACAAAAAAGGGGGTCGAGCTCCCCCCACAGGGGGGGGAGGCAAGAGCACTCCCATCTGCATCTGGGCCTGGATGGACCTCCTCATCATCTGGTCCATGTCCGCATCTGACATACTGAAGGTGGACCTCGAGGAGGCCACTGAGGCAGGCCTGGAGTGCCGCCTCAATGACCTCGACGGGGACCGGGTCACCTCCTCCTCGGGTCCCGGTGAGAAGCAAGGGGATTGGATCCGAGGAGGAGGCGAACCAGGAACCCTGGAGGGAGAAGCCCGCTTGGCAGGCGGGGCCGAGGAGGAGTCTTCGGCCCACCGCTTAAGGTGCTTCTCCCTCCGCTTCTCTTTCCTGGCCTCCCTCACCTCCGAAGCCACAGTGGGAGGTTGAGTCCCGGTCAGAGGGAGGGGGGCAGGAGTGGCCGCTACCGAGGACTTGGTAGCGGTCACAGAAGTACTGGAGGCCGGAGCCGGGTCTGGGGGCAAAAGGCCCGCCAGAACCAGCTTCGACCTCCGATCCTTAAGTGCCCTGGGGTTGAACACAGCGCAAATCGTGCAACCCGAAGAGAGGTGTTCAACCCCAAGGCACCTAACGCACCGAGTGTGGCCATCAGCCGGTGAAAGCTTGTGACCACACTCAGTGCATTTCAAAAAAATGGCTTTAGGGGCCTCCGACATAACTAAAAGAAAACACACCCGCTAGGCCCCTACACACTACACACACACACACTGCGACCAGCGAGGGCAGGGAGGAGAAATAAAAGATAAAAATTAAGTTAATTCAAGCAAAAAAGAGTAAAATTAGGTCTAGGGAACACCTAAACACACACACAAACACTCGCTCAAAAAGAGTACAAGAAAAAATTTAAAAGTTTCTTTTCTCACAAAAATGGCCAAGAGCTAGGGTTGCCACCTTTTCAAATGGTCAAAGTGGGACATTTTTGGTACAAACATCAGATTTTACAGGCTGACACATACCCACGGTCAGTACAAAGGATAGAACTTAACTTTTTTGCCTAAATAAAAGCTTATTCTTGTAGAATTTTAGTTGCTTATTCTGTTTCTTATAACATTTAGGTATTTTAGATACAGAATAACTGTTTTATGCAACTATTACATAACATATAGGAAATAATTTTGTCCTAAAATCTCAGGACATTTGCCATTTTTAGAATTTTTTGTCAGGACACAACTGCCCAAAGTGGGACTGTCCCTCGCAAAGTGGGACAGGTGGTAACCCTACCAAGAGCTCTGGAATCTAGCTGTTGCTTGAAGAGCGGCAAACTAGATCTGAGGTCAGTCAGGGTTGGTAGGGGATTATGGGTAAAAGGAGGAGCTAGGAGCTCGGATCTATGCTGTGATAGAAGTTGCCGGCTCGGATCCGAGATCGGATCCGTATCCCAAAGGTTGCTGACAAATGAAGTTCCTACTTCAGATCTATAGTACAAAGACAGAGGAGGACACAATGTACTTCAGAGTTGTCCAGAGGAAGAAGCCCCCAAAAGGGGACTCTTCTCAGTCTGTCCAGGCTAGGGGGATGGAGGGTGGGACGCAAGAAAAAAGGTGAGAAGAAGACAACTAACATGGAACGTTATGGTAGGTACATAACTTCTTAATGTTAAGTTGTCTATCTCGCCTTCATTCTTGCTGGATGGGACAACGTCCCTAGCACCTTAGTCCCTCTTCAGTGGAACCAAACTCACCTCTATTCCTAGAGGCCGCATCCAACTTGTAATGCGAAATGAATGTATGAGGAGTGGCCCAAGTGGCTGCGGCACAAATAGATTCCATTGGTAGTCTTGCTTGAAAAGCTATCGACGTAGCCAATGCTCTGGTGGAATGACCTTTAGGTTTAGCAGGGAGTTGTTTATGTCTGAGTTGATAAATCAAGGTAATAATAGAGGACAACCACCTGGATAAGGTTACTTTGGAAACTGGCCATCCTTGTTTGCCCTCAGCATAGGATAGGAAAAGTTGGTCTGATTTTCTTATTTGCTTTGTCCTATCCAAGTAGAAACGTAATTGCCTGTGAACATCCAAGCGGTGCAAATTTTGTTCAGCTTTGTTCGAATAGTTAGGAAAAAATACGGGCAGATCAATAGACTGATTCAGATTTGTTTCAGGGGGTATCTTGGGTAAAAACGAAGGATTAGGCCTAAGTGAAACTCTGTCCTTATGAAACACAAGATAAGGAGGACAAATACAGAGGGCTTGAAGTTCTGAAACTCTCCTAACTGATGTGATGGCTAACAAAAAGAGAGTCTTCCAGGAGAGCAATTTTAAGGAACAGGAAGCTGCTGGTTCAAAGGGGGGAGAATCAAGGAAGCCAATATCAAGTTCAAGTCCCACGGAGGCGGGGGATCTCTGACCGGGGGCCTAAGTAACAAAGTTCCTTTGAGAAAGGCCTTGCAATGTTTGTGGGACATGATGCTGGTTTCTGACAGGCTAGCATGGAAATTTGCAATAGCAGTTAATTGGACCCTAATGGTGGCAGAGGAGGAACCAGCTTGAAAGAGCTCTGCTAAAAAATCTAAAACATGATGGACAGGGGCTGTAAAAGGGTCAATATTCCTAGCCTCTGCCCAGAAGGAGAAACGTTTCCACTTACTAGCATAAGTCTTCCTGGTGGCAGATTTGTGCGAAGAAAGGATGATCTCACGTACCGGCTGAGAAATTAGCAGAAGCCTGGCTAAAGTTGGAAGTGGAGCAACCAAGCTGTAAGGTTGAGAGACTGAAGGGACTGGTGCAGCCCGCCCGACTGATGGACCAAGAGGTCTGGCACTGGGTCCAGATTCCACGGCTGCTCCAGCAGGTGGCGATGCAGGAACGGGAACCAAATTTGTCGAGGCCAGTAAGGGGCAATGAGGATCATCCTGGATCCCAAAGCAGCTGCCTTCTGAATTAGCATGGGAATTAGGTGGAAATGCGTACAGAAGACCCCGGGGCCAATCGTGAACTAGAGCATCTCTGTGGGGAGTGGCCGGGAAGGGGGAAGAGAGTGAAGAAGTCGTCGCACTTGCTGTTGAGAGGGGTTGCAAAAAGGTCGCAGCAAGGTTGACCCCATCTGCGGAAGATTTTGTCTGCTACTTATTGATTGAGAGACCACTAGTGAGGCATGAGAATAGCTCTGCTTAGCCTGTCCACTATGACATTGGACCTTCCAGGGATGTGCGTCGCTATCAGAAACCGTTGAGAGGAGATCGCCCACTGCCAGAGTCTGAGTGCTTCTCGACATAAGGGATAGGACTTGGTTCCGCCCTGCTTGTTGATGTACCACACTACAGACATATTGTCTGTCTGAATTGCAATAGTCCCGGTGGGTAGAGAGTCCTGAAGAGCTTGCAATGTCAAAAGCACCGCTCTCATCTCCAAGACATTTATGTGCAGATGGTACTCTAGAGGTTGCCAGGTGCCTTGGACAGTCCTGCCCTGAAAATGCCCCCCCCCCCCACCCGATCAGCGAGGCATCTGTGGTCACTGTGGCAACAAGAGGAGGAAGAACACACGGTCTGCCCTGGAGTATCAGAGGGGAGACCATCCACCAAGCTAGGTGGTCTTTGCATGATTGAGTGATTATTATCTTGTGAGACATTGGAAGCTGTTGAAAGGACCATTGAGTAAAAAGCATCCACTGAAGAAGCCGCATTTGAAAGCGAGCCAGGGGAACTAGTATGATTGCTGCTGCCATGAGGCCCAAGGTCTTTAGTACAAATCTGGCCTGAATCCTGTTGCACTGTAATAAGACTTGCACATGTCGGCAGATTTCTGAAACTCTGTCGAGAGGAAACCTTGCAGACAGATCGTTTGAATTTAAGATTGTGCCTATAAAGATAATAGACTGTGAAGGCGACAATGCAGACTTTTCGAAATTTATTGATATACCTAGCTCGGAGCACATCTGGATGGTATAATCCCTGGCTCGCAGTAGCTGATGCCTGGTGGGAGCAGTGAGGAGCCAGTCGTCGAGATATGGAAACACCTGGAATCCTCGCAGTGTCAGGTGAGCCGTGACCACTGCCATGCATTTGGTGAACACCCTGGGGGCTGTGGTGAGACCAAAGGGCAGGGCCCTAAATTGATAGTGACTGGCTCCCAGCCGGAAGCGGAGAAACCTTCTGGAGCACCTGTTCATTTTGATATGGTAGTACGCATCCTGAAGATCTATGGAGCACATCCAATTGTCCTGACCCAAAAAGGGTAGAATGGACTGGTGCGTGACCATCTGGAACTTTGTTCTTTGAACAGACCTGTTTAGCCTGCTGAGATCCAAAATGGGTCTCCAGTCTCATGTCTTTTTTGGCACCAAAAAGAACTTGGAGTAGATTCCGGATCCTTGCTGGTCTGCTGGGACTGGCTGGATGGCCCGTTTGTCTAGCAGTTTTGAAATTTCTAGCACTGCCTGTTCCCTTAGACCAGGTGGAACATCTGGAAGGGACTTGGTTGTTTGTACCGGGGTGTGGACAAAGGGAATCTTGTAACCCTCGGATATGATAGACCGTACCCATTTGTCTTGTGTGAGGAGTTGCCAGGCTTCTGGGTACAGTGACAATCTTCCCCCGACTGCCTCCGAAGGCGGACAGTTGGGCAGCCCCTCAGGGGTGCTGAAAGGGTTTCTCAGAGAATGATTCCCTGCTACCCTGATTCTGCGGGCCCCCTCTGCCCCTCGGGCGGTGTCTATTATTGTTCCCTCCCCTGCCCCTGGAGGGAAACCCGCCACGTGTGTCAGGCATGACTCCCTGGGGTTTCCAAAACCACATTTTTCCACTCTTCTGACCCTTGGGGTATGGTCTAGAGGGAGTGAAAAAACGGACTCCCACGGCAGAGTCTTGCCTTCCTGCTCACACCTGGTAAGGGTATCTTTCACCTGTGGTCCAAACAGAGCTGAACCATCAAAGGGGGTATTGGTGAAGGACGCCTTAAAGGGGTCAGCAAAGTTGCATAACCGCATCCAGGCATGTCTTCTCAAAGCCACGCCTGTACCTGCAGCCCTACTCGCCCCATCGGCTGCATAAGAAATGAGCCGCATGGAGGAGTTGATGATAGAATTAAGGGTCACCAGCTGGGAGTTTATCTTGTCTTGAGCCCCCGCAGCTGATGGATCCTGAAGGGTATCACCCAGTTCCTTAAGAAGATCCCTTTGGAGATGGGTGAAATGGCACAGATAATTCATCGACTGCATAGAGAAGGTCGCTGAGGAAAAAGTACAGTTTTGTACCTACCATAAATGTAGATGTTCGAAGATCCACATTGCTGCAGTCCTTACTTATGGGTAGTCCGCTGTCCTCGGTCGGCCCGAATACCAAAGTATTAGGCTGACGTCGGTCATGGGCGCCTAGATCTGACATCAGAGCGTCAGGGTATAAATGCGCATGACCGACGTCATATCCTCAGTCTTTTCTTGCCCCAGATGTCAGAAGGCCAAACCAGAAAGGCCACAGCCAAAAACAGAATACCTCCCAAAAACATGCACAACAACAACCATCACCTAAAGCACAGCACCAAGTCAAACTACAGAGGGGAAGGAGGGAGGGTAAATTGGACTGCAGCAATGTGGATCTTAGAACATCTACATTTATGGTAGGTACAAAACTGTACTATGTTCTTCATCTCACATTGCTGCAGTCCTTACTTATGGGTAGAATCCCAAAGCAACGGGAAAGGGAGGATGGCAAAAATCATAAAGCATTAGGGGCCGCTAAAATGCCCTGTAAAATTGCAGTGGCAAATCCAGCCCTAGACTTCGAATAAAGAGGAAGGTGGTAATGTTTAGAAAAGGTATGCACTGAACTCCAAGTAGCTGCCTCCAAAATGTCTTTTGTAGCTACCCCCCTTAGAAAGGCCGTAGAAGTAGCAGTAGCCCTAGTGGAATGAGGCCTGATTCCAGCAGGAATCTCCTTACCATGATGGGAATAACAGAAAGAAATACAAAACCCAATCCATTTAGAAATAGTTTGTTTTGAAACAGGTTTACCCTGTGAACCCAAAGCAAAAGAAACAAACAATTGCTGAGACTGTCTGAACTCCTTGGTTCTGCTCAAATAATAACGCAACTGCCTGTGAATATCCAAAGTATGCAAAATTTTCTCCCCTTTATTTTGGGGGTTTGCATAAAAAGTAGGCAAATGAATAGTTTGATTTAAGGCCACACTAGAAACCACTTTAGGCATAAAGGAAGGATTAGTACGCAAAGATACCCTATCCTTATGAAAAATCAGGAAAGGCTCCACTGCCATGAGGGCCTGTAATTCAGAAACCCTTCTTGCAGAGGTAATGGCCAACAAAAAGCAGTTTTCCATGACAAATACTTTAACTCGGCAGTAGCTGCAGGCTCAAAAGGTTGTAGAGTAAGTTTTTCCAACACAAAATTGAGATCCCAAGCAGGAGTAGGAGCTCTACGTGGGGGTCTTATATTCTTTGCCCCTCTAAGAAATTGCTTAAACCAAGGATGAGAGAAAAAAGGAGGGTCACAATCATAGTGAGCAGAAATGGCTGCAGCATGGACCTTTATTGAGGAGAAAGACAAACCCTTGTCCAATAACTCAGTAAGATATTGAAGAGCAACACTTAAATCAGGTTTGGAGACATCAAAGTCCTTTCCTTTGCTCCAAATAAAAATCTCCTCCATTTATCAGCGTAAACTTTCCTGGTACTAGGCCTCCTGGCCTCCAAAATAACATTCAAAACTTGTTGTGGAAGCTGAGACCCTCCAGAGTCTAAAACAGAATATGCCAGGCTGTTAGATGCAGAGACTGAATCTTGACATTGAGGAAGTGACTGTCCTCTTGTGACAAAAGGTGCAGAATCAAAGGCAGAGGCCATGGAGGTTCTCGTACTAAACTCCTCAGTAGTGGGTACCAGTGTTGTCGAGGCCAATCCGGTGCTATCAAAATCATGGTTGGCTTGTCTTGTCTGGCCTTCAAAAGTACCTTGGGAAGAAGAGGCAGAGGTGGAAAGGCATATACATGCAGATTGTTCCAACTGAATGAGAGAGCGTCCACCTTCCAAGCTGTGTGATGAAACATTTTTGTGCAAAACTTTGGCAACTGGTAATTTAGTGGAGAAGCGAACAGATCTATGTCTGGAGTTCCCCATAACACTGTCAACTGTTGGAATACATGAGGATCCAATTTCCACTCGTGAGGATCCACTATTTGTCTGCTCAATACATCTGCTAAGGAGTTCTGTGCTCCTGGTAGAAACCTTGCCTGAAGATTGAGGTGTAGACTGAGAGCAGTTTCCCACAGAATCATCGCTTGCCTGCAAAGAGGGTAAGAATGGGTTCCCCCCTGCTTGTTGATGTACCACATGACAGTAGTGTTGTCTGTTTGAATCAACACCTGCCCTGGACGAAGTAAATCTTTGAAAGCCATCAATGCAAACTGGACTGCTAACATTTCCTTCAAGTTGATATGCAAATGTTGGAGTTTGACAGGCCACGTGTTTTGCACCCATTTTCCATTGAGGTGTGCTCCCCAAGCCTTGTCCGAGGCATCTGTCATTAGAATCTGACTCGCCTCTGGCCGGGTCACAGAGTCCCTTGTTTAGGTGACATTCCTGAGCCCGCCACAAAAACTCCTTCTGAATGCAAGGTATTATCTGAATGACAGTGTCTAGATCTTGGCAGTGCTGTGTCCACACATTTTTGAGATACCATTGAAGCTTCCTCATATGCAATTTGGCATTGGGAAGCACCAGAATACAAGATGCCATGAACCCCAAGGCTTGAAGGACTGTCCTTGCAGTCAGCCTGGACCGTAGAGACATTTGCTGGAAATAAAGAGAAAGGCTTCTTTGTTTGTCCGGGGTCAAAAAAGCCATCTGGGAAGCTGTATTCAGTCTCACACCCAGAAAGCACATGTCCTGAGAGGGTACTAGACTGGACTTTGTTTCGTTCACAGAATACCCTAGGCATCTTAACACTGCCATCACATACTGTAGATGATGAAGAAGTTCGTCCTTTTCTTGTGCAATAATCAGGCAGTCGTCCAAATAAGGATAAATCTGTATTCCTCTTAGTCTGAAAAATGCTATCACTGGAGCCAGAACCTTTGTGAACACTCTGGGTGCAGTAGATAAGCCAAAGGGCAATGCAGAGAACTGATAATGTAAATTTCCAGCCCGAAAACGCAGGTACCTCCTGCAACTGGGCCTGAGAGGAACATGAAGGTAAGCCTCTTTGAGATCCAGAGTAACCATCCAGTGATCTTTCCCCAACAGAGGTAAAAGCTGTTGTAAAGTCAGCATCTTGAACTTTGGAATGTCCAGGTAAGTGTTGAGGATAGATAAATCCAAAATTGGTCTCCACGTGTTTCCTTTCTTTGGAACTAGAAACAGGCGAGACTAAAATCCTAGGCCCACTTCTGACAGAGGAACTGGCTGTATAGCTCCTATTTGAAGAAGTAAAGAAATTTGTCTGTGAGCCTCTATCCTTTGCCGAGGAGGCACGTGTGGCATGCCTTTGAAAGGAGGCATGGTATGGAAATAGAACTTGTAACCTCGGTTTATAATGTCCAATACCCATTTGTCCTGGGTGACTAAATGCCAATTTTGCTTGAAAAGAGCCAACTTTCCTCCCAAAGGAGCTGCCAGGCAAGAAGAATCTGGCAGCTGAAAATGCAGGTCATTGGGCCTGTTTACGAAAGGACTGGCCCCTGCCCTCACCAGCAGATTGAGCAGGCGAACTCCATTGTCTTGGCCTGAAGGTACTCTGAGCTCTGCCCCTACCACGCCTAGATCTACCCCTAGACTGAGAATCAGAAGAAGGTACGTCCACCCCTTAGTAGGCCAATTTCTACTAAACTTTGGAGGTTGTACCTGCAAAAATCTTTAACAGTCTGCATAGACTTAGCCTTGTCTTCCATTTTCTTTAAGACTGACTCCACAGGAGGACCAAACAAAACTTCAGACTGTAAAGGGCATCCAGAATTCTAGACTTAACATGCTCAGACAAATTCTGATCCTTAAGCCAGGCGTGCCTACGAATAACTGAACCAGTGGCAGCCACCCTAGAAGAAGCCTGTAAAGCATCAAAACCACATTGCAAAGAGTGCTTACCCACCTGTTCAGAAACATGCACTAAATCCTGCAATTCTTTACACTCTATGCCCTCTGCCAAAGCATCCACTTTAGATCTTAGCTGAGAAAGGAGGAAATTCTGATACTTCAACATATGAAACTGGCAGTTCAAAGCTCTCATTGCTAAAGTAGAAGAGGTATACACCTTCTTACCCCATCTATCCAAAGCTCTAGCTTCCTTATCCAGAGGAACCGGATTCTTAACAACAGAGGCTCTAACACCCTTAGGCCCCTGACTAATAGTTTCTGGGTCCGCCCTAGGACTCTTATACAGATATTTATGAGCCTCAGGCACCCTGTAATACCTGTCCGGTTTAACTGGGGCAGGAGGCACAGAATCTGGATTAAGGGAAGCTTCGAGAAAACATCTGAAACAACATCCAAAACCGGAGGTATAGCTAAGGGTCTATGCTGTGGTAAAACAAAAACTCCCTAAGCCTCTTTGGAATCAGAGTAATCCTGTCCCTCCCACTTAAAATGCTCCCTCATGGAATGCAGAGTTTCTGAAAATGAAAAATCCTCTGGAGGAGAAGCAGAAGGAGTGGAATCCTCTGCATCAGAATCAGAATAAGGAGGAAATCTTGAATGTCCTCAGCAGAAGACTCTGAATCATCTGAGGCCTGCTCCAAACTTTCCAACTCTGGCTCCATCCTGGGCCTCTTATCAGGAGGGCATAGAACCTCTAATTAAAGTAATCAAATCCTCTGCCATTTTAAGCATGTGCTTTTTAGGCACAGACCCTGAAGAACCAGAACTGACACCTGAGGCAGGCAAAACAGACCTGCCCTTAGAAGGAGCCTTAGAAACAGTAGCAGAAGGCCTAACCACCTTAGGCATAGAAGGGAGAATAGTAACCTGAGAGGCCCCTTCAGCCTGACCTGCCTCCTGAGAGGCCACATCTTGTAAAATCAAAGGTTCCCCCTGGGACTCAACAGAAACTTCAGCCGGATCCACCTGTTCAGCTGTAGCTTCTAAAGGTCCGGCGTCCGAAACGGACGAATCATCCTGCCTAGGCTTTAAAGATTTGTCTTTGCGCTTCTTAGTAGAAGCAGGCGTCGGAACATCCGACGGCATAATATAATTACACCTCTTGCCAAAGACTAACCTAGCGCAATCTAACCTCCGTTTTATAGTGCGCTTATTAAACCTAGCACAAAACCGACACCCGACTACGTCGTGCTCTGGTCCCAAACAAGGAATACAAAGCAAGTGGTAATCCCTATGCGGTATCTGTTTCCCACAAGAAATACAATTATTCACTTTTTCTGACATCCGGTAAGTAACTGAGGCAAAAAAAAACAAAAATATTCCCCAACGGGGTCCTTAGCCCAACTTGGTATCGGTCTGAAACTCCGAAAACGAAAAATTTCAGAACGCCGAACGGCACTTGCAACGCTGCTTCTGCATCGGACCATGCGGCAAAAAAGACTGAGGATATGATGTCGGTCATGCGCCTTTATACCCTGATGCTCTGATGTCAGATCTAGGCGCCCATGACCGACGTCAGCCTAATACTTTGGTATTCGGGCCGACCGAGGACAGCGGACTACCCATAAGTAAGGACTGCAGCAATGTGAGATGAAGAACATCACCCGCTTCCCGTACCTGTCCATTGTCCTAGATTCTTTATTAGGTGGATGGACAGGCACCGAAGGGTCAGCCAACTCCTTCTTTGTGGCTGCTGCAACCACCATGCCATCAACAGGGATACTTTTTGTCAAAAATTGCTTGTCAGGTGGGGCTGTAATAAATTTAGTGGGCCTACGGGGAGTTGGTTCCACTGTGTCCGGGGCTGACCACGCCTTTCGAGCCACCACTTCCATTAGTGGGTCGAAAGGTGGAGACACCCAGGAGGTGGAAGGGCGAGAACCAAACGCGTCCAGGTAGACCGACTCGTCCTCCAAAGGGTTAAGGGCAGTCCAGTTCCCCCTCTGCTTAAGGATTTCTAGGATGTCTGAAAAGGAGACATCCTCAGAGGGGGATCTTGGGGACCCTTCCGAATCCTCCAAGTCGGTATCAGACGTGACCGACTCGGGGGAGTCGACATGTTTCCTCTTACATTTTCTCTGCCAGGGGGCTCCTCCGAAGGATCAGGGGAGGCCTCGGAAGAGGAAGATACGCCTAATGGGGCGACATGGAGCGTTTGCTCTCCACGCTTGGGGTCAGGAGGGTGGATAGAGACCGATGCAGGCACCATGGGGGGAGGAGTCAAAGGGGCTGATCGAGGGGATGACTCAGGAGTCAGCACACTCCTCATGACCTCGAAGGCACCCCTGTCAGGCAGAGCAGAAGGTCCCCACTCCGAGGAGACGAGAACCCCTGTTGGCACCGAGAAGGACAGCTCCGAGGCCGATGTCAGGGCCGAGCTCACCTGTGCCGATGCTCTGAGAGGGAGAACGGGGTCAGACAAGGGTCCGATGTCACTCGCCACCTCGGAGCTGACGAGGGAGTCTCAGCACCCAGATCCCTCCAAGGACGGAACCAAGGAAGAGATCGGAGCCGACGAAGGAGCCGAAAGGTGTAGTATCGGTTCCAACGTTACCAAGATTCAAGCCCCAACCGGCTCCGGCTCCGAACACAAGGAGGGTGTCGGAGGAGGAACTGTTGTAGATACCGGGACAGCCACAGTCTGTTGAGAAGGGCTGGTTAAAATTTTGGCCAGGGCCTGCGACTTAAGGAGTCTACTAACCACCCTCTCTAAGTCATGATCAGATAGCCTGGAAGACTGAGATGAGTGGGACCTATGGCTTTTCTCAGATTGGAGTAATGGTGACCTCGGAGCCGAGCGAACCGATTCTAGTGAAGGGGACCTGGAACGTTTTTGGCTCGAAGACGGTTCCAACAATAAAGTCGGAGCCGACTGAGGTCTAGAGGTGTTGGTTCCAGCCGGAGCCGACGAGGAGGCAGGTGCTCCACCAGGCGACGACTCTGAACTGGGAGCCAACGGCTTGGCGGGCTTAGAGGATTTACCCGACAAAGGCTTGGTCGGGGATCCTTCTGGCTTAAGTAAGTCTCTCAGGATGAGCTTGTTCCTACGCTCCTGCAGGACTCTCGGGCTGAAAGCATGACAGATCGAGCAGGAGTCCTGCAGGTGTAGGGGGCCCAAGCAATAAATGCAAGAAGTGTGACCGTCTGTCAGAGACATCTTCTGACAGCACGAGTCACACTTCTTAAAACCTGAAACTTTGGTATCCTTAGACATGATGGATACCAAAGAAAAGAGTCACTAGTGCATAAACACACAGAACAACACACAGACACACACACTAATTAAGCTACAATATGAAACAATTGCACAGTTAACTATATATAAATATATACATACAAGTCTACAACTGTACTAAAGAAAAAGAGCTAACACTACCCTATAACACAAGGAAAGGGAGGGGAGATTAGGCACTGAGAAAAAAAAGGGGGGTGAGGGAATAAACTCTCTAACTAAAACGTGTTTCTAAGAGGGGGGATATTAGGGAATAAACAGAGAGTTCACTAATCGGGAAGTTATAAATATAAGAAAAGACTATAAAGAAAAACTAAAGTTTACTTTAAATATATCAATATATGATAAAAGATTAATACGACCTGGAGCCAAGTAAATCGCAACCTCGTAGATGAAGCGGCAAACAAGATCTGGGGATCTGACGCCTAGCATTGTGGGATACAGGGAGGGCCTCAAGCCAGTAAATAACTCTCGAGCTTTAGTAAACTGCCGAGTCGGAGCCGAGGATCGGCTCTGAACCCATCCAGCAAGAATGAAGGCGAGATAGACAACTTAACATTATAATATTCAGTTTGGTTATTGTTATTCTCTTTAAGGATCTGCATCCAAAATCCCAGTCTCTCCTTGTTTCTTAAGCTTTCCCTCTGTTTCATCGTCATGGCTTTCCACTTTGAATTATAGCTTTCTGCTTGTGCTATGTATTGGAGCCTTAACTGTGTAGCTCTGAAATATGCCTTCAAATCAGGTAATCCCAAACCACCTTGTTCTGTTGGAAGAATCGACTTATCACACTTGACTATTGCCATCTCTCCCCCTACCAGATAAAACCCTTCAGCTCTTTATTAACTGCTATCCACACTTTCTCCTCTGGTTTATAAAAATATGCCTGACCTGTGTATAAAACCAAAGGGACTAAAGCGTTTTAACTGCCTGTATCTTGATATCCATATCCATAAAACAGAGATTTCCAATTTCTCAGTTTTTGTATCATCTTTTGTTTACTCTCTCCCCTTAGATGCCACAATAGAATCCTTGTAAAGTCATACGTCTAAGTACTTCATTTTATCATACATATGGATATTGCTGAACCAACTTGTGTGTGGGTACATAGTTTACAGTTACTGCCTTTGCTTTAGCTTCATTAATTTTATATCATGAAAAGACTTGAAACTGTCTCAAAGTGTTCCACAACACTGAAATGTTCCTTTCTGGATTTATCAGGTATAAAATAATATCATCTGCAAATAAAGCCAGCTTTTCTTGATTACCATAGCAATTATGTCCTTGAATTTCTGAGTCCCTTATTTTTTTTGCCAGTGGTTCTAAATATAATGTAAATGACAAAGAGGAAAGAGGACATCCCTGCCTGGTTCCTCTGCACAAACAGAAATTATAAAAGAGGACCCCACACACTTTAACTTTCACCTCTGGTCCCTCATATATCCTCCTAATCAACCTTATAATTTTATCAGGCAATGCAAATCCTTCCATTGCCTTGCTCATAAAATCCCAACTTACTCTTTCACATGCTTTCACTGCATCAAGACTCACCATCAATAGTGGTATTTTCTTACATTCTGCTTAGCTCTGGATCATCAGTGCTCTATTAATGTTGACAAATGTTTACCTCCCCTCCACATAACCACATTGATCCATATTTATAAATTTTGGCATCACTTTTTCCATTCTTTTAGACATTATACATAATTGAACTGGGCCTGTATGAAGTTGGATCTGATGGGACTTTACCCTGTTTAGGTATTACAGCTACCACCGCTTTCTTCCAAGATGTTGGTACTTCCCTCCTCTTAAAATACTGTTAAACAATCCTTCCAGATCAGTTTTCCCTCCTAGCTTCCAAACATCCACAGGAATAACAACTTTTCCTGGGGACTTTCCTGTAGATTGGTTATACATCATCATTTTTATCTCATCGCCTCCTATCCTGTTACTAATTGAGCCACATCTACCTCTAACCTTGGCATATTTAATTCTTCCACAAACATTTCCATAGGTACCTTTTCTTGATTTCCATACTTCTCTGCTTTATACAGACTTTCATATAATTTCCAAAATACTTCTAATAGTTCTACAGGATCTCTTGTTATTTTTCCTTGTTCTACACTCCCTAAGCTTGGGACAGCCCTTTCTACTTTCTGTTGCCTGAGTCGTTATACTAAACGTTTTTGTGCTCTAGAGTTACTATCAAAAACAGTTGCTTAACAACAATCTTTCTAAACTCATGCATATTATCACGGTAATCCCTTATTTTCTGTTTAGCATTCTGCAGTTGCTCCTCTTCTTGTTCCATGGGATTCCCCCTATTTTGTAATACTTTTAACATTTGTCAGTCCCTCTAAATAATTCTTGTTACTTCTTAACCATATCTTCCTTTCTTTTATTACCACCCTACTTTTAGAATCCACTTTAATTTTATCCCATCGCCAAGCCATATTTTCAGAAGAAATTTCTATATTCTGTAATAGTTCCTGAATAATTTCCAATACCCATTCCTTAACTTCCTCTCTTTTCAACAGATAGGTGGGAAAGCATCAGTGTCTCATTTTTATTTCATTACCCTGTGTTTTTATTGTAGTTATTACTGGTCCATGATCTGAAATAGTTATTGGGTGCATATCATGGCATTCAATTAAATGCACATGTTCCTGTGAACTGTAAATTCTGTCTAGCCTAGCTCCAAACTCCTAGTACTGAATTCACATCTTCCATATCAAATATTTTTTTTAAATGACTTCAGAAATCTACCCTCCTTTGTTATATTTTTCCCTTCTAGGCCCCCCAAACACATCTTCACTGTTGCAGATCAAATTCCAGTCCCCACCTATCAGTAGTATTCCTTGCAGAAAGCTGATTCTTTCTTCCAGAATATTCTTAAGCTCCATTATATCAGTTTTTGATGCCCCATACTACAGACATATTGTCAGTCTGAACTGCAATCTTGAAACGCCTGCAACGCTGCTCTCATCTCCAGAACACTGACATGCAAGTTGGTCTCTTGGGAGAACCATAGAGCTTGGGCAGTTCCTTCTGCCCCCCCCCCCCCCCCCCATCGCAGTTTAGAAGCATCTGTGGTCACTGTAGCTACTGGGTCTAGTTGAACAAAGGATCTGCTCAGAAAAAGATTGTTAAATTGTATCCGCCAACAAAAGTGTTTGCAAATCAGGGTGAGTTTTACTTGAAAAGACATGGGTTGATATAAAATGGACCACTGTACAGCTAGAGTCCATTGGTGAACCCGTATAGAGAAGCATGCAAGAGGGAGTAGTATTACAGTAGCTGACAACCCAAGTGCTTGCAGCACTGATCTTGCTGGAGGAGATGGATGAAAAAGGATAGTCTGAACCTGTTTTTTGAAGGAAGTAACATGGTAAAGAGGTAATGATGCTATTTGTGTTGTTGTGCTCAAAACTATCCCAGTGAATTCCAAGCTCTGAACTGATTCAAGTTTTGATTTGGCAAGATTTATCATAATGTCCAAAGAGCTGCAAATCCAAAGGAAGTGGTCCCTGGCATGTTGTAGTTGATGCTCGGAGGGGGTGGTGAGGAGCCAGTCATCTAGATATGGAAAAGTAAAGTTGTGTACACTTACCATAATGTAGGTGTTTGAGTGTATTCACTGTTGCAGTCCTGACTTGTGGGATTTCCTGCTGTGGAAGTCCTTGGCTGACCCGACTACCAGGGTAAAAATCTCCCTCCTCCTAAGGCTGGTGGACATCCTATTCAACATCAGTTTGCTTGGGTAAAAAGGGAGCCGGCTGATACTGTGACATCAGTTTTTTTCTTGCCCCCTAAAAGGTAGGAGGCCCCAGGATGAACCACAGGAGTCCTATGGTTAGTGAAGAAGATAGAAGCAGACTGCTACTGTAGGCAAAGGGGGAAGGAGGGAGGGAAAGAAGACTGCAACAGTGAATACACTCGAACATCTACAATGATGGTAAGTATACACAACTGTACTATGTTCTTCGTGTTTCCCTGTTGCAGTCCTGACTTGTAGAATGATTCCCAAAGCTGAGATGAGGGTGAAATAAAGATTATGGGGAAGAGAGGATACCCTGCAGGATGGCAGTGGGAAATCCTGCTCTAGACTTGGAGAAGGCTGATAAGCAGTAGTGTTTGGTAAAGGTATGCACATAAGACCAGGTAGCAGCTTCCAAAATATCTTTGGTAGGGACCCCTTTCAGGAAGGCAGCAGAGATAGCAGTGGCCCTAGCAGAATGAGTCCTGACAGCCTCAGGTGGCTTTTTACCATGATGGCTGTAACAAAAGGAAATGTTGTGAGAGATCCACTTAGAGATATTCTGTTTGGAAACTGGTTTCCCTTCAGAGCCAATGGCAAAGGACACAGTGTTGGTCTGATTTTCTGAAATATTTAGTTCGTTTAAGACAGTAGCGGAGCTGTCTGTGCACATCCAAGGAGTGAAGGATTCTCTCCTCCTGGTTCTGAGGACTGGGGAAGAATGTGGGCAAGTGTATAGCTTGATTCAAGAACAAGTCCATGATGATCTTGGTCATAAAGGATGGATTAGTCCTGAGTGATAACTTGTCTGGGTGAAATATGAGAAATGTTTCCAATGCCATGAGAGCCTACAGCTCAGAGACCCTCCTAGCTGAGTTAATAGCCAGTAAAGGAGCAGTCTTCCAAGTTAAGAATTTTAATTCAACAGAAGTTGCTAGTTCAAAAGGGGGAAGTGTTATTGTTTCCAGAACAAAGTTTAGATCCCATGGAGGTGTGGATTGTCTCCTGGGAGGCCTGATATGAATCACTCCCCCGAGTAACTGTTTCAGCAAGGGGTGGGAAAAGACAGGAGGAAGAATACAGATGTGGGCTGAAGTTGCAGAGGTGTGAATTTTGATGGAAGAAAAGGATAAGCCTCTGTTATCCAAGGTAGCCAAGTAATCTAATATGTTAGAGATAATGCCTGACTTAGGAATGAGACCTTGCTGGTGGCACCAAATGAAGAATCTTTTCCACATGGTGGAGTATGATTTCCTAGTATTAAGCCTTCTAGCCTCCTTGAGAATGTTTCCCCAATGCAGATGCCACTCATGGGGAGCCATGAAGTTTCTGCTGAGGTGATCTGCTAGAGTGTTTTGAGCACCTTGAAGGTATTGTGCCATAAGGTGCAATCCCCGAAAGTGAGCTGTCTCCCAGACCTGCATAGCTAGTCGACAAAGAGGATAAAGACTGAGTGCCTCCTTGTTCATGTACCACATGACTGTGGTGTTGTCTGTTTTCTCTAGCAGGACCCCTGGTTTCCATTTTTCTTTGAAAGCTACTAAGCCCTTCTGAACTGCCATCAGTTCTTTCCAATTTATGTGCTTGATTCTGAACTGAATTTCCCATCTACCTTGGGATTGCAGATGATGGGAATGGGCCCCCCAGGCTGTCTCTGAAGCATTTATAAAAAGAAATTATGTACTCACCATAACATTCCATGTTTGTTGTCCATAATCTCGCCTTCATTCTTGATGGTTGGGTTCAGAAACGAGCATTGGTTCCATCTCGGCTGTAGATCCTCTGCCCATAATTCCTAAGAGATGAAAGGAATCAGAAAACTTACAGCCAATTTCAGAAAATTCCTCCCGATCCTTCAGGAAGGAGGAAGGAGGGTGGGATGCAAGAATGAAGGTGAGATTACGGGCAACAAACATGGAAAGTTATGGTGAGTACATAACTTCTTTATGTTATGTTGTCCTATCTCACCTTCATTCTTGATGGTTGGGACAGCGTCCCCAGCACCTTTTTTCTTGGCTCAAGGGAAGAAACTCTTCAGAACAGAGGAACCAAAGGATGCCCTGTTCTGGGTGGCCACATCTACTTTGTATTGAGTGAGAAAGGTATGAGGGTTAACTCATCTAGCTGTAGCACAAACTGAATCAAAAGGGAACCTAGCTTGAAAGGCAGTGGAAGTCGACATAGCTCTAGTTGAATGACCTCTAATTTTTCCTGGTAGCTGTTTATACTGAGAGTTATAGACATAAGTAATGGTGTCTGTAAGCCATTTTGCTAAGGTGACATTTGAAACTGAAGTTCCTTTTCTGTTTTCTGAGAATGAAACAAACAGTTGGTCATATTTTCTAAATTCTTTTGTCCTATGTAAGTAAAAACGTAACTACCTATGGACATCCAACTGGTGAAGCTTGTATTCTGCCTTGTTGCCATGATTGGGGAAAAATACGGGTAGCTTGACAGACTGATTTAAATTGGCCTCAGAACATACTTTTCGCAGAAAGAAAGGATTTGTCCTGACAGAGACTCTGTCTTTGAGGAAAATCAAATAGGGAGGATGGATAGACAGAGCTTGCAGTTCTGAAACCCTCCTAGTGGAAGTAAATAGAAGTTATGTCCTTACCATAACGTTCCATGTGGAGTGTTCATCTCGCCTTTGTTCTTACACATGGGTTCGGAGCCGATCCTCGGCTCCGTGTCGGCCGCTTGTAAGCTCTGCATCGAGAAGAAGCTCGAGATCACCTAATACCCACAATCCCCCTCTGCCTTTACCTCAGATCTAGTTTGCAAGCAAACCAGCAGCCAGAGAGAGGACACTCATGCCAAAATTTACATAATCAAGAAATCATCTATATACATATATATATATATATATATATATATATATATATATATACACATGTACATCATACAAATACAACCACTGCAAATGCAGAAGGAGAATACTCCAGACCAGGCACCAAATTGAACGTTCTTCCTGAGGGTGGGAGGGTGGGAATGTAAGAACAAAGGCGAGATGAACACTCCACATGGAACGTTATGGTAAGGACATAACTTCTATATGTGAGAGTGTTCAATCTCGCCGTTTGTTCTTACACATGGGTAGCGCCCCTAGCTCCATGTTCCTGAGGAACTCACGGAGAACGTTCTTGAGCACAGTGGAACCAAAGGTTGCCCTATCCCTAGAAACCCTGTCCACTTTGTAATGAGAGATGAATGTATGCGGTTTAGCCCAAGTAGCAGCTGCACAAATCGTGTCTAATGGTAGGTGAGCTGCGTGAGCCAAGGATGTAGACACTGATCTTGTAGAATGTCCTTTAGGTTTGACAGATAAGGATTGATTTGAAGAATCATAAACGTATATAATACAATCAGTTAGCCATTTGGAAAGAGTTCGTTTAGTAACCGGTACACCTTTCCTGCTGTCAGCAAAGGCTACAAAGAGTTGATCAGATTTCCTGTGATCCTTTGTTCTATCCAAATAAAACCCGAGTTGTCTATGGACATCCAATTTGTGTAACATATACTCTAACTTATTAGTGTGATTTTTGAAAAAGGTGGGTAATTCAATGGACTGATTAATGTTATTGGTAGAGCAAACTTTGGGGAGAAAGGATGGATTAGTGTGAAGAGATACTCTGTCAGAGTGGAAGATCAAATAAGGGAGTTTAATAGAAAGAGCCTGAAGCTCAGACACCCGCCTAGCGGATGTAATGGCTACCAAGAAGAGAGTCTTCCATGATAAAAACTTCAATGGGCAAACGGAGGCTGGC
Source organism: Protopterus annectens (assembly GCF_019279795.1). Classification (NCBI taxonomy): domain Eukaryota; kingdom Metazoa; phylum Chordata; order Ceratodontiformes; family Protopteridae; genus Protopterus; species Protopterus annectens. The sequence continues at coordinate 1,734,498,056 of NC_056737.1, forward strand.
TCAAAAGGGGGCAACATCAATGTAGATAGTAAAAGGTTCAGATTCCAAGGTGATGTAGGAGTTCTAACTGGTGGTCTAATATGAAAAGATCCTTTTAAAAAGGCCTTACAAAGTCTGTGAGCCATCACAGGTGCCCCACATTCTTCCACATGAAAGTTGGAAATGGCAGCCAATTGCACTCTTAAAGTGGCAGGAGAAGCTCCTTCATGGAACAATTCTGTTAAAAACTCCAAGATCTTGTTTAATGGAGCTATGACAGGGTCCAAATGATGTGAATTCGCCCAGAAGACAAAACGCTTCCATTTACTGGTGTAGGTCTTTGTAGTGGAAGCTTTATGAGAAGCCACTAATATATTCTGAACTGCCGGTGTAAGAGAATCAGACCTGGCTAAAAAGGGAAGCGGAGCAGCCAAGCTGCTAGATGGAGTGATTCGAGAGAGGGGTGAGGAACTCCTGATGAGTGAGTCAGTAGATCTGGCTCTGGGTCCAGAATCCAAGGTCCCCGAATGCGGTGTTGCAACAGAAAGGGGAACCAAATTTGACGAGGCCAGAATGGGGCAATGAGGATTATCGTCCTTTGAAGGTTGTTGGCTTTCTGCAGAAACTTTGCAATCAGGAGGAAAAGTACAGGAGACCGGGGCCAATCGTGCACCAGCGTCCCTGGGGACTTCCCTGGAGGGGGTAATAGGGCAAAGTAGCTCCTGCATTTGGCGTTCATTGGAGACGCAAAAAGATCCAGGAAGGCTGGCCCCACTTGCGAAAAATCGTCTTCGCAATTGACTGTTTGAGGGTCCACTCGTGAGGCAACAGGATTGCTCTGCTCAGCCTGTCGGCTATGACGTTGGATGACCCCGGGATGTGCGTTGCGATCAGAAAGCGACCCGTGGACTCCGCCCATTGCCAAATTCTCATGGCCTCTCTGCATAGCTGATAAGACCTGGTTCCCCCTTGCTTGTTTATGTACCAGACTACAGACATGTTGTCTGTCTGAACTGCAATAGTCCCTAGAGGAAGAAGGGGAGCAAAGTGTTGCAACGCTAGAAACACTGCCCTCAACTCTAGAACATTGATGTGCAGATTGTACTCCAAATTGGTCCATTCGCCTTGGACTGTCTGTCCCTGAAAGATGCCCCCCCACCCTATCAGGGAAGAGTCCATGGTTATCGTCGCTGTCGGCGTGGGTAGTACAAATGGTCTTCCGCTGGAAAGGTTGCAAGTCTGAAGCCACCAGGTTAGGTGTGATTTGCATGTGTTTGTAATCAGAATTTCGTGTGTCAGAGGTAGCTGTTGGAACGACCATTGTGCAAACAGTAGCCATTGTAGAACTCTCATGTGCAGTCTTCCAAATGGTATCGCAATGAGAGAAGCTGCCATGAGACCCAAGACCTTCAGAACCAGCTTTGCTGGGGATTTTTTGGATGACAGAAGGAGAGAAATGTGGCTTTGTAGTGAGGCTATCCTTTCTGGAGGGAGTCTTAGAATTAAATGGTGCGTATCTAATTCCGCTCCTATGAATAAGATATGCTGTGATGGCTGTAGTAAAGATTTTTCGAAATTTACGGAAATTCCGAGGTGAACACAAAGTTGTAGAGTGTACTCCCTGGCCTGTATCAGTTGACACCGGGTGGTGGCAGAAAGGAGCCAGTCGTCCAGATACGGAAACACCTGGAATCCTAGGCGTCTCAGATGAGACGCTACCACTGCCATGCATTTGGTGAAAACCCTGGAGGCTGAGGTCAGACCAAAGGGCAGGGCTCGAAACTGATAGCGACTGGCTCCCAGCCGGAAGCGCAAATGATCCCTGGACGCCCTGGCCATTTTGATGTGGTAGTATGCGTCCTTCAGATCTATTGAGCACATCCAGTCATCCTTCTGTAAGAATGGAAGGATCGATTGAAGCGTGACCATTCGGAACTTTTCTTTCTTGACAAAGGTGTTGAGGTTGCTTAGGTCCAGAATCGGCCTCCAGTCCCCTGTCTTCTTTGGAACTAAAAAGAACCTTGAGTAAGTTCCGAATCCTATTTGGTCCGCTGGGACTGGCTGGATGACTCTTTTTTCTAGCAGCTTTGAAATTTCTATAGCTGCTGGGTCTCGCAGATGGGGCAGCACATCTGGGAGTCTTTTCTTTGGAATGGGAGTGGATAGAAAGGGTATTCTGTAACCTCTGGTAACCACGCTTTTTACCCAGTTGTCTGTAGTAAGATTCTGCCAGGCCTGAGGGTATAAAGCTAAGCAACCCCCGACTGCCTCCAGAGCAGGACAGTCGGGCCTCCTCTCAGGAGTGCTGGAAGGGTTTTCCAGGGGGTGTATCCCTGTCACCTTGGTTTTGCAGACCCCCTCTGCCGCCAGGGCAGCGTCTTCCACCTCTGCCCCTCCTCTGCCTCTAGAGGGGCATCACCCTGTGTGCCTGGGAAAGATCCTTGGGGTTTTCGAAACCACATTTTTCCACCGCGTTGCCCTTTGGGGTACGGTCTGGATGGGGTGGAAAAACGGACTCCGACAGCAGACAGAGTCTTTCCCTCCTGTTCACACCGGGTAAGGGTCTCCTTTACTTTGGGGCCAAAGAGAGTGGCACCATCAAATGGGGCGTTAGTAAAGGAAGACTTGAAGGCTTCCGCAAATGAACATAAGCGCATCCAGGATTGTCTGCAAAGAGCAATCGCTGAAGCTGCTGCCCTACTCGATCCTTCGGCTGCGTATGATATCAGCCTCATGGATGAGTTAACAATGGATGTAAGGGTATTGAGATGTGCTGTAACTTTCTCTGAAACAGCAGCATCTGTAGTACCCTGGAGGGTATCTCCCAACTCTTTGATTAGATCCCTCTGTAGACATGTAAAATGGGTCAAATAGTTCAGGGATCGCATAGAAAAAGCCGCTGAACTAAAAATGCGCTTCCCGTACCTGTCCATAGTCCTAGAATCTTTGTTAGGCGGATGGACAGATGAGGAAGATTCCGACATCTCCTTTTTTGTGGCGCTGCCACCACCATGGCGTCCACTGGAACTCCCTTTGTGAGGTAAGCCTTGTCTTGGGGTGCAGTAATGTACTTATTAGGCTTTCTAGGGACTGGTTCCACCATGTCAGGTGTCTCCCACGCCCTTCGAGCAATCAGCTCCATTAACTCATCGAAGGGCAGAGTGACCCAGGAGGAGGAAGGGCAAGCACCGAATGCCTTCAGCAAGACTGACTCATCCTCAGAAGGGGAAGGGACTGCCAATCACCTCTCTGCTTTAGGATCTCCAAGATGTCAGAAAAGGAGACATCTTCTGAAGGTGACTTTGGGGACCCTTCTGACTCATCCAAGTCAGTATCGGATGTCAAAGATTCTTGTGGAGAATCTAAGTGTCTCCTCTTACACAATCTTTTCCTAGGGACTTCTTCGGGGGGGGGGGCATCCGAAGAAGCCTCCGAGGAAGAGGGCACCCTCCAGGGGTGGCTGAGACACCGGTGCTCGACGCTTGGATGTGGCCGTTGGTGCAGAGGAAGATAACGGTCCTTTATGGGGAGGAGAGGCTGCTTCTACTGATGTGGTTGTCTGGGTAGACAACACCTTCCTCATGAGATCGAAGGCCCCCGGGTCCCGAGTCGAGGTATCTCCGGTTCGAAGAAATGGGAAGAATCCCCGAAACAGGCACCGAAGGCATCGATCCCGAGGACGGAGCCGAATCGATCCGAGCCGAGGCCCCGAGAGGAAGAGTTGGAATCGAAACATCGGTTCGACTCTCGGCCCCGGAACCAAGGATGGATCTTCGGCTCCGAGACTCCGGTACCGGATCCGACGGGGTCGAGGTGAACGGAGCCGACCGAGAAAAGGACGGTTCTGGCACCGAGGGCTCCACAATCAGTAGATCAGTCTCTTCCGGCTCCAAAGACTGGACAGGTCTCGGAGGAGGAAGAGATGGAGATAATGGAAGGCCTTCAAGTTTCGACACCAATTGGGTGGAAACCGAGATAAGTTTGGATAAGGCCGTATTCTCCAGTAATTTCTGCACCACACGGTCAACATCGGTGTCGGAGAGGGGCCTGGAAGAACGGGTCGAAGGAATCGAAGACGGAGCCGACCTCAACAGTGTTGGGGGAGGGAGCTCCATCACCGGTTCCAAGACTCGAGGCTCGGAAACTGACAACAGTTGAACACTCGGCCCCGAAGTCTGTGGAACCGGTGATCTAACTTTAGCTGAAGAGCTCGGAGCTGATGACTTGGGCTCCGACATCTTCGATTCCTTCGAGGATTTGGATGCCTGGTCAGAAGCATCCAGAGCCTCTTGAAAGGAAGGTTTTAACAAACCTCTATCCATTAGTTTCCTGCGCCTATCTGTCATGACCCTCCCACTGAAAGAATGACAGATAGAGCAGTCTTCTTGCAGATGGAGAGGGCCAAGACAGTAGATGCAGGAACTATGATTGTCAGTTACTGACATCTTTTGCCCACATTGGCAACGCTTAAACCCCGATTTAGCCTTTTCAGACATGTCACTAATAAAAACTGAAAAGTCAAGTCCAGTAAAGAAGTCAAGTCCGGTGAAATTGTCGAATCCAGTAAGGTAGTCAATCCGGTAGTCAAATCCAAGTAAGGGGTGGTAGGCCCCGAGGAGAACTCTAAATAAGTTTTAATAAACTTAACGGAACCGAGTATCCCTCAACCTTACCACACACACACAATATATCACTAGCAAACTTTTTATAATAAAATTACTAAGAAAAATACAAGAATAAATTCTTAATCTTATCTTAGGTGCTCGAGCTCGACCCAGTGATGCGAACGCTGCAGCGGCAAACTAGATCTGAAGTAAAGGCTGAGGGGGATTGTGGGTATTAGGTGATCTCGAGCTTCTTCTCGATGCAGAGCTTGCAAGCGGCCGACACGGAGCCGAGGATCGGCTCCGAACCCATGTGTAAGAACAAACGGCGAGATTGAACACTCTCACATCGCCTGTTAAAAAGACTGTCTTCCAAGATAAGAACTTTAGTGGGCAAGAGGAGACTGGTTCGAATGGAGGGAGAATTACAGAAGATAACACCAAATTGAGGTCCCAAGGAGGTGGTGGTTCTCTTATGGGAGGTCTTAAAAGGAATGCACCCCTCAGAAAGGCTTTGCATAACCTGTGGGACATTATATTGTGTCCCATGTCTCATACGTAGTAGTTTGATATGGCAGCTAGTTGTACTCGTACTGTGGCTGCCACTGCACCCCGATTAAAGGTTTCTGTTAAAAATTCCAGGATTGCAGATATAGAGGCTGTAAAGGTGTCTATATGGTTTTTGTCAGCCCAACAAGAAAATCTCTTCCATTTGCTTGCATAAAGTTTCCTAGTTGTATTCTTGTGCGATGAAACCAGAATGTGTCGCACTGCCGGGGATAGTTCTGGAAGCCTGGCTAAGATGGGAAGTGGAATAACCAAGCTGTCAGCTTGAGGCTTTGGAGAGAGGGGTGGAGTGTTCCTGACTGATGAGTCAGAAGATCCGGCACTGGGGTCCAGGATCCAAGGCTCCTCCTGAAGATGGGGCCATAGAAAGGGAAATCATATCTGACGAGTCCAGTAAGGAGCAATGAGAATTAGCCTGCAACTCAACAATTTGGCTTTCTGGAAGACTTTGTATATTAATGGGAACGGAAGGAAAAGCGTAAAGAAGTCCTGGGGCCAATTGTGCAAAAGTGCACCCCTTGGTGACTCCCACAGAGGGAGAATTATGGCAAAGTAGCTGCTGCATTTGGAGTTGATGAATGTGGCAAAGAGGTTGCAGCAAGGCTGGCCCCACTTGTGAAAAATTTGGTTCGCAATTTCCTGTTTCAGGGACCACTCATTAGGCATAAGAATTGCCCTGCTTAATCTGTCCGCTATCACATTGGATTTCCTCGAGATATGCGTTGCAGTCAGAAAACGTTGAGAAGAAATTGCCCATTGCCATACTCTTTGAGCCTCTATACAGAGGGGGTAGGATCTGGTTCCGCCTTGTTTGTTGATGTACCACACCATGGACATATTGTCTATTTGTATTGCAATCATACCTGTTGGAAGAGAGCTCTGGAATGCTTGCAACGCCAGAAGCACCACTCTCATCTCTAGGACTCTGATGTGCAAGTGGTATTCGTGTTCTTGCCAAGTCCCTTGGACAGTTTGTCCCAGATAATGCCCCCCCTACCCTATCTGGGAAGCATCCGTGGTTACTGTAGCTACTGGTTGGGGGAGAACAAATCGTCTGCCTATCGTTACCTGCGTGGACTGAAGCCATCATTGTATATCCCTCTTGCAGGTTTTCGCAATGAGAATTTTGTGTGACATGGGTAACTCCTGCATGGACCACTGAGCAAAGAGTAGCTACTGTAATATTCTCATGTGTAGATACGCCAGTGGGACTAATGTTATTGCAGCTGCCATTGAACCCAGAACCTTGACGACAAATTTTGCCTGCACTTTTTTCTTCATGAGCAATATTGACACCTGATGGCGTAACATTTGAATTCTTTCTTGAGGCAGTTTTCCCACCATGTATTTTGTGTTTAAGTCTGCCCCTATAAAGATAATATGCTATGAAGGCAACAAAGCAAATTTTTCTAATTTTATGGTAATGCCTAGCTCTGAACAGAGATGAATGGTGGTGTCTCTTGCCCTGGTTAGTAGATGCTTGGTAGTGGCAGTCAGGAGCCAGTCGTCTAAGTATGGAAACATCTGGAATCCTAGACACCTCAGGTGAGCCGTACCTACTGCCATGCATTTGGTAAACACTCTGGGGGCTGTAGTGAGACCAAAGGGCAGAGCTCTGAATTGGTAATGACTGGCTCCCAGCCAGCAGAAGCATAGCTATCTCCTGGATCACCTGTCCATCTTTATATGGTAGTATGCATCCTGAAGATCTGTGGAGCACATCCAGTTGTCTTGTCCCAGAAAGGGGAGTATAGACTGCAGTGTCACCATTCGGAAAGTACAGTTTTGTACCTACCATAAATGTAGATGTTCGAGTGCTAATACAGCTGCAGTAATCACAGATGGGTTCTCTGCCATCAGGCGGGTCCTCGGTCGGCCGAATTCCAAAGTCTAGGTCCGGCGTCAGTTGTTGTCGCTTTCTTTCCTGACGTCAGTGCGACAGGGGTATATAAGACACAGCCGACGCCATTTTCTTCAGTCTTTCTTGCCCCAGATGTCAGGTGCCCCCAGAAGGAAGGCAATACATAAATTATATATATATATATATATATATATATATATATATATATATATATATATTCATGCAATGCAATATAATCAAAAATCAGTAGTTGCAAGCAAATATACCATAGAAGGATAACCCAATCAGGTTGTATGAGGAGGGGTTAGCCCCTAGGCCTTTACCAAGAGGGGAAGGAGGGAGGGAAACCTGTACTGCAGCTGTATTAGCACTCGAACATCTACATTTATGGTAGGTACAAAACTGTACTATGTTCATCGTGCATACAGCTGCAGTAATCACAGATGGGTAGAATCCCAAAGCTACGCACAGGGTGGTAGGCACTAGGTGGAACTGGGATAAGCCAGAATGCCCTGCAACACAGCAGTGGCAAAGTCTGCTCTAGTCTTGGAGTATAAAGGTAGGTGGTAGTGTTTGGTGAAGGTATGCACAGAACTCCAAGTGGCTGCCTCCAAAATATCTTTGGTAGGAACTCCTCTGAGGAAGGCTGTAGAGGTAGCTGTGGCCCTGGTGGAGTGGGATCTGATGCCTGTAGGGACAGATTTTCCATGAAAGGAGTAACAAAACCGTATGCAGTGGCCTATCCATTTTGAAATGGTCTGTTTGGTAACTAGCTTCCCTTGAGCTCCTACAGCATAGGACACAAAAAGTTGTTCTGATTTCCTGAAAGGCTTTGTTCTGTCCAAATAATAACGTAGCTGTCTATGGATGTCTAAGGAGTGTAGCAGCCTTTCCCCTTTATTTTGAGGATTGGGGTAAAAGGTAGGTAAGTGTATGGCTTGATTTAAAGCTACCCTGGATCCCACTTTAGGCATAAATGACGGGTTGGTTCGAAGGGAAACCCTGTCCTGATGGAAGATGAGAAAGGGCTGCACAGCCATGAGCGCTTGTAGTTCTGAAACCCTACGAGCTGAGGTAATGGCCAGAAGGAAAGCTGTTTTCCAGGACAAATATTGCAAATCTGTTGAGGCAGCTGGTTCAAAGGGAGGCAATGTTCATTTTTCTAGAATGTAATTAAGATCCCAGGCTGGTATTGGTTGTTTCCTTGGAGGTCTTATATTCTTAGCCCCTCTGAGGAACTGTCTTAAGAGTGGGTGAGAGAATAAGGGTGGATCAGTGTTGAATTCTGCAGAAATGGCTGAGGCATGAATTTTAATGGAGGAAAATGAAAGTTCACTGTTCAACAGCTCAGCTAGATACTGTAATATCTGAGGCAAATTCAGTTTTCTGGGATCCTGGCCTTTTTTCTCATTCCAAGAGCAAAACCATTTCCATTTTGCGGAGTAAGCCTTTCTAGTAGATGGCCTTCTGGCCTCCAAAATGACATCCTGCACCTCTTTGGAGAGTAGGGTCTGTTGTGGTGTTAAGGAATTTTCCATGCAGCGAGATTGAGTGTTTTCAGCTGACTGTGAAGAGTTTTGTAGTTGTGCTGAGTCAGTAGAAGAGGCATTAGAGGTAGGGACCAGGGAGGAGTATGCGTTAGGCTCCTCAGGAGTGGGTACCAGTGTTGTCTTGGCCAGTCTGTAGCAATCAGTATCATCTTCGGTCTGTCTGCTCTTGCTTTCAAGAGCACCTTGGGCAGAAGAGGCAAAGGTGGAAAAGCGTAAACTGTCCATGATGCCCAACTGAAAGAAAGGGCATCCACTCTCCAGGCCTTTGGATGAAAGGTCCTTGAACAGAACTTTTCCAATTGATGATTCCTGTGGGAGGCGAAGAGATCTATGTCTGGCCTTCCCCATGCTTGGATTATCTTTGTAAACACTTGAGGATGCAACTTCCATTCATGTGGGTCTGTCATAATTCTGCTTAGATTGTCTGCCAGCGTGTTTTCCAAACCTGGCAAGTACTGTGCTTCAAGTTCGATTTGCCATTCCAGAGCCAAGTTCCAAAGTGACATGGCTAGTCTGCACAGGGGTATGAATGTGTTCCTCCTTGTTTGTTTATGTACCACATTACTGTGGTGTTGTCTGTTCTTATCAATAATTGCCCTGGATGCAGGAGGTCCTTGAAAGCTGTAATTGCATTTATCACTGCTAGCATTTCTTTTTGATTGATGTGAAGGTGCTTTTCCTTTTGGGACCATTTGCCCTGAATGCACCTGCCTGTCATGTGCGCCCCCCAGGCGTAGTCTGAGGCGTCTGTTGTGATGACTTGATTTGCTTGAGGCTTGCAGAATGGAAGACCTGTGTTTGTTTGGCATGCATGGGCCCACCATAGAAATTCCTTTTGCAAACATGGGATTATTGGTATTATTGTTTCTAAACTGTGGCTGTGTTGAGACCATAGGTTTTTTAGGTACCATTGAAGTTTCCTCATGTGCAACTTTGCACATGGGATTAAAAGAATGCAAGATGCCATGAAGCCCAGAGCCTGCAGGATTTTCCTTGCAGTGAGCCTGGTACAATATGCTAGTATTTTGAAGTACTGAGTTAGTTGCCCCTGTTTTTCTGGCGTGAGGTAGGCCATCTGGGTGTTTGTGTCCAAGTTGGCACCCAGGAAAGTTATTTTCTGAGATGGTGTTAGCCTGGATTTCTCTTTGTCGACTGTGTATCCCAGAGAATTTAATAACCGTGTTACATAAGCCAGATGTTCCAGAAGTATGTGCTTGCTGTCCGCTTGGATCAGGCAGTCGTCCAAATAAGGGTAAATTTGTATCCCTTGAAGTCTGCAGTAGGCAATTACTGATGCCAGGCATTTCGTGAATACTCTGGGCGCAGTAGATAAGCCAAAGGGCAATGCAGAGAATTGATAGTGGATTGAACCTGCAAGAAATCTGAGATATCTTCTGCAGCTTTGTCTGATTGGGACATGCAGGTATGTCTCCTTGAGGTCCAATGTTACCAGCCAAAACTCCTTGCCCAGCATGGGAAGAAGCTGCTGTAATGTGAGCATCTTGAATTTTGGTACGAGTAGAAATGTGTTTAGGATGGATAAGTCCAAAATGGGTCTCCAGTCGGTTCCTTTCCTTGGTACCAGAAATAGTCTGGAATAAAAACCTTGACCTTGTTCGTGAGTAGGTACCTCTTGAATAGCTTTCATGTCCATGAGCTTTGAAATTTGTATTTGTGCCTCTGCCCTTTGATTGTGTGGCAGGTTTGGCATGCCTCTCATTTTTGGAAGAGTGTGAAAATGAAATCTGTAGCCTCTGTTTATAATGTCCAGGATCCATTTGTCTGTTGTGATAATATGCCATTTTCTTGTAAATAATGCCAGCTTTCCTCCCAAGGGTGCTGCCAGCTGAGACTTGCTTGGCATGAAAAGGAGGAAGTCATTGGGTTTGTTTTCTGTATTGTTGTGCACTGTCTTCACCACCTCTTGGTGCTGGAGTTTGCCATTGTCTGCCTCTATATGATCCTCGAGATTGTCCTCTGCCCCTTGTGCGCCTGTATCTACCTCTTTGGGGCTTGTCCGTGGCTGGAAAGGACCAGTTTTTAGAAGGCCAATTTCTGCTAAAACGTGGTGGTTGTACCTGTAGAAAAGCTTTGACAGTTTGCATAGATTTAGCTTTTTCTTCCATTTTCCGTAGTATCTCCTCAGCATTAGTACCAAATAGTACATCCTTTTGTAAAGGAGCATCTAGTAGTTTAGCTTTAACATGATCAGGCAAGATTTGTTCCCTAAGCCAGGCATGTCTACGAATGACTGATCCTGTAACAGCAGCTCTACTTGAGGCCTCTAAGGCATCATAGCCACATTGTAAGGTGTGTTTACCCACTTGTTCTGCACTATGCATCATATCCTGCAACTCCTTCAAATCTGGTTGTTCAAGTTGAGACATTTTATTTCTTAATTGTGATAACAGAAACTGCTGATATTTAAGCATATGGAACTGACAATTTAAGGCCCTCATGGCTAGGGTGGCCGAGGTATATACCTTTTTCCCCACCTTTCTAAGGATCTAGACTCTCTTCCGGAAGGTAGTGGATTCTTAGCAGTAGAGGCCTTCATTCCCTTGGGGCCTTGAGAAATGGTTTCAGGGTCAGCATTATGGCTTTTGTAAAGAAATTGGTGAGAGTTAGGAACTCTGTAGTACCTATCAGGCTTGACTGGGGCAGGAGGCAGGGAATCCGGATTAAGGCAAGCCTCCAAGTAAACATCATCAAGTATGTCCAAGACAGGAGGAATCGCCAGAGGTCTGTGTTGAGGTAACAAAAGAAATTCCCTAAGTCTTTTCTTGGAATCAGAAAAGTCTTGGCCTTCCCAATGGAAGTGTTCCCTCAAGGTGTGCAAGGTTTCCCCAAAAGAAAAATCCTCTGGGGGAGATACAGAAGGAATGGACTGCTCTGCATCAGAATCTTCAAAAGGGGAGTACGAGTGTTCCTCTACATCAGAATGTTCTGAGAAAATGGAGCCCTGGTCAGAAGAGGGAGAATCTTCCTCCACTCTGGGTCTCTTGTCTGGAGGGGGCTGGGAACTCCTGATAAGAGTAATTAAATCCTCAGCCATTTTTAGCATCTGCTTTTTAGGCATGGGGCCTGGAGATGGGCCCTGTGCAACAGGCCTCTTGGGATGCATGGCTGATTTGGACTTAGTAAAGGCCTTAATGGAAAAGGAAGATGAGGGTCTTAAGACACCATGGGTGGAAGTGGACCTGTCCACATTAGGAGGCTCAACACTCACAGTGGCTTCAGTGGTTGTAGTGTGGGTAAGGGCCGAGGTACCTGCGGTCTCGGTTACAGAACACACCGCCAAAGAAGTGTTGTCGGTAGTCAGGGGCTGCATAGGCGTCTCGCTGAGAACCGGACCACGTGTAGCCGGTTTTGGCATGGTGTCGGTGGAGACCGCGGACCTCGTGTGTCGGTCCTTGTCCTTGCGTTTTTTGGACAAAACGGTAGTCGGAGTCTCCGATGACATTTTATAATCAAAGGCTTTACCAAAAAAGTGTTGGGCGAACTCCGCCCGACGCTTAATAGTGCATTTATTGAAAGTAGCGCAAAAGCGACAGCCCGAGACGTCGTGGTCTGGGCCTAAACAAGGTATGCAGAGGGAATGGAAATCCTTATGCGGTATTTGCTTCCCACAAGAAATACAATTGTTAACTTTGTCTGACATCGGTCCGAGGCAAGAAAAGTTTCAACGGGTACTTAGCTTTAAAGAAGACTTGGTTTCCAATTTTCGTAAATTCAGGAGCTGGCCGACTGGCACTTGCGAACTGCTTCTGCCGGCACCGCGGCAAAAAGACTGAAGAAAATGGCGTTGGCTGTGTCTTATATACCCCTGTCGCACTGACGTCAGGAAAGAAAGCGACAACAACCGACGCCGGACCTAGACTTTGGAATTCGGCCGACCGAGGACCCGCCTGACGGCAGAGAACCCATCTGTGATTACTGCAGCTGTATGCACGATGAACATCTTTGTTTTCTTCACCGACTTGTTCAGTCTGCTGAGACCCAAAATTGGTCTCCAGTCCCCTGTCTTTTTTGGAACTAAAAAGAACCTTGAGTAAATTCTGGATTCGATTTGGTCTGCGGGGACTTCTTGGATGACTCTCTTTTCTAGCAAGCTTTGAATTTCTAGGATTGCTTGATCCCTTTGACTGGGTGGTATGTCTGGGATAGATCTTGGTGAAAGGGGTGGGAAGGAAAAAGAAATGTTGTATCCCCTGGAAATGACAGACTGTACCCATTTGTCTTGATTGATGTCCAGCCAGGCTTTTGGGTACAGTGATAATCTCCCCCCGACTGCCTCCAGAGGTACAGAGATGGGCCTCCTTTCAGGAGTGCTGGAAGGGCCTACCAGAGAACATATCTCTGTCGCTCTGATTCTGTGGACCCCCTCTGCCATGATGGCGGTGTCTTCCGTTATTTCTCCCTCTGCCCCTGGGGGAAAATTCACCACGTGTGTCCGGCGAAGTTCTTTTGTATTTCTGGAACCACATTTTTCTGCCCTTCTGACCTTTGGGATAAGGTCTGGTAGGGACGGAGAAACGTATTCCCATGGCAGATAGAGGTTTGCCATCTTGTTCACACCTGGTAAGAGTCTCTTTCACTTTTGGCCCGAACAAAAACAACCCGTCAAAAGGGGAGTCAATAAAGGAAGACTTGAAGGGTTTAGCAAACTCACAAAGATGCATCCAGGAATGCCTCCTCAGAGCTATTCCTGTGCCTGCTGCCCTGCTGGCTCCATTGGCCACATAAGAAATGAGGTGCATGGAGAAGTTTGTTATAGAGTTTAAAGTTGCAAGCTGAGTGTTTACCTTGTCAGGTACCCCACCAGCTGTAGCACCTTGGAGGGTATCTCCTAGCTCCTTTAGGAGATTCCTCTGAAGTTGAGTAAAGTGGGGTAAATAATTCAGTGACCTAAAGGTAAAGGCCACTGAAGAGAACATATGCTTGCCATATCTGTCCATTGTTCAAGACTCCTTATTCAGCAGATGGGCAGATGAAGAGGTTTCAGCTAATTCCTTCTTGGTGGCTGCTACCACCACCATAGCATCTACTGGTACACCTTCAGTTAGAAATTGTTTGTCTTCCGGGGCTGTAATAAATTTGTTGGGCCTCCTCGGAACTGGTTACACTGCTTCTGGAGAGCTCCACGCCTTTCGACTGACTACACAAAGGAGCTGGTCAAAAAGCGGAGACACCCAAGAGGTGGAGGGTCGAGAATCAAATGCCTCCAGGTATACAGACTCATCTTCAGAAGGGGAGAGGGTCTTCCAGCCACCTCTCTGTTTCAGGATCTCTACGATGTCTGAAAAGGAGACATCCTCAAAGGGTGACTGTGGGGACCCTTCTGAATCCTCTAAGTCTGTATCCGACATGACAGACTCAGGGGAGTTTAGGTATTTCCTCTTACAAGTTCTCTTCTGAGGGACCTTCTCAGAGGGATACTCCAGGGAGGTTTCAGAAGAGAGGGTCTCACCCATTGGGGCATCCCGGGGAATTGGTTTTCTATGCTGGGGCTGAAGGGATGGTGTAGAAATTGACACTGGCCCTTTTGGGGGAAGAGTAGCTGGAGCCGAGGGTAGAGCAGTCTCTGTGGAAAGCACACTCCTCATCACCTCGAAGGCACCATGTTCCTGGCCAGAGACAGTTTCCAGCTCCGAGGAACCAGGAGACCTCCTCCGCACCAAGGAGGATGGCTCTGAGACTGATGTGGGTGCTGAACTCACCTGTGCCGAAGCTCCGAATGGGAGAGTCAGGTCCGACAAGGGTCCAAATCGACTCTCCCCCTGGAACCGATGAGGGAGTGTCGGCTCCCAGATCCCTCGATGGAAGACAACATCGACGAGATTGGAGCAGATGTTGGAAAAGAGATACCGGGGGTGATTCCTGGATCTGACATTTCCACCACAATGACCTCCAGGCACTCTGGCTCCGAACTTGTCAGAGGAGGAATGGAAGGTAAAGCAGGTTTGGTAGTTGACTCCACATCCAGCTGGGCTAGGCTTGAGAAAATTTTTGCAAGGGCCGGCATCAGAAGCAACCTCCTAGCCACCTGTTTCACATCATCGTCCGATAAGCTCCTGGAAGGCCGAGAGGAGTGGGTGGATGATCTGTGGATACCAGCCACAGATTGCAGCAAAGGAGACTGCAGCACTAAGCGGAGTGGCTCCAAAGATGGTGACCAGCTCCTTTTTTGGCTCCAAGATGGTTCCGAAGAAACAGAAGGAACTGAGGGACAGTTAGACTTCTCAGACAGAATTAGAATCCAAAGATACTTGTTTTTCATGTGCCTTCGTCGGCTCAGAACTTGGCACAGACAAAGTTGACTTTTTTGAGGACCTATCAGAGGATTTTGAGGCCTGATTCCCTTCCACAGCCATCTTGAATGACCCCTTCAACAAATCCCTGACTATCAGCTTGTTTCTCTGCTCCTGTAGGACCCTTGAACTAAAGTCATGACATATAGAACAGGAACCCTGCAGGTGAACGGCTCCTAAACAATACACACAACTCGTGTGCCCATCTGTTAATGACATTTTTTGTGTGCAAGAATTGCATTTCTTAAACCCAGACTGTTTAGTCTCTTTGGTTGAATCTTTAGACATTATAGCAAAACTGCCACAACCAATCACTAGTGCTACGAAGAAAAACACAATTTAAATGTAAATCTACACTAAAGGTAAATCACACAGCAGGAAAGGACCATGTGTTCTGTTTTGTGTTTTTTTTTTTTTTTTTGGAGAGAAAGGGGAAGGGTTAGAGGAGATGTCTCGAAGTTAAATGATGGCCTCCTCTAACCTGAGGAGATGCCTCTAACTTAAACAGTGAATCCTTATAAAGATAGTGAGCAAGGAAGGGGAAGGAGAGCCCTCTAACTAAAACGGGCTAAAAAAGAAGAATCCTCTAACTTAAATGGATTCATAGAAAAGGGAAGCAAAAAAATCAGCTGGAGGGAATGACGGCCCACACAGAAGCAGCAGAAAAACAGCGGAAAAATAACAACACTCAAAAAAACACACCAGGAGGTTAAGCTACCTCAAAAAAGTTAAAGCACTAAAAATTTGACAGAAAGTATCTTATATAATAGTAAAAGACAAAACTTAGCCTGAGCCAGCAAAAAAGCAATCCCGAAGCTTCAAGCCGCAAATGAGATGTGGGTAACAGTTGCTATGCATCTTGGGATAGGGTATAGCCTTGAGCCAGTGAAAGCTCTCGAGCTTTAGTATGTGGCCGAGTTGGAACCGATGCTCAGTTCCGAACCCAATCATCAAGAATGAAGGCGAGATAAGACAACATAACATTTAAAGTCTGCCCCTGAAGGGTAGACCAGGGGTCTGGGCACATGCTCATGTCCACCATGCAAATTCTTCCTTGAGGCAAGGGATCAGCTGAATTTCTATCTCCATGGAATATGAGTGCTGGTACCACAGGTTCTTGAGGTGCCACTGGAAATTCCTCATATGTAGCCTGACCACTGGGATCATAAGTATACAAGATGCCATGTAACCTAATGCTCTGAGGAATTCCCTGGCTGAGAGGCATTGTTTCTGCATAATGTTTTGGAAGTATTGAGTCAGAAAGGAGACCGTTTCTGGAGGGAAGAAGGCCTTTTAAAGGGAGGAGTCCATAAGAACTCCTAGTAAAACTATTCTGGTGCATAGGTCTGTGTTGGACTTCTGAAGATTTATGGTGAACTCCAAGGAGGTGAGGATGTACTGACTGAAGGCCAGACCCTTGAGCAGCTTTGACTGACTTGACGCTTTAATGAGGCAGTCGTCTAGACAGGAGTAAATTTATTTTATTTTGCATTTGTTGACCGGGCTAGTCCATCTGGATATATATCCATTTTCAGTAGAGGCCCGGGGAGATAAGCTCCACTAAGCAGATAATACACTATGCAGATAATAGCAATATCAGGTACAGTACAATTTTAAGACTAGAATGCAATTTTACATAGCAGCTTAGTAATCATATAACTAACATGTTATAAAAAGAAAGAAAAAAAAAAAGTTATGTACTCACCATAACGTTCCATCTGAGTAGGTAAACTTCATCTGTCAGCAACCTGTGGGTTACAGATCCGACACGGATCTGAGCCGGCAGCATACCAAGCAAAAAGATCCGAGCTCCAAGCCCCTCCCCTTTACCCATACTACACTGCAACCTCCTTCTAATTCTCAGATCGCATTTGCCACCTGCACATAATAACCAAACAACTAACAACCCGAGACACCTGACTCAAGGACAAAGTAAAGCTCATAAGTCCAAACCTCGAGCTCAGCTAAATAACCATGAAGGTCAGGGGGAAGGAGGGAGGGACGGTTGCTGCCAAATGAAGTTTACCTACTCAGATGGAACGTTATGGTGAGTACATAACTTCTTTATCTGAAGTAGTTAACTTCATTTGATCAGCAACCTGTGGGACAAAGTCCCCAGCTACCCGAATCTTGGGCGGCCCTTAAGGAAGGATATTCCGGAGCACTGCAGAGCCAAAGGCAGCCCTTCCCCTAGACACCAAATCCAGTTTATAATATGAGATAAAGGAGTGAGAGGACGCCCCGGTAGCCGCCGAACAAATGTCATCCAGGGAAACTCTAGACCAGAATGCAGCAGATGTTGCCACAGAACGCATAGAATGAGCATGAACTCCCACTGGTTCAGGTAAGCCAGATTCTCTGTATGCTTGTAAGATACAACTCGAAATCCACCTGGCGAGAGTCACCTCTTAAACTGGTTTCCCTAGAAAAGGCTTAGCAAAGGAGACAAAAAGCTGATCAGATTTGCGAAAGACAGCCGTCCTGTGCAAATAAAAACGTAACTGTCTGTGAACATCCAGCAAATGAAGTTTATAATCTCCTTTATTCTGGAAATTAGGGAAAAAGACAGGCAAATTAATGGACTGATTAATGTTCGTCTCGGAAGCAACTTTTGGGAGAAAGGAGGGGTTAGTCCTGAGAGATACCCTATCCTTATGAAACACAAGGTATGGAGGTTTGATACAGAGAGCCTGAAGCTCCGACACTCTCCTGGCTGAAGTAATTGCTACCAAAAAAGCCGTCTTCCATGACAAGAACTTCAGATCAACAGAAGCTGCGGGTTCAAATGGAGGCACAACTAACGCCTGAAGAACTAAGGTCAGATCCCACGGCAGAGATGAATTTCTAACAGGGGTCTCAAAAGAAAAGTGCCTTTTTGAAAGGTCTTAAAAACTCTGGCAGCAGCGAGGGAACCAAAGTTGTTCCCAATATGAAAATGGGAAATGGCAGCCAGCTGAACCTTCACAGTAGATGAGTTGGCCCCTTGCTGAAAAATATGAAACAAGAATTCCAGTACCGCTGAAACAGGAGCAGTGAAAGGATCCAAGTTCTTCTGTGAAGCCCAAATTGAAAAACGTTTCCATTTGCTATTGTAAATCTTCCTGGTAGAGGGTTTATGTGCCGCCACCAGGATAGACTTGACTCAAGAAGAGATACCAGGAGTCCTGGCAAAGTACAGTTGTGTACACATACCATAAATGTAGATGTTCGAGTGTCTTCACTGTTGCAGTCATGACTGTAGGGTTCTCCCCTGCCGGCAGGCAGCCCTCGGTCGGCCAGAATCCCAAAGTCTGGGTCCGGCGTCGGCTGTTCAACCATGCTCCCTGACGTCAGAGCGCCAAGAGTATAAAGCTGACAGCCGACACCATCTTCTCCAGTTTTTCTTGCCCCAGATGTCAGGAGTCCCAAAATGAAAAAGGTCCCATAACCTTTGCAAATACACCTCAGAAGAATGGTGAAAATAAGAGGGGACAGGAGGGAGGGAAACCCATACTGCAACAGTGAAGACACTCGAACATCTACATTTATGGTAGGTGTACACAACTGTACTATGTTCATCGTGTTTCACTGTTGCAGTCATGACTGTAGGGTAGAATCCCAAAGCTGAAAGAAAGGGAGGTGGTCATAAAGAAGAAGGGGTGGCTAAAAGGCCCTGCAAGACTGCAGAGGCAAAGCCTGCCCTAGACTTAGAGTAGAGAGGTAGATTGTAGTGCTTAGAAAAAGTATGCACTGAACTCCAAGTTGCAGCTTCCAAAATGTCTTTGGTAGGTACTCCCCTGAGGAAGGCCGCAGAAGTGGCAGCAGCACTGGTGGAATAAGTCCGTATGCTCCCTGGGATTTGCTTTCCATGGTGTGAATAACAAAATCTGATTCCATGAGCAATCCATTTAGAAATGGTCTGTTTTGAAATGGCTTTACCTTGGGAACTTGAAGCATAAGAAACAAACAATTGTTCTGATTTTCTGATGTCCTTGGTTCTGTTCAGGTAAAAACGTAGTTGTCTGTGTACATCCAAGGAATGTAAGATCCTTTCCCGTTTATTTTGAGGAGTGGGGAAAAAGGTTGGCAAGTGGATAGTTTGATTTAAAGCCACTTTGGAAACCACCTTAGGCATGAAGGTAGGATTAGTCCTCAAAGATACCCTGTCTTGATGAAAAATAATATAAGGTTCCACAGCCATAAGAGCTTGTAACTCTGAAACTCTCCTGGCAGAGGTTACTGCTAACAGGATAGCTGTCTTCCAAGATAAAAACTTGATGTCAGAAGAAGTGGCAGGCTCAAAAGGAGGCAAGGTTAGTTTTTCCAAAACATAGTTGAGATCCCAAGCAGGAATGGGGGGAGATCTAGGAGGTCTTATGTTCTTAGCTCCTCTGAGGAACTGTCTCATAAGCTGGTGGGAAAAGATGGGAGGGTCTGTATTATAATGAGCAGAAATAGCAGAGGCATGTATCTTAATGGAAGAGAAAGAGAGACCCTTATGTAAGAGATCTGTCAAGTAAAGTAAAATTAAAGTAATGTTAGGAAGAAGAGGATCACAATCCTGAGCCTGCATCCAGGAACAAAATCTTTTCCATTTTCCTGCATAAGATTTTCTAGTGCTAGGACGTCTGGCTTCTAAAATGACATCCATAACCTGCTTGGGTAGGAAAGAAGAAATCAAAGGCCCTGGATTAACCAGGCCGCCAGGCTGAGAGTTCTGACATGAGAGTGTAGAACCTGACCCTGATGTTGGGACAGAAGGTTCGGAGACTGAGGTAAAACCCAAGGGGGCTCCAGGCATAGGTTTTTTAGAGTTGGATACCAAAACTGCCGAGGCCAATTTGGAGCCAGCAAGATTATCATCTTGGGCTTGTCCTGTTTTATCTTAAATAAAACTCGTGGAAGAAGAGGAAGAGGCAGAAAGGCATATCCCGAGAGGTTCCACCAACTGAATGACAGGGCATCCACTTTCCAAGCTTCTCTGTGGAAAGCCCTGGTGCAAACATTCTGTAGCTGATGATTTAGATGGGATGCAAAGAGGTCTATGTGAGGACATCCCCATACCGCTGTTATCATCCTGAATATTTTGGTGTCCAGCATCCATTCGTGTGGATCCGAAAGGTTTCTGCTCAAACTGTCTGCCAGGAAGTTTTGTTTCCCTGGTAGAAACTGAGCTTGAAGATCCAGATTGCAAGCTAGAGCTGTGTTCCATAAATCCATGGCTAGTCTGCAAAGGGGGTAGGAATGAGATCCCCCTTGCTTGTTTATGTACCACATAACTGTGGTGTTGTCCATCTGTATTAGTAGTTGTCCTGGTTGTATAAGATTCCTGAAGGCCAATAGAGCTTTCTGAACGGCTAACATTTCCTTTAAGTTGATATGCAGGTGCTTCTGATCCTTTGTCCAAAGGCCCTGCAGACAATTGCCCTGAAAATGGGCTCCCCAAGCATAATCCGAGGTGTCCGTGGTTAGAATCTGAGTGGCAGGAGGCAGACGGAAGGGTTTCCCTTTGTTTAGAGCACATGCCCTGGACCACCAAAGAAATTCCTTTTGAAGGCAAGGAAGGACGGGGATTAGTATGTCCAAACTGTGGCAATGCTGAGACCATACACTTTTTAGGTACCACTGTATTTTCCTCATGTGTAGTCTTGCATATGGTACAAGAAGGATGCAGGAGGCCATGTAACCCAAAGCCTGCAGGAATTTCCTTGCAGATAGTTGGGTTAGAGTTGCCAAGGTTTTGAAAGTTGAAGCCAGCTGTAATTGTTTTTCGGATGTCAGAAATGCCATCTAGGTTGTAGTGTTTAGAAGTGCACCCAGAAAAGTTATCTGTTGTGATGGTGTCAAATTTGACTTTTTTATGTTTACAGAGAATCCCAGGAACTTGAGGAGGTTCTGTACAAATTCTAGATGCTGGAGTAAGACATCCTTGCTGTCTGCCTGAATTAGACAATCGTCCAGATAAGGGTAAATTTGAATTCCCTTGAGTCTGCAGTAAGCTACTACTGGAGCCAGGCATTTGGTGAAGACCCTGGGCAGTAGACAATCCAAAGGGCAGCGCAGAGAATTGAAAGTGCCTCGATCCGGCCTTGAACCTGAGGTATTTTCTGCGATCCTGCCTGATGGGAATGTGTAAATATGCCTCCTTTAAATCCAAAGTTACCATCCATGCATCTTTGGACAGCATTGGAAGTAGTTGCTGTAGAGTAAGCATCTTGAATTTTGGAATCTCTAGAAAGGTGTTCAAGACCGACAGATCCAGAATGGGTCTCCATGAGTTTTGCTTCCTTGGGACTAGAAAGAGCCTTGAGTAAAACCCTTTTCCCATCTCTGAAAGAGGAACCAGTTCCATGGCATTCATAGCCAAAAGAGATTCCACCTGGTTTAAAGCCACCGTCCATTGATGTTTTGGAAGGTCTGGCCATCCGCTTGACCTTGGCAAGGTATGAAAATGGAATTTGTAACCTCTTAAAATCACATCCAAAACCCATTTGTCTTGGGTTATTTGAGTCCAATTTTGATAAAAAAGAGAGAGTTTTCCTCCGAGAGGGGCTTCCAGGCAAGACGTTCCTGTAGCCCAACAGAGGGAGTCATTGAGTTTGTTTCCTTTGAGATTGTGACCTGTCCTCTCCTCCCCTAGTGGTAGAAGCAGTCCATTGTCTTGGTCTATAAGCAGCTTGTGTTTGAGGCCTCCCTCTGGAACATCTATATCTACCCCTCTGAGGCCTGTCTGAAGAGGGAAAGGACCAGTTTTTTGAAGGCCAATTCCTGCTAAATCTAGGAGGCTGTACTTGTAAGAAATCTTTAACTGTTTGCATGGATTTCGCCTTATCCTCCATCTTTTTAATCACCTCTTCAGCTTTAGATCCAAACAAAACATTATGCTGAACAGGAGGATCCAATAATTTAGCCTTTACTTGTTCAGGTAAATTTTGTTCCTTTAGCCATGCGTGTCTTCTAATGACTGTGCCAGAGGCCGCAGCCCTACAAGAAGCCTCCAAGGCATCAAATCCACAGTGTAAACCATACTTCCCAACCTGCTCAGTGGCATGCAGTAAGTCATGTAATTCCTTATCATCTGCACAGGCAGAAATGGAAGTAAATTTTTGTTTTAAGACAGACAAGAGAAATTGCTGATATTTGAGCATATGAAACTGACAGTTTAAAGCCCTAATGGACAAAGTAGCAGAAGTGTACACCTTTTTTCCCCATCTTTCCAAGGCTCGAGAATCCTTTTCAGTAGGAATGGGATTTTTAGCAGAAGCGGCCTTAACTCCCTTAGGACCCTGAGAAATGGTTTCTGGGTCAGCAGTAGTGTTCTTGTATAAAAACTGATGGGAATCAGGAAACCTGTAATATCTATCAGGCTTAACAGGAGCAGGAGGAAAAGAGTCAGGGGTTAAGTTAGCCTCTGAAAAGGCATCATCCACAATATCCAAAACAGGAGGAATAGCCAGGGGTCTATGTTGGGGAAGAAGAAGAAAATCCCTCAGTCTTTTATTGGATTCCGAATACTCCTGTCCCTCCCAGTGGAAATGTTCCCTCATTTCATGCAAAGTTTCCCCAAAAGAGAAATCCTCAGGAGGAGAAGCTGAAGGAATGGATTCTTCCGCATCAGAATCCTCATAAGGAGGGAAAGAATATTCCTGATCAGAAGAAGAAACTGAGGAAACAGAAGCCTGATCAGAGGAATCATAATAAACATCCTGCCTTGGCCTTTTGTCTGGAGGGGGATGAGAACCCCTAATCATAGTAAGTAAATCCTCCGCCATCTTGAGTAACTGTTTCTGTGACTTGGGAGCCGGTTCAGAAGAGGCCTGTGTTGAAGTCTTTGATTTAGAAGGAGTCTTTGCCTTTGCCTTTACTAGAAGCTGAGTAGGCCTGAAAACCCCTTCGGAAGCCGGTACCTGCACAGCGACTCCGGACCCATCCGAAGGAGCATTGTCCGAAGGTCCTGCAACAGAAATATTTAAAGGCCTGGTTGGCTCCTCATGAGAGTCCATTTCGGCCGTCGGTTCTGAAATGGCCGACGACAGGGGCTGCAAAAGCGTCTCACTGACGACGGCCGAACCTGAAGCTGGCTCCGCATGTGCGCTATCATCAGATTTGGACCTCGGAGGCCTGTCTTTATCCTTGCGACGTTTGTGAACTCCGGTAGCCAGAACCGTATTCGACGACATTTTGTAGTTAAAGCGCCTACCGAAGTAATGAAAAGCAAAATCGTACCTTCGCTTAATTGTACGTTGATTGAATCTAGCACAAAACCGACAACTAGCTATGTCGTGGTCAGGGCCTAAGCAAGGAATACAGTAAGAATGAAAATCCTTATGAGGTATTTGCTTCCCACATGAAATACAATTATTAACTTTTTCTGACATTGGAGTGGAGCAAGAAAAAAGTTTCCCCAACTTACTTAGCTTTGAGTGGAGAAGAAAGTCTTCGGACCGAAGTATATAGAAAAATTCGTCAGGAGACAACCGACCGGCACTTGCGAACTGCTATCACCGCACAGCAAGAAAGACTGGAGAAGATGGCATCGGCTGTCAGCTTTATACTCCTGGCGCTCTGACGTCAGGGAGCATGGTTGAACAGCAGACACCGGACACAGACTTTGGGATTCTGGCCGACCGAGGGCTGCCTGCCGGCAGGGGAGAACCCTACAGTCATGACTGCAACAGTGAAACACGATGAACATCTAGGGGAAATGGATCAGCAGTGCTGAGAGCTTGAGACCATCCAGGTTCGGAGGAGCCATTCCTAAGGGATGAGAAATCAGATCCGGAATGGGATCCAAGATCCAGAGTGGAGCTATGAGATGAGACCGCAGGCAGGGGAACCAGACTTGATGAGGCCAGAATGGGGCAATGAGGATAATCTTGCTCCCCAACTGGTGAGCTTTCTGCAGAAATGTTGTCATAAGTGGAAGTGGAGGATACGCATAAAGAAGACCGGGTGGCCAAGCATGGACTAGAGCGTCTCTGGGGGCTTCTCCCAAAGGAGGAATTAGAGCGAAAAACTCGCTGCACTTCACGTTGGAAGGCAATGCGAAGAGATCGCAGCAAGGCTGACCGCACTTGAGGAAGATCTGTTCCACTACAAAAGGATTCAGGGACCTCTCGTAAGGAGAGAGGATAGTTCTGCTCAATTTGTCCGCCAGTATGATGGACCGACCCAGAATTTGCATTGCTAACAGGAAGCGGTTGGTGTAGATCGCCCATTCCCAAACTCTCATGGCTTCTCAGCAAAAGGGGTAAGACCTGGTTCTCCCCTGTTTGTTGATATACCAGACCACTGACATATTATCCGACTGGATCGCAATAGTCCCCGGAGGAAGAAAGGCATGGAGGGCCTGCAAAGCCAAGAGGACCGCCCTCATCTCCAGGACATTTATATGCAGTACGGTCTCGGTCTGAGTTCACGTGCCTTGGACCCTCCTGCCCGCACAATGCCCCCCCACCCTAGGCGGGAGGTGTCCGTGGTCACTGTGGCCTGGGGTGGTGACATAACAAAAGGTCGTCCTTCTCGAAGGGCTTGGGATTGAAGCCACCATGAGGGAGTTCCTGCAAACCCTGCTGAGGGGAATCGGGAAGTCTAGAGGGTGGTGTAGAATAGACCACTGGACCTGCAACGTCCACTGTAGAACCCTCATGTGCAGACGAGCGTAAGGAATCAGATTGATCGCTGCCGCCATGGACCCTAAAGCTCTCAGGACTAATTCTGCTGGGGGAGCAGGGGATTGAAAGAGGGCTAGCACATGCAGAGTCATGCTTTGAAGTCTGTCTGACGTTAGGAAGGCCCTAGCCTGGAGGGTATCTATCCTGGCCCCTATGAAGTCTAACACTTGGACAGGCTGGAGGAAGGACTTCTTGACATTTATGGTTATCCCCAACCGGGGTGACATCAGGAGGAAGAAATCCCTGGCTAGAGAAAGTAGATGCCTGGTGGGAGCGGTGAGAAGCCAGTCTAGGTACGGGAAGACCTGTATGCCCTGGAGCCTCAGGCGGGCCGCTACAACTGCCATAACCTTGGTGAACACCCTGGGGGCTGTGGTGAGACCGAAGGGTAGGACCCTGAACTGGTAAAGACTGTCTCCTAGCCGAAAGCAGAGAAACCTCCTGGACCATCTTTCCATGAGAATATGGTAGTACGCATCCTTGAGGTCTATGGAGCACATCCAGTCCTCCTCCTGCAAGAGGGGCAGGATGGACTGAATCGTGACCATCCGGAATTTCTCTTTGGCAACGAAAAGGTTCATTGTTGACAGGTCAAGAATCGGCCTTAAGTCCCCTGTCTTTTTTGGCACCAGAAAGAACCTGGAGTAGATGTCTGATCTGGACTGGTCTGGGGGCACATGCTGGTTGGCTCTTTTTTCTAACAGCTTTTTTATTTCCAAAGCTGCGGCCTCCCTTTGAGTGGGTGAGACACCTGGGAGGCGTCTTGTGTAAGGGGGCTTGTTGATGAAGGGGACTGAATAGCCTCTGGATATTATCTGAAGCATCCAGCGATCTGTTGTGCCAGGTGCCTCGAAAAGCACCCCCCGACTGCCTCCAGAGAGGAGCAGCTGGGCAACCCCTCAGGGCTGTTGCGCGGGTCGGTCAGAAAAGGGTCCCTGTGATCCGAAGTTCTTTGGTCCCCCTCTGCCTCTGGGCTGGCGTCCACCTTGTCCCCCTCTGCCTCTGGGGGAGAAGGAGTCCTGAGCATTCTGGGCCTGCTGAGATTTCCGGAACCACATCTTCTTCTGCCTTCGCTGGTTCCTAGAAAAGGACCTTTGAGGGGTAGAGAAGCATATTCCAACGGCTGACAGCATTTTCCCATCTTTCTCGCTCTGGACCAGCGTCTCGCAGACAGTCTTCCCAAAGAGGGTCGACCCGTCAAAGGGTGCATTCGCGAAGGACGCCTTGAAGGGTTCCGAGAAATCACAGTGTCAAAGCCAGGCATGACGCCTTAATTCAATACCAGACCCGCTAGCTCTAGCGGCTCTTTCCATGGCATGGGAAAATAGCTACATAGAAGTATTGAACACTGACTTAAGAGTGGCCATATGAGCCGAGAATGTCCGTTTATCCTCGGCCGACATGGACTCTGGGGGAGACTCGGCGTATTCCTTGACCAGGTCCCGCTGCAGTCTGATTACATGGGCCAAATAATTCAGCGCCCTTATAGAAAAGATAGCTGAAGCAAAAGTCTGCTTTCCAATACAGTCCATTGCCTGAGACTCTTTGTCAGGGGGATGGACTGAAGAACTTTGCTGGGATAGTTCCTTTTTGGTGGCCGCCGCCACCACCATGACATCAACCAGGGAACCCTTGCTCCATGAAGCTCTGTCTGCAGAGGCACTGAGAACCTTATTGGGCCTTCTAGGTATCGGCTCTACAATGTCCGGCTTCTTCCATGCCCTGTTGGTAATGAGGTCGACCAGGGGGTCGGCCGGGGGGAACACCCAAGAGGTAGATGGGCCTGTGTCAAACACCTCCAGGAATACCGACATATCCGAGGAGGGTTTTTGGGCGGACCACCTCCCCCTTTGGCAGAGTATTTCCATAATATCTCCAAAGGAGACATTGTCGGGGGGTGATTTGGGGGAAACCTCCCCTTCCTCCAAATCGGTATCCTCGGTGAGGGACTCGGGGGAGTCAAGTGCCTCCTTTTGCACAGGCATTTGTGAGGGACCTCCTCGGGGGGGACTGTCCGAGGGGGGCTCACCCACGGATTCATGTTCCTTCAAGGGAACTGGCTGAGGCATCAACGACACAGGCTGTCCCTGGGGGGACTGGATGATGGAGGACAACCTGAGCTGCGAGGGAGCGGGGGTGGACCCTGAGGAAAGAGTGAAGGGTCTCGATCCTCCAGAGAGAGCCCTCTCCACCACGTCGAACGCCGAAGGGGAACCGGCCTCTATAAGACAGGTGGCCGGGGCCCTTGGATCCGACGAGGGGATCGGCGCCGGAGCTAAAGCGATCGGAACCGAGAGGACGGTGTGCTCTGACCGCAAAGGGGCCGAAGACACACTCACCCCCTCGAATTCGATGCCCAGCTCTCAGCTCCAAGGGCTCAGATCCGAAAGCGGATCCAATAAGCTCGCGGGCATGGCCGGCGTCGAGGTAGCAATAACCTTCGGCGCCGACCCCCAGGCTCCGGGGCTCCTCGGATCCGAAGACTCCGAAATCCGGTGATGGATAGGAGAAGGAGCTATCGAGGCGAACTGTGGAGCTGAACTCTCCCCCAGAGGGGGGGGAGGCAGCAGCACTCCCATCTGCAGCTGAGTTTGCAAAAATCGACGCATTATCCGGTCCATGTCTGCCTCTGAAATGCTTCGAGTAGACCTGGAGGAAGCCACCAACGCCGGCCGGGAGGGCTGACGCAACGATGACCTCGAGGCTGGTCGGGTCTCCTCCTCTGGATCCGGGAAGAAATGTGGAGAATGGAGCCGTGGGGAGGAAAGCTTGAACACTCTTAGAGGAGAAGAGACCACCTTTGCTGGAGGGGCCGAGGGGTCCAATTTGGCCTGCCGCTTGTGGCTTCTTTCTCTCTCTCTCTCTTTTTCTCTCTCTCTCTCTCTCCCTTCACTCTTTTTTATCTTTCTTGGCCTCTCATTCTCCCTAAGACAGGGTGGGAGGGTGAGTCCCACACAGGGGAAGAGGGCCAATCGGCTGGGCAGCCGCAGCTGCGGCTGTCGCTACCAAGAGGGAAGGAGAAGAAGCTGATTCCGCGGGTAGAAGACCCGCCAGAATCAGCTTGTTCTTCCTATCCCTTAAGGCTTGAGGGTTAAAGGCCGCACAAATCTGGCAGCCCGAGGAAAGGTGCGTAACCCCCAAGCAAATCACACACTGAGTGTGACCATCTGCTGGCGACAGCTTATGGCCACAGATCATTTAGAAAAGGTCACTTTGTGGCTTTCAGCCATACCAAAAGCACACACACAGCCACACACACGCACCTGAAAGAGGGAAAAACAAGGGGCCTACAAAGGAATGAGAAACTATCAAAGGTAAAGGGGGATATAAAGGCTAGGTAGAAGAAAAACCCGTAGACAGGTATTAAAACACACTCACACTAAGTAAAGAAGACCAAAAGAGAAGTTTGAAGAAAAAAATTGCTAAACTTGCCTGGAGCTCTAAGAATCCCATGCTTGGCAAAGCCACGGCAAACGAGATCTGAGGATTGGAAGGAGGTTGCAGTGTAGTATGGGTAAGGGGGAGGAGCTTGGAGCTCGGATCTTTTTGCTTGGTATGCTGCCGGCTCGGATCCGTGTCGGATCCGTAACCCACAGGTTGCTGATCAAATGAAGTTAACTACTTCAGATCAAGTATTTATAAAGTAGAAACATGTTCATACAGTAGACATCTTGCTATGCATACAGTAGAAAGCTTGCTATGCAAGTTCATACTCTGTAGAGGTTCCTAAGAAAGACTAGGTTAAAGTTGACTTTAGGTAGCTTACAGATCCTACTCATTGAAAGAAGACAAGTATATATAAGTTAGAGATACGGTCATACAGTAGAAAGCTTGCTATGCAAGTTTATACTCTGAAGTAGTTTCCAAGAAAGATTAAGTTAGAAACAGACTTTAGGTAGCTTACAGATCCTACTGTCAGCGGTTCATAAGAGAGGTAGACATAGAGCAGCAATAGAGAGATAAGTATACAGTGGACATAGCTGGAATTGGATTATTAGTCTGGATTAGTACATGGGCATAGCCAGTGAGTTTTAAGGTATACTTTAAGTTGCTTTTTGAAAAGTAATGTTGAAGAAAGAGATGAGAGTTCACTGGGAAGCTGGTTCCAGGTTTTCCCCACTGAGGACTTATGCATGGCTACTAGTAATTTATCGGCTGTGCATAGGGTTGTAAGATTTTTGTAGGAGGTGATAAGGCTAGTGAGTATTGGAGTATTACTAGGTTGATAAATGATCTTGTGGGTGATAAGTTGGTGAAATTGAAGCTGATTTTGCAGTTCGAGCCATCCTAGCTGTTTTAGATTGTGACAATGGTGGTTTTTAAATGGGGAGTCAGTAGAAAATCTGGCAATGTTATTATAGGAGGTTACCAGTTTGTTGAGGTTATTTTTGGATAGATTGGTATAAATGGGGTGAGGCATAGAGGAGGGTGGAGATAAGATGGGTGTGGTCAATAGTAGTTCTAGCTAAAGGAGTAAGCAAAGGTTTAATCCTGTATAGGGAGCAACTAGTATATTACCACTAACTATTTGAATGTGACTGCTGTGCTTATATGTTTTCCTAACTCAGGGCACACACTACCACTATACTGAAATTTCTTTGTTCCTTTTTATTTTTTATCTTAGGTAGTCCTCTTTAAATAATTCCTGCATGGCACCCGATAATACGCGTTGACGCTGAAAGATTGCAACCTCGGTGCGAATGCACAGGCTGACTCCTACTATTAAGATTACAGTCTACCATCCCCAACGAAAAAGGGTAAAAACAAATACCCTTGCTATATTTTTTATTACTGGAAAGCGTCTCACTGGCAGGAAATAAAACATTACCTTTCTCCTAATCTGGCAGCCCTTGTCCTAGCAGCCTATAAATATATTAAACCTAAAGCCCCAATATTGTTCTAACATGCAGGCAGTGTGAAGCTAAGTAGTTTGGACACTAACTTCACCTTAATATGCCCACCATTACAAGCTGTTAAGACATAAGCTTTAAGAATAACCTGTGTTTTAATAGCAGAATAGTGTACTTACAAGCAGCTGGCCTTTAAGACCCTGAAAACTCCTGACTGGTGTATCCCCACTCCGCTTCGCCCTCGCTTCGCTCGGGCTCTCTCCGCGCCCCACCCTGCCCCCATATCCCACCCGCCCCCACTATCTTTATATTTATCAGATCAACAAACCCATCCCACTCAGCTCTGAACCAATTACAGCCCCCTTCATTTTAACATATCCCCTCCCACAATTCAGGCTAACTACCAATATATTAGCTGACTATCCTAACTCCTCCCACCCTACTAGCCATAATTTCTTCTCACCATGGGTAAAGGAAAGAATTCTATCTTCCCACTCTCAGTTCTACTTCTATTTCTCCCGTATTTCTCTTCGCAATATGAATACCAAACTCTATTGGGTATTCAATTCCCCAATGCTCATACCTGCCTACACTCTAATCCCCCCTCTAATATGATTTCTCCTTCTAGCATCCCTACTACTACATTAAATCTTAATACTGTGTATCTCACCCAATGTTACCCAAAAGCAACCACTTCTAAATCAAGTCTAAAGATACTTTACAAACTACTAAGACTCATAGACCATCTGAAAAAATGTATTGCTAAAGATGGTGATGTACATCCCAACCCTGGCCCAACCCTCAACCCTGACCCTGTCACCCCAAAATTAGCTCAAAAATCATCCAGCTCCCTCCTCATCTTCCATCTTAATCTAAGAAGTATCAATAACAAGATTCATAATCTACATGCTATGTTAGCCACACATCTCCCAGACATCATGTGCCTATCTGAAACCTGGCTCAAACCATCCACAAAGGATGAAGAGATTCTCCCACCAGGGTATAATTTACTTAGGGTTGATCGGATAAAAAAAAAGGGTGGTGGAATAGCAGTTATGTTTAGAAACACATTGAACATCATTATGAATCCACTACAACCTCCCAAGGTTTCCAACAGGGAACTCATTGCCCTAAAAATATGCCTAAACAACCAAAAAAGTATTAATCTTATTGTAGTATACATTCCACCTGGGAAGAACTTAGAAACTTTGGAATTAACTCTAAGTTGGTTAGCCACTAACTACCCTCAAGAAACTATTGTACTAGGCGACTTTAACATTGACTGGTCCCAGTGCTCTGACCAAATGAATCCCCTGCCCATTAATCTACATGGCTTCTCCCAAAACATTATATCCCCAACAAGAATTGGAAATGCACACCAAAAAGAAAGGACCATCGACTGGATTCTTACCAACAAAGACAGATTTAATTATACCACTGGGACTCTGCCCAATGATCTCAGTGACCACCTTGTCACTTACATAATAAAACATAAATCTACATGTACAAACCTTCCCATACACAGACTTATTAGAAATAAGAAGAAATTTGTCCCAGGACAATTCCTAATAGAACTCAAATCCTGTAACTGGTCCATCCTAAAAACACTTCCCCTAGAAGATAGTGTGACATACTTTAATGACACATTCCTAAAAATACTGGACTTTCATGCTCCTTACCGCCTTATTAGATCCAAAGTCCGGATAGCACCTTGGCTTACCAAAGAAACCAAATCAAAAATCAAACTTAGAGACCAGGCCTGGGATAAGTGGCGAACCACTAAAGCACCTCTAGATCGTATCCGATTTCAGCAGCTTAGAAACTCCACAAAAACTGATATTACCCGTGATAAAAAGAACTATTTCTGTCACCTCCAGGATAAACAGCAGCATAACCCAAAGAAGTTTTGGGCAGGTTTTAATAACCTCCTTCATCCTGGGAAATCAACTACCCCCACCCCTGAGAAACTCATTGGTAAAAGTCCTGAAGAAGTAGCTAATACATTCAACACTTTTTTCACCGAGACCATTCAGTCCCTAGCCAGTCAGCTACCTACTTCTTCCTCCTCCTGTACCAACGCCACTGGTAAATCTCTACCCACCTTTACCCTCCAACCAATATCTACCTCCTATATTAGAACCCTATTGAAGAAACTTAAACCATCCACCCTATCGGCTGATCGTCTCCCAGCAGAATATCTACAAATAGCATCAGATGTTATTGCCTATCCAGTCTCAATCTTGATTAACAGAACTTTAACAGAGGCAACTATCCCCTCTATTTGGAAAATATCATACGTCATCCCACTTCATAAGGGAGGCTCTTCCACGGAAACATCGAACTATAGACCCATAGCAATATTGTCTCCAATAGCTAAAATTATGGAGAGGTGTGCACACAAGCAACTCCTTCAATATCTCACTCTAAACAATCTCTTGTCCGAAACTCAACATGGTTTTCGCCCCATCATAGTACAACCACTGCCCTACTCTCCTTTGTTAACTCTGTTAACAGCAACCGCAACAACAAATTAATTACTTCAGCTCTCTTTCTTGACTTGTCAAAAGCCTTTGACATGGTCAATCACCAACTATTGCTCGACACCCTCGAAAACCTTCGCCTTGATAACTTAGCCTTAAACTGGTTTAAAGCTTACCTTTCTGGGAGACAACAAGCAGTCCAGTGGCAAAGCAAGCTATCTCACTTGCTACCAAACACTATTGGAGTCCCACAAGGCTCAATACTTGGTCCCCTTCTTTTCTCCGTATTCATAAATGATCTCCATTCAGTCATCTCCAAAGCCATCTGCATTCAATATGCAGACGACTCTACCCTGATTTGTTCCGATGTCTCTCTCCATAATCTCCAATTAGTCACCCAAAACTGCTTTGCTGTGGTTGAAAAATGGTTCTCTGAACGGAAGCTCATCCTAAACTACATTCCAATAATAGGACCTTTCATGTTCAATCCACTAATGGCACCATCATAGAGCCTGTCTCTCACACCAAACTTCTAGGTGTTATTATTGATCACAAGCTCAAATTTGATATACACATTTGTCAAACCATTAAATCAGTAAACAAGAAATTGGGTTCCATGTACAGTATTAAGAACTTTCTCACTCCTAACACCAAACTAACCATTGCACGAACACACCTTCTCTCCACTTTACTTTATGCCTCTCCGGTACTATCCTTCCTCAATAAGACTGAGCTAAAGAAACTCTCTGTTGCCTATAACCATATTGCCAAGTTTGTAACAGGAGTACCTTATCGTACTCATCACTGCCTTAACCTAAAAAAACTTGACTGATTAGAATTGCCTAATCTTCTCAAACTCACCCAACTTACTGAAGCATTTAAGATAATTAAAGAACCGGACAAAACCCCTTCACTGAATAAACTCTTTACCCCCTACTCCAATCTCAACTGCCTTCGATCTTCAAATAGTGTCCTGGTACAAACCACGAAATCTAATAATTCGGGAGGTGATGCTCTTTATGCCAACTCCATAGGAAAGTTATGGAATTCCCTTCCTAACAACCTAAGACTTATTACCTCTCCTAGTCATTTCAAAACTAATCTCAAACTTTTCTTCAGGGCTCATTGGCTATGTCCTTGTTCAAACCCTGACTAATCCAAAAAGCCTCTTAAATATTTCTGTTACTTACATACCATGAAACTGACAAATGTATTAGTATGCAAATTTTGTGTCTATTTATCTTTTGTTATTATGAATTTACCTTGATGTAATAACTTTGTATTGTTTTATTTGTGGAGCTTTTCTCCCCGGGTCTCTGCTGAAAATGGATATGTATCCAGTTAGACTAACCCGGTAAACAAATGTAAAATAAATAAAATAAAATAAATAGTTTTCTGTTAACTGATTTAATTGTAGTGTTGATGCGTGTGTCAAAGTTAAGGTTGCGGTCAATTATTACACCCAAGAGTTTGGTGGTTGGGTCGGGAGATATGACAGCGCCATTATTGGATATAACGGAGGACTTTTGTGTAGGAGTGAAGAGCAATAATTTTGGTTTTTTGGGGTTCAGGAGGAGGTAGCGTTGTAGCAACCAGTTTTCTACTACATTAAACACTTTTTAGGTAAGGGCCTGTAGTTCAGCTGAAGAAGTAGCAGAGCATATTAATGTGGAATCATCTGCATACTGAATGTAGGTAGCTTGAGCAAGTTTTACATTTAGAACTTTAATAAAAATTGAGAATTGGAGAGGTCCCAAAATAGAGCCTTGAGGGACACCAAGGGTAATAGAAAAATGTGTGGAAAGATTATTATCCCAAAAGACAGCCTGTTGCCTATTTTCTAAGTAGGACTTGAACCATTGTAATGCTTGTGTATCGAGTGAGCGTGATTTTAGTATATTTATAAGTAGCTGATGGTTAATCATATCGAAGAGAGGTCAATAGAGTGCAGAGGATAGGATTTTTTCATTACGATTTTTGTTAATGCAGTCAGAAAAGGATAAGAGGGCAGTGGTGGTGCTGTGGAATGGCCTAAAACCATGCTGACAGTTAGCTAGTAAGCTATTTTGGAGTAGGTGATCTAGTAGTTGTCGGTGGATGCATTTTTCCATGATTTTTGCTAAAGGAGACAGTAAGGCTATTGGGTGAAAGTTTGAGAGTTCAGTTGAGTTACCGCCCTTATATAGTGGGATAATATGGGAGATTTTCCAGAGCGATGGGATGGTTCCTTCAGTAATGGTTCTATTTATTAAGATGGAAATGGGATAAGCTAGAACTTTTGCTGCAATTTGCAGATATTCAGCTGGTAGAAGGTCAGCTGAGGGTGTGCAAGGTTTGAGTTTTTGAAGAAGGGTGCAGATGAGGGATGTTGGAACTGGTTGTAAAAGAAATGTAGGAAGTAAGCTGGTTAGAAGGTCAGCTGAGGGTGAGCAAGGTTTGAGTTTTTGAAGAAGGGTGCAGATGAGGGATGTTGGAACTGGTTGTAAATGAAATGTAGGAAGTAAGCTAGCTGTGGAGGAAGGCAGGCTTGTGCTAACAGGAGGTAGGGTATTAGCTAGAGACTGGATGGCTTCAGTAAAGAAGGTATTAAAGGCATCAGCAATATGTTTGGGATTGTCGTGGGTGGTACCTGATGGGGTTGGTGTTTTGGAGTGCCCTGGATGTAGGAGTTTATTAATACCTGTCCAGAACTTTTGTGGTTTATGTTGATGAGAATTTGAATCCCTTTTGTTCTACAGAAGGCAATCACCAGGGCTAAACACTTTGAGAACACCCTGGGAGCAGTAGACAAGCCAAAGGGCAGTGCAGAGAATTGAAAAAGACTGGTACCTGTTCTGAAACATAGAAAACATCTGCAAGATTCCTCTATAGGAATGTGCAAGTAAGCATCTTTAGGTCCAGGATGACCATTAAGGTCTATCACGGGAAGACGTTTTTGAAGAGTCAACATTTTGAATTTTGGTACCAGCAGGAACTGATTGAGGGTGGACAGGTCTAGAATAGGGCACTAAGAGCCTTCCTTTCTGGGAACTAGAAATAGCCTGGAATAGAACCCCTTCTCTATTTGGTGTTCTGGAACTGTTTCAACTGAGCCCTGTGCACACAGGTTGTGAATTTGAGAAAGGGCTTCTGCTCTTTGATTTTGTGGAATATGTAGGTAATCCGACTATCTAAATGGCTCTTTGAAAGTCAGCCTGTAACCCTTTGAGATAACATTCAGAACCCACTTGTCTGAAATAACGAGGAACCAATTTCCTCTGAACCAGGAAAGCCTTTCTTCTAGTCTTCCTCCTATCTTTTCTGGAGAAGGTGGGTGTATGGGGAGGGTAAAGAAAGAGTCATTGCTGCTATCTGCCAGGGCACTGTGATCTAGAACTTCCCTCCCTTGGTGTTTTCAAAGACTACTACCTGGGCCTTTGTGATTGATAATGCCTTTGTGGCCTTTTCCTCCAGGGTATCCTTTGCCTACTTTTAGATTGAGAGGGAAAGGACCATTGTTTAGTGGGAAAATTCCTATTAAACTTAGGAGGCTGAACTTAAAGGAAGTCCTTCACTGTCTGCATAGGTTTTGCTTCATCTTCCATCTTTCTGACCACATCCTCAGGTTTTGGCCCAAAGAGGAAGTCCTTATCCAGAGGTGTATCCAGAAATCTGTATTTGACAAGCTCTGGCAGGGTCTGCTCCCTAAGCTAAGCATGCCTTCTAATGACAGCACCAAATATTGCAGCTCTGCTAGAGGTCTCCATAGCATCATAGCCACAGTATAATGAGTGTCTAGCCACTTCGGAGCTGGAATGGCAAAGGTCTAACAATTCCTTGGAAATGTTCTTGTCCTCCAGGGAGGATATCTTTTGCTTCATTTGATCTAAAATAGTTTGTTGGTATTTAAACATATGAAACTGGCAGTTAAGAGCCCTCATGGCTAGGGTAGCAGAAGTGTAAACTTTTTTACCAAACCTATCAAATGCCCTGATGTCTTTGTCAGCAAGCAAAGTTTTTTTTTTTTTTTGAAGAGCTGGCTCTTATTCCCTTGGGTCCAAGAGTGACAATCTCTGTAACAGCAAAGGGATTTCTGAAGAGGTATTTTTGTGAATCCAGCACCCTGTAAAACCTGTCTGGTTTTCATGGGGCTGGAGGTAGGGAATCTGGATTCAGGGAAGAATCCATAAAAAGATCCTCTACCACCTCCAATACAGGAGGAACAGTCAAAGGTTTGTGTTCCAGG
Organism: Protopterus annectens; assembly: GCF_019279795.1. Lineage (NCBI taxonomy): Eukaryota > Metazoa > Chordata > Ceratodontiformes > Protopteridae > Protopterus > Protopterus annectens. The sequence continues at coordinate 1,734,534,136 of NC_056737.1, forward strand.
AGGTCAAGGAGCTCCATATCTCTTTTTAGATTGTGGGTATTCCTGTGCCTCCTACTGGAAATGTTCCCTCATGGTATAGAGTGTTTCCCCAAAAGTGATGTGTTCAGGAGGCAAAGTTGAAGCCATATTCTCTTCAGAATTTGAATCTTCAAACGAAGGAAGGGTCTCTCCTCCAAGACAGATGCCTCCTTGTCAGAATTCTCATCTGAATCAGAAGGTTCAGAGAAAACTTCAGTGGTAGGATCCTTCTTCCTTTTCCCAGGGGAAGACTCCAAAGGGGGTTGCCAAGCTTTGACTAAGGAGATAAGGTCCTCAGCTAACCTGACCAGGTCTTGCTGATATCCTTGTGTATGGGAGCCAGTAGGCCTAAGTATAGAACCTGAGGTAGAACCCTTCTTAGAGGTAGCTCTGGCCTTGGGCCTAGGTACATCTGCAAACCTGATGCCAGTCTCTTTGTAAGGAATAACTGATGTAGGCTGATACCCCACAGGAATGTCACTGGTAAAAAGATTCCTCATCAGAAGCTGATGTCTGATGAACAACTCCGGACCCAACCCACAAACTGTAAGCCAAGGCCTGTGCAGAAGCTGAGGTACCCGACAGCATGTTGGACTCCATATGGGTCTCAACAGAGGCCTGCACCACCATCTCTGTCGCAGAAGGGGCATATAAAAGTGCCTCACCTTCCTCGACGATAGCGAGCCTTGGGGGACTGGTAGACAGCGAATGGTTGTCACCCGAGGCCCTAAGCTTGGGTCTTTTTTCCTTGTCTTTCCTACACATAAGGAGTTCAACCTCCGGATGACCAGCAGATGCCATTGGACGATGCAAAGAAGATGGCAGACTAAAATGCCTAAGATTTCAGCCCTATGCTTGATAGTCCTAGAGTTGAAACTGGCACAAAAACAGCAATTAGGGATGTCGTGATCAGGGGTTAGACAGGTGACACACAACGTCTTGGTGTGGGATTTGTTTACCACAACAGAGACAATTGTTAACTTTATCTAACATGAGTTAAAGTAAGAAAAAAGAAGTTATGTGCTCACCATAGCATTCCATCTGAATTGTCGATTTTTTATTTCTCCTCACATATGGGTCCGGATCCGATCCATCGGATCTGACTCAGCCATTATTAAACTTGTGGCAACCAGAAAAGTTCTTGGATACCTCCACTTACCCACAATGCATCAATCCCTGTTACCTCAGATCTTGTTTGCTAGAATTTTTACCACAGAATGAATTTAGTTTTAATGTTAAAAAGAGTTTTACAGAGACCACTTCTGCAGTATTGGAAATAACAGGCAATGATCTGAAATTCTCTTCCCGTTCAACCAGAAAACCCAGCGAAGGGGGTTGGAGGGAGGGGATTTGAGGAGAGATTAAAAACAGATGGAACGTTATGGTGAGTACATAAATTCTTTATCTGATATTGTCAATTTTTCATCTCATCCTCACATATGGGACTGAGTCCCCAGCTACATTTACCCAAGGTGGACTCATGGGAGAATGTTCCTCAGAACCATCAAACTAAAGGAGGCTCTTCCCCCAGAGACCAAAGCTAACTTATAATGAGTGATAAAGGTATGATGGTTTGCCCATGTGGCTGCTGCGCAAACATCATCTATAGAGTTTGTCTGGAAGACTGCAGATGTGGCCATAGCTCTGGTTGAGTGAGCGTGAATGAATTTGAAAGGTTTCATGCCTTTTGAGGTGTAAATGAAGGAAATGCAATGAGATAGCCATTTTGACAAGGTAACTTTGGAAACTGGTAGGCCTTTTCTAGAGCCTGCAAGGGCAATGATGAACTGGCTTGGTTTCTGAAACTCTTTAGTCCTATGCAAATAGAAATGTAATTGTCTATGAACATCTAACAAATGCAGAACATATTCACCCTTATTACTGAAATTAGGGAATAAAACAGGCAAATGTGTGGTCTAATTAGTATTTGTTTGTGAAACAACTTTGGGCACAAAGGAGGGGTTGGTACGAAAGAGACTCTGTCTTTATGAAAAACCAAATACGGAGGCTGGGAAGATAGTTCCTGAATTTCTGATACCCTTCTCGTAGATCTGATGGCCACCAAAAAGATAGTTTTCCAAAATAGGAAGTTAATATCACAAGTGGCTGCAAGTTCGAAGGGAGTTTAAACAATCAGTCGTACTACCAAATTAAGGTCCCAAGGGGGAGAAGGATCCTCGTGGGGAGGCCTTAACAACATGGTCCCTTTTAAGAATGCTTTGTAAAGTCTGTGGGAAAGGAAAGATAAGTTGTCTACCCCATATCCTAATGTGAAAATTTGAGATGGCTGCTAACTGCACCTTAATAGTAGAAGCAGCAGCTCCATTATTGAAAAGATGGGCTAAAAATTCTAGAATAGAGTGAACAGGGGCCGCGAGAGGATCAACATTGTGTTGTTGAGCCCATATTACAAACCCCTTCCCTTTACTCCTAAGTTCATAGGTAGGTACTAGGCTATCTGCCCTGTGGCCTATACAAGCCCAGCCAAAACGGTACCCTGGCTTTTGCCACCCAAGAAAATTATTTTCCTGTGCCACTGTTGAGCAGAGCCACAGAGTTGATCCCTGGGGTGAATTTCCTATTTCCCATCCAGTCATCAAGATTTTTCTTGAAGAGTGCTAATGAGGAGCTTTGTTTGATATAGATAGGTAGTTTATTTCAGAGTATGGGAAGTCTCTGGGACAGGAATCTATCCCTCCAGCATGTTCTGTTTATTGTGGTGATAAAATTTAGGTTCCTAGAGTGTGTAGCTTGGAGGGATTGGGATTTCTTTAAGTGGAGCATGTCCAACAGCTCTGGGTTTGACATAGCTTTGTATGTTAGGCAGAGATCACCTCTGAGTAGGCGATATGCGACGGAGTAAAGCTGGAGTTTTTTGAGATGGTCTGCGTAGGGCATCTGTTTGAGGCTGGTAATCCTCTTTGTGATATATTCCTATAAAGTTTTTGAGTGGCTGACTTATGGGAAGACATCAAAATATGACGTACCGGCAAGGAGAGCAGAATTTGTCTGGCAGTCAGCAGAACTGAAGGAACCAAGCCATCAGCATGAGGTTGTGAAGGTTGGGGTGAATCATTCTTGTTGGATGTGACAGTAGGTCCGGAAAGGGTTCCAGAATCCAGGGTTCCTTCTGTAGATGAGGCCAGAGGAGAGGAAACCAGATTTGTTGAGGCCAATATGGGGCGATGAGGATTACTGTTCTCTTCACCTGTTGGCTTTCTGAAGGAATTTGGAACCCAAGGGAATGGGGGGGGGCATACAACAGACAGGGAGGCCAATCATGTATTAGAGCACCCTCTGGGACTTCCCCAGTGGGGGGATTATGGCAAAGTAGCTGCTGCATTTGTTGTTTAGGGGAGAGGCAAAGAGATTGCAGCAAGGCTGGCCCCATGTGTGAAAAATGTTCTCCGCTACCTTCTAGTTGAGGGACCACTCGTGAGGCATGAGAATGGCTCTGCTCGACTTGTTTGCTATGACACTGGACCTTCAAGTAATGTGCATTGCTATCAAAAGGCAGTTGGATGAGATCATCTATTGCCACACTCTGAGCACTTATCAACACAGAGGGTATGAGTTGGTTCCGCCTTGCTTGTTATGTACCAGGCCACTGACATGATGTCTGACTGGATCGCTACCATTCCCAGAGGAACAGCAGTCTGAAATGCCTGCGATGCTAAAAGCACTGCCCTCATCTCCAGGATGTTTATGTGGAGTTTGGCCTTGTCTGTGGACCATATTCTTTGGCCCGTCTTCCCCGGATAATGCACTCCCACCCTATCTGGAAAGCATCTGTTGTCACCGTAGCCTTTAGTTGAGGGGGAATAAAGGGTCAACCTTGTGTCATCCATTCTGATCAAATCCACAATGAAAGCTTCCTTTTCCATGTGTCTGTTATAAGAATTTGGTGAGACATCAGTTGGTGGATGACTGACCATTGAGCAGCCAAAAGTCACTGCAGCATCAGCATGTAAAACCTGGCTAAAAGAACCATTACTATCACCGTGGCCATTGATCCTAATGCCTATAGGACATGGCGGGTGCCTACCTTCTTGTTCCTGATTAATCTGCATGTCTGCCATCTCATTGTTAATACTCTGTAGGGAGAATGTTTCGCAATCATTTGGGTGGTGTGTAGTAGTGCTCCTATGAACTCTAGTGTTTGAGTAGGTTCTAGATGAGATTTTTAGTAATTTATGGTTATACCTAGCTTGGAACAGACTTGAAAAACACAGCCTCTTCTGCAGATAAGTAGATGTCTGGTCAGGGTGGATATCAGCCATTCATCTAAATAAGGAAACAGCCATAATCCCTGTAGACTCAGGTGAGCCGCAACCACTGCCATGCATTTGGTGAACACTCTGGGAGTGGTAGTAAGACCAAATGGCAGTGCTCAGAACTGGTAATGACTGGCTCTCAGCCAGAAGCATAAATATCCTCTGGAGTATATGTCCATTTTTATATGGTAGTATGCATCCTGAAGACCTATACAGCACATCCTATTCCAGAAAAGGAAGTATGGCTGCACCATGACCATTCAGAACCTGCAACATCAAACTGACTTGTTCAATCTGCTGAGATCCAAGATTGGTCTCCAGTCCCCTGTTTTCTTTGGAACCAAAAAGTACCTTGAGTAAGTTCTGAATCTTCTCTGATCACAGGTGGCTTCTTGGATGACTTTTTTTCTAGCAGTCTTTGGATTTGAATGACCGCCTGATCCCTTTGACTGGGTGGAACATCTGGGATTTTCTTGTTGGAAGGGGGTTATTGAGAAAATGGAATTCGGTAACCCCTAGATATTGTCCTCTGCACCCACATATCGGAAGTCATCTTTCGCCAGGCTCTCCAGTTCTGGGATAGTCGACCCATGATTGCCTCCAGAGGTAGACAATTGCGCTGAAAGGGCTTCCTGAAGAAAGACTCTCAGGAACCCTGGTTCTGTAGACCTCCTCTGCCATGAGGGTGGCGTCTTCCATTATTATTCCCCCCTCTGCCTCTGGGGGAAAACTCCACGTGTGTTAGGTAGGACCCTTAAAACTTCTTGAACCACATTTTTAGGCTGCCTATATAACCCTTAGGATAAGGTCACTGAGCAGCCAAAAAATGTATGCCCACGGCAGAAAGAGTCTTACCTTCCTTCTCACACCTGGACAGCGTATCTTTGACTTTGGGACCAAAAAGTGAAGTGCCATCAAATGGTGCACTGACGAACAAAGACTTAAAAGACTCCGCAAAACAGGTGCATCCAGGCATGTCTCCTCATAGAGGTGTTGGAACCCACCACTCTACTTGTTCCTTCGGCTGCATGTGCAATAAGCCTCATGGAAGAGTTAGCTACAGAATGTAGGGTGGCTAACTAGGAAGCTGCCTTCTCTTTTGCTCCCTCAGCTACTGCTCCTTCCAGATCCCACTGTAACCTGGTGAAATGAGAAAGATAATTAGGTGATCACAAGGCAAAGGCTGCTAAGGAAAACACTTGCTTCCCACATTTATCCAGCATCCTGGAATCCTTATTAGGAAGATGAATAGTTCAACTCCCCTCAGAAAGTTCCTTCTTGGTTGTCGCCATCATGACCATGCCATCCAGAAGGCCTTGTCAGATGGAGCAGTGATTATTTTATTTGATCTCCAGGGAATAGGTTTGATGGAATCCAGGATCTCCCACGTCTGACGAGAGATCAAAACTATGACCTCATCGGTGGGTGGAGTCACTCAGGAGGTATATGGGCAGGAACCAAAGGCTGCCAAGTACACCGACTTCTCAGGAGAAGGATTACTGGACTGCCAGCCACCTCTCTGTATCAGAATCTCCAGAATCTCCCCAAAAGAAAACATCCTCAGGAGGTGACCATGGGGATCCTTCTCCCTCATCAAGGTCAGTGTCTTCCATGGCTGACTCCTCCATGGAGTCCAAATGCTTCCTCTTGCAAAGTCTCTTCCTAGGGATCTCCTCAGTGGGGTAGTCTGGGGATGTATCGTAAGAGGCAGCGATACCCAGATGGGTATCCTGGTGCCTGAGGTCCCACTGCTCCAGCCGAGAGGGCAGGTGACCTACTTGATGCAGTGGGAGCTATAGACCTCTCCAGAGTCCTAAAGGCTGACCGCTCCTGAATGAACGAAGACTCTGGCTCTGATGAGCCATGTTTTAGGGATGAGGTCCCCTCCAGTCCAGAAGACAGCTCTGCCAGGGGTTGAAGCCAGAGCCAAGCTCACCTGCGCCGAAGCCCTGATGCACATCGACTGTTCCAATGACCTGGGAGTCAAGGGAAGCTCATTGAGGCTCTGAAAACTCTCTAGCTCTGAAAAGGCCGAACAGCAAAGATCTGAAACGAGGAAGAGAACATCTTCGGATCAGAGCTAAAAGGCTCTAGGCATATCGGATTCGATGACTCAGAAACTTGCCTTGAAGTTGGAGGAAGAGGGGAAGTAGATGGTTTAGAGAGACGTGGTACCACAAGGGTCAAGGCTGAGGGAGACTTAGTAATGCCCTGCGCCCACAAAATCTTCTGCACCTTGAACGGAAAGAAGACACAGATGAGGACCTTTGTCTAGATAAGAAGGGAGATTGCGACCTCAATGGAACCAGATCAAATATCAGGGAGTACAGAGTCCTTGAAAGTGTCAAAATAGATCTGAAAGGGCCTGTTGTCAGATCCGACATCAACAGATCCGCTCTATCCTTACTAGATAAAATCAGAGCCAAAGAAGCCAGATCCAACCCAGTAGTGAGATTGGGGCCGAAGGCTCCAACCGGGTTACATACTCCATAGACTTGGGAGATTTTGACATTTTTGCTTTCGGCTCCAAAAGGTCTGTCATAGCCGTGAAAGGCCTTTTCTTTCCTTTGTCACTGGATTTTGAGGAAATGAAAAAGCAGGGCTCAAATGAGCTGATTTATTTTCAATGGAAGATCCAGATTTTACCTGACTGCCAGAAATAGCCTCCTCGAAAGCAGATGGTAACATGCCCCTTAATATGAGCTTAGTTTTTCTTTCAACCAAAGCTCGGTGGTTAAAAGAATGGCAGATCTCACAATCCTCTTGCAAGTGAAGGGGCCCAAGACAATAAACAAACAGGGAGTACGATTCACTAAATGGAATGTTATGCACGCACTTTGTGTATTTTTTAAATCCTGCAGGTTTTTCTCATTTCTCCACCATAATGGAAAGAATATGAACAGAGAAGCCACTCATACAGACACACGTACACTTACGCGCAAAACAGTGAAAAGAGGAGGAAAGTTGTTTTTTTTTTTTTTAGGTAGATATAGATGGAAAAGGAAAAAAGGGAGAACTACTAACTATAGTAGTTAAAAAATACCTTAAAGGTAAAAGGGGATTGAAGTAACACATAAAAAAGACTGTTACTAGCAGGAAAATGAAACAGAACAAAAGAGAGAAGGAAAGTAAACTAATAAAAGCCTGTTGCTGTTAAGAAGGTTTCTTAAAGGCAAGGGAGAAACAGAAATAGACTAAATATACAAATATGATATAGAAATTAGACTAAATGTGAAAAAATGTCAGTAATACGACCTGAAAACCCAAGAGCTAGCTGATCGGACCACTTCTTCACAAAGCGACATATGAGATCTGAGGTAACAGGGAGAGATGCATTGAGGGTAAGGGAAGATATCCAAGAGCTTTTTGGTTGCCAGATTAGTAATGGTAGAGTCGGATCCAATGGATCGGATCTGGACCCATATGTGAGGATGAGATGAAAAACTGACAATATCAGATAAGGAGTTCCCCAATAGGGTACTTAGTTTTTAGATGACTTCTCTCTGGTGTGGACCGACCAATGCACTGAAAAAAGAATTTATGTACCTACCATAACGTTCCATGTTAGTTGTCCTTCATCTTGCTTTCCTTCTTGCTGGATGCGTTTGGAGCCAATCCTCGGCTCCCACTCCGCCACTTTCTATAGCTCGAGAGCTCTTTACTGGCTCAAGGCTACCCCTTATCCCAGAATGCCCAGCATCAGCTACCCAGATCTTGTTTGAGATAGCTCACACTAGACATAATCATAGAAGATAATCCATTATTATTAAACCTGGATATACAGTAAATTGTCATGGTTTGCTTGGGAAGCAACTAAGAACGAAACAAGTTAGCCAGTGAAACCATTAAAAAACTCCTCTCAATCCTCGAGGAAGGGGGAAGGAGGGAGGGAGGGACGCAAGAAGGAAGGCGAGATGAAGGACAACTAACATGGAACGTTATGGTAGGTACATAACTTCTTTAAGTTAAGTTGTCCAATCTCGCCTTTGTTCTTGCTGGATGGGACAGCATCTCTAGCACCTCAATCCTGGGTGGCTCACTGGAACAGACTCTTCAGAACCGTGGAACCAAAGGAAGCCCTGCCCCGGGAGACCACATCTACTTTGTAATGAGAAATAAATGTATGAGGATCTGCCCAAGTACCTGCTGCACAAATTGAATCTATGGGCAATCTAGATTGAAAAGCTACCGAAGTAGCTACTGACCTGGTTAAATGATCTTTGGGTCTTGTTGGAAGATCTTTTTGTCGCAAATGGTAAGTACAGGCAATGGTGTCTGATAACTATTTTGACAAGGTTACTTTAGAAACTGGAAGGCCTTGTTTATTGTTAGTAAATGAAAGGAACAACTGATCTGATTTTCTCAACTCTTTAGTTCTATGGAGATAGAAACGTAGTTGTCTATGCACATCCAGTTGGTGTAATCTGTATTCTGCCTTGTTGGAATGATTAGGGAAAAAGACAGGAAGTTCAATGGATTGATTCAAATTGTGTTCTGAACAAACTTTAGGTAGAAAAGATGGGTTGTTTCTCAGAGAAACTCTGTCTTTGAGAAAAACTAGGTATGGAGGGCGAACACATAGGGCATGGAGTTCTGAAACATGTCTTGCAAAAGTAATAGCAACTAAGAAGAGAGTTTTCCAAGAGAGAAATTTCAAAGAACATGATGCCGCTGGTTCAAAGGGTGGCAGTATCAAGGAGGCCAGAACCAAATTGAGATCCCAAGGTGGAAGGGGCTCTTTCACTGGGGGTCTAAGTAGAGATGTACCTCTCATGAAGGCCTTACAGAGTTTGTGAGACATTATGCTTGAGTTAAAAACTCCAATGTGAAAATTTGAAATGGCAGGTAGTTGTACTCTGAAGGTAGCAGCAGCTGCACCAGATTGAAACAGTTCTGCTAAAAAATCCAGAATCTCATGTACAGGAGCTGTAAAAGGATCTAAATTCCTGGATTCTGCCCAGTAAGAGAATCTTTCCATTTGCTAGCATAAACTTTCCTTGTAGTTGTCTTATGGGAGGAAACAATATCACACACTGCTGGGGAAATATTGGGGAGCCTGTCTAAGATTGGAAGTGGAGTAACCAAGCTGTGAGCTTGAGAGATTGGAGGGATTGGTGTAACCTGCCTGAATGATGAATCAAGAGGTCTGGCACTGGGTTCAGAATCCAAGGCTGGGCTAGAAGGTGAGGGTGAAGGAACGGAAACCAAATCTGTCGAGGCCAATAGGGGGCAATGAGGATCATGTTGCAACCCAATAATTTTGCTTTCTGAATGACTTTTGGAATTAGGGGGAAGGGGGGAAATGCATAAAGGAGTCCCTGAGGCCAGTTGTGGACTAGAGTGGCCCTGGGTGTATGACCTGGAGGAAGAACAAGGGAGAAGTAGCTGCTGTATTTGTTTATGAGGGGAGAGCAAAGAGATCGCAGCAAGGCTGGCCCCATTTGTGGAAAATAAGATCCACAATTTCCTGTTTCAGAGACCATTCGTGAGGCATGAGGATAGCCCTGCTGAGCCTGTCCGCTATTATGTTGGATTTCCCAGGGATATGCGTTGCTGTCAGAAAATGTTGGGAGGAAATCACCCATTGCCACAGTCTGAGGGCCTCTCGGCACAAGGGGTAAGACCTGGTTCCGCCCTGTTTGTTGATGTACCATACCACTGACATGTTGTCCGTCTGTATTGCAATAGTCCCGGCAGGAAGAGAGTTTTGAAGAGCTTGCAATGATAGGAGCACCACTCTCATCCCTAGGACGTTGATGTGCAAGTGGTACTCGTGAGGTTGCCAAGTGCCTTGGACTGTCTGCCCTAGATAATGCCTAGTTGAGCACAGGATGTGATGGTGTAATCTCGTGCCTCTATAAGTTGTTGCCTGGTGGTAGCAGTGAGGAGCCAGTTGTCCAGATAAGGAAACACCTGGAATCCTAGATGTCTCAGGTGAGCCGTAACTACTGCCATGCATTTGGTGAACACCCTGGGGGCTGTGGTGAGACCAAAGGGCAGAGCTCTGAATTGGTAATGACTGACCCCTAGCTGGAAGCGTAGAAATCTCCTGGATCATCTGTCCATTTTTATATGATAGTACGCGTCCTGAAGATCTATGGAGCACATCCAATTATCCTGACCCAGAAAGGGGAGAATGGACTGCAGTGTTACCATCCGGAACTTTTCTTTTTGTACAGATTTGTTTAATCTGCTGAGATCCAGAATTGTTCACCAGTCCCCTGTCTTTTTGGGCACTAAAAAGAATCTTGAGAAAGTTCCGGATCGTACTTGGTCTGCGGGGACTTCCTGGATGGCTCTTTTTTCTAGCAGTCTTGAAACTTCTGTGACGAAAATAAAATTGCCAAAGATTCCAAAGACAACCACAAGGCATTCTATAACTATGTCAAGAATCTAAATGGCAATGCTCAGATATGCTCTGAGCTACAACAGAATGGCATTAAATATACACTGATCCCAAGGATATTGCCAATATCCTGGCAGATCGATTCAGTGCCAACTTCAGCCCCCTCTCACCCCCTAAACGGCCCATCTCAATACAGGAAGATTGCCAAATTCCAGTAATAATGACCACACAGGTAAAAAGCACACTCTCCAAAGCTAAGAATACAGCATCCATGGGACCAGATGACATCCTGGACTGTGTACTACAGGAACTACAAAATGAACTGGCACCTCACCTAAGTGTCATGTTTAATCATACCCTCACCTCAGGCTTCATGCTCACTGAGTGGCGCACAGCTACAGTTATCCCACTCCACAAGGGGGGATCCACCTTGGATCCCGAGAACTACCGCTACATCAGTCTGACGAGCCTGATCTACAAGGCCATGGAACTTATTATCATGGAACTTATAAACAAAGATAGTGGCAACCTTCAAAACACTGGACCCCACCCAGCTTGGGTTCGTGAAGGGCCGATCTTGTCTCCTGAACCTCACTGACTTCTTTGAATCAATCTCCAGAGCCGTGGATGAGGGTAAGGCAGTCCACATAGCCTATATGGTCCTCGCCAAGGCCTTTGACACCATCCCCCACTCTGGAATCATAGGTAAACTTACTAAGCTGGGCATTAATCCCTATGTCACTCGATGGGTTGCCAACTGGCTTACTGACAGAACCCACACTGTAAAAGTAGCTAACTTCAAATTCAGCTCCAGACAAGTGACAAGTGAAGTACCTCAGGGTTCAGTCCTGGGACCGCTCTTGTTTGGCATCTACTTCTCGGAAGTACAGGCCAACACTAAGGAACTCTGGCTAACAAAGTTTGCAGATGACTGCAAACTGGGAGCCATTATTGAATCCCCAAATGATGTGGACACTCTACAAAAGGGCTTTACAGAAACAGATGCTTGGTGCCAGAGCTGGGCTCAAGCTCAATGCCAAGAAATGTATAGTTGTCCCTTTTGGGAAAAAACATGTACCCGTGAATTACCACATAGGTGGCAGTACACTAAACATTGAAAGTGTGATAAGAGACTTAGGGACACAGGTGGACAGTGGTCTCACCTTCAATAACCACATCACCACAACAGTCAGGAAATCCTTCTCTGTGGCACACCTCATCACTAAGTGCTTTTCATCCAGAAAAAAGGAGGTCATTGTCCCACTGTACTCATCCCTCATTAGACCCATTACAAAATACAATGCCCCATTTGGTATGTACCTCTCAAGACAACTGCAACAACTGGAAAGGCCGCAGAAATACCTCACTAAAAGAATCACAGGCCTAAAGCAGATGCCCTATGCTGACTGCTTTAAAAAAAACTCCACCTATACTGTCGCATATCATCTACTCAGAGGTGATGTCTGCTTAACATACAAGGCCATGTCAAACCCAGAGCTGTTGGACATGCTACACTTAAAGAAATCCCAATCCCCTCAGAGCCACACGCTCCAGGGATCTAAACCTTGTCATGACAATACACAAAACATGCTGGAGGGATAGGTTCCTGATCCAGAGACTCCCCAGACTCTGGAAAGACTGCTCATACATGTCAAGCAGAGTGCCTCCTTGGCCCTCGTCAAAAGGAACCTTGACGATTAGATGGGAGAAAAGAAATTCACCCTGGGGATCACATCGGTCGCCCTGGTAGACAGGGGTCCAGGGAAGTAAACAGTGTGGGAAGAAATAGTCAGGGAATTGTTATGGCTAGGCTTGTACAGGCCCTAGGGCCGATAGCCTAGTACAAACCTATGAACCTATGAACTGCCTGATCCCTTAGATTGGGTGGAACATCTGGGATGGATTTTTTTGAAACAAGAGGGGGTTCATGGAAGGGAATCTTGTAACTTCCGGATATAATGGATAGTACCTATTTGTCTTTTGTAATATTTTGCCAGGCGACTGGGTACAACGAACGCCTTTACCGACTGCTTCCAGAGTTGAGCAGTCAGGCATCCCTTCAGAGATGTTGATAAGGTTTGGAAGAGAACGTATCTCTGTCACCCTGATTTTGCGGACCCCCTCTGCCACGAGGGTGGTGTCTGCCATTGTTATTGTTTCCCCCTCTGCCCCTGGGGGAAAAATCACCACGTGCATCAGGCAAGGGTCCCTGGGATTTTCGAAACTACATCTTTCCACCCTTCTGACCCTTTGTTATGGTCAGGTAGGAGTGGAAAAATGGACTCCCACATCAGAAAGCGTCTTGCCTTCCTGCTGGCACCTGGTAAGTGTGTCTTTCACCTGAGGCCCACAGAGAGAGGAGCCATCAAAGGGGGTATTGGTGAAGGACACTCTGAAAGGTTCCGCAAACTGACACAGCCGCAGCCAAGAATGTCTCCTAAGAGCCATTCCTGTTCCTGCAGCTCTGCTCACTCCATCGGCTGCATATGATAAGCCTCATGGAGGAGTTGACTACTGAATTTAAAGTTGCCAGCTGGGTAGCTACCTTGGCAGAAGCTCCCTCAACTGTGGGATCTTGTAGGGTATCTCCAAACTCTTTTAGGAGATCCCTCTGAAGCCTAGTAAAATGGGAAAGATAGTTCAGGGACCTAAGGGAGAGGGTCGCTGATGAAAACATTCATTTCCCATATCTGTCCATCATACGAGAGTCTTTATTCGGTGGATGGACAGATAAGGAAGTTTCAGCTAACTCTCTCTTAGTGGCTGCTGCTACCACCATGGCATCAACTGGGACACCTTTAGTCAGTAATTGTTTGTCTTGGGAGGCTGTGATAAATTTATTAGGTCTTCTCGGGACAGGTTCCATAGAATCTGGAGCTGTCCAAGCCTTTTGAGACACTACGGACGCGAGTGGATCAAAAAGTGGAGACACCCAGGAGGTGGAAGGTCGGGAACCAAATGCGTCCAGGTATACAGAATCATCCCCAGAGGGGGCTAGGGAAATCCAACTACGCCTCTGCCTAAAAATCTCAAGGATGTCCAAAAAGGAAACATCTTCAGAGGGGGACCTTGAGGACTCCTCCGATTCATCCAGGTCTGTATCTGAGGTGACAGACTCAGGGGAGTCTTGATGCTTCCTCCTGCACTTTTTCTTCAGGAAAGCCTGCTCAGAATGCACTGGGGAGGTTTTGGAAGAAGAGGGTTCACCCAATGGGGTGTCCTGGGGCATAGGTTCCCTACGCTTTGGGGCTGGAGGAGGAGCAGAGGTTGGCACAGGCACCGAGGGGGACGGAGCCAATGGGATCGATAGTGGGGTCGTCTGCGGGGACAGCACTCTCCGCATGACCTCAAAAGCTTCACGGTCTCGACACAAAGAGGACTCCAGTTCCGAAGAGAGAGGAATCCCACTCTGCGTCGAGGGCGATGGCTCCGAGGCCGATGTGGGAGCCGAGCTCAACTGAGATGATGCTCCGAGAGGGAGAGCGGGGTCGGACAAGGGTCCGAAGCCACTTCCTCCCTCGGAGCCGACAAGGGAGCTTCGACGTCCAGATACCTCGATGGAAGGAAGAACTGAGGTAATCGGAGCCAACTTGGGAGCTGAAGAGATCGGAGCCGAAGGAACCACTATCGGCACATCCATCGACTTCGGCACTGAACTAAGCATAGTCGGAGGAGGAATCAAAATTGAAGCGGATGGAGCTGAGGCCTGTTGAGGCAGGCTCGAAAACATTTTTGCAAGGTCTGTGACTTCAGCAACCTACTGACCACTCTCTCCACGTCCTGATCCGACAACCTCGAGGATCGAGAGGAGTGGGAAGATGAGCCATGACTGGCTTTGCGCTGAAGTAAGGGTTATTGTGGCACCGAGCGAATTGGCTCCAATGAAGGAGACCTAGCTCGTTTGTGGCTCCGAGCTAACAGTTGGAGCTGACGGAGGAGTAGTCTTGTCTGTGCTAGAAGGCATCAACACACTTGGTTTGTCAAGCTCACAGGTAGGTTCCGAGCATGGAGCCTATAGCTTGACTGACTTCAAAGATTTCACTTGCTGAGATGCTTTAGCCGGAGAATCCTGTTTCAACAATCCATGAAGGATTAGCTTGTTTTTCCGCTCCTGCAGGACCCTTGGACTAAAGGCATGACAACTAGAGCAAGAGTCCTGCAGGTGCACAGCCCCCAAGCAGTACACACAACTAGTGTGCCCATCTATCAGAGACATCTTCTGGCAGCATGAGTCACACTTTTTAAACCCTGAAGTTTTAACTTCCTTGGACATTTTGAAGTACCACAAAAAGACACACTACAGTAATAAAAAATTATATTAATAAAGACCTTAAAGGAGAGCCTCTAACTTAAACGTCTGTCCTTAAGGGGGGGGGGGGGGACAACTCTAACTTAAATGAGTTCAGGGAACAACAGAAAGCCTAGCGACTAAGGGGCGATGGCCAACACAGCACAAAAACACAACAAAGGACGAGATAAGGGGTTTACGACTAAATAAACTTACAAACTACTTCTTCTTCTTCTTCTTCTTCTTTCGGCTTTATCCCGGTTAGGGGTCGCCACAGTGGATCACCTGTCCGCACATTGAATGGCAGTGGAGTTTTACAGTGTCGAGTTGCCAGCCCGGCGCCCAACCTTCCACAGAAGGCACACTCACACGCACACCTAGGGCCAATTTAGAGTGTCCAATCCACCTGCAGCATGTCTTTGGGATGTGGGAGGAAACCGGAGCACCCGGAGGAAACCCACGCGACCACAGGGAGGACATGCAGACTCCGCACAGAAGGCACCCCAGCCGAGGATCGAACCGGAGAACCTCTTGCTGTGAGGCAGCAATGCTAACCACTGCACCACCGTGGCCGCCCTAAACTTACAAACTACTATCACAGAGAAAAAATATATCAATTTTTCAAGTAAATTATTTGACTTTAAATAGAGAAAAAAGTTATACTAAGCCTGAGCCAGTATTGACGCAACCTTGCAACTAAAGCGGCAAACGAGATCTGGGTAGCTGATGCTGGACATTCTGGGATAAGCGGTAGCCTTGAGTCAGTAAAGAGCTCTCGAGCTATAGAAAGTGGCCGAGTCAGAGCCGAAGATCAGCTCCGAACCCATCCAGCAAGAACGAAGGCGAGATTGGACAACTTAACATCACTGCTTTTGGCTCTGACAGAGGGAAAAGACTGATGTCATGGCATCAGCTGGCTCCCTTTATACCCAAGCAAACTGAGGTCAGATACAATGTAGACCAGCCTTAACAGGAGGGAGATTTTTTACTCTGGTAGTCAGGCCAGCCAAGGTCTTCCACAATAGGATATCCCACAAGTGAGGACTGCAACAGTGAAACATGAAGAACATCACCTGGAATCCTGTCAGTCTCAAGTGAGCTGAGACTACTGCCATGCATTTGATAAACACCTTGGGGGCTGTGGTAAGTCCAAAGGGCAAAGCTCTGAATTGGTAATGACTGGCCCCCAGCCAAAAGCGGAGATGTCTTCTAGATTGTCTGCCTATTTTGATATGATAGTACATGTCATAAAGAGCTACATAACACATCCAATCATCCTTGTGCAGAAAAGGCAGGATAGACTGAACTATGACCATTCGTAACTTTGCTTTCTGTACATACTGGTTCCATTTGCTTAGATCCAAAATGGGTCTGAGGTCTCCTGTTTTCTTTGGCACTAAAAAGAAGCATGAATAAGTTCTGAATCCTATCTGGTCTGGTGGGACCTTCTGAATGACTCTTTTTTTCTAGCAGCTTTTGTATTTCTTGTGCTGCTGCCTTTCTCTGACTGGGTGGAACATCAGGAAGTTTCTTCCTTTGACAGTGAGGAAGAGGAGAAAATGGTATGTACTAACCTCCAGATATTATTCTTAGCACCCATAAATCTCTTGTGATGTTTGTCCAGGCATATAGGTGAAAAGAGAACTGATCCCCAACTGCCTCCAAAGTTAGACAGTTGGGCAGCACTTCAGGAGTGTTGATAGGGCCTGTCTGAAAAATAATATTTAATGCACTGGTTCTGCAAGCCTCCTCTGCCTCTAGGGTGAAGTCTACCATTAAAATGTTCCCATGCAAATCCTGGAAAGGTCACCAAGATTTATGGAACCACAATTTCTTACCACCTCACTGGTTCCTAGAAAAGGTTGTTTGAGGCATAGAAAACTTGATCCCCATGGCAGATAGGGTCTTTCATTCTTGTTCACTGCAGGTAAGCATATCTTTTAAACAAAGTAGTGCCATCAAATAGGGCATTAACAAAGAACATCTTAAAAGGCTCCGCAAAGTTACACTGCATCTAGGAGTGTCTCCTTATGGCAACAACTGAACCAGCTGTTCATGAGGTCCCTTCAGCTCTGTGAGAAATTAACCTCATCAAAGTGTCTGAAATAGATAAGAATAACCAGTTGAGAGGAAGACCTTTTGAAATCCTCAGCAGACATGGACTCTGAGAGAGTATTTGATAGTTCTTTAGTCAAATGTCTGTGAAGCCTAGTAAAGTGCACCAGATAATTAACTGACCTCAGAGCGAAAGTAGCTGAGCCGAACACTCACTTTTCAAATCTGTCCAAAGCTCTGGGCTCCCTATTAAGTAGATGGACAGTTCTGCAACTCTTTCTTACTGGCAGCTGCCACCTCCATAGCATCAACTGGGACTTCTTTGCTCCAGTGGGGTCTGTCTGCAGGTGGGGCTAAACATTTGTCAAGGTGCTTGGGTGAAGGGCTTGGCAGTATCTGTCTCCTTCGATGCCTGGTGGGAAACCAGATCAATAAGTTCATCTGCCGGGGGGGTTACCCAAGACACAGATGGGCCAGAACCAAATGCCTCCAAGAACATTGATTCTTCAGGAGATGGCATTTGGGAAGACCAACCACCTTTCTGCTTCAGGATCTCTAGAATATCTCCAAAGGAGATGTCATCTGGTGTTGATCTGGGGGATCTCTCTCCTTCATCTAAATCTGTGTCTTCTGTGAGAGACTCCAAGCGGGAGTCTATGTGTCTCTTCTTACACATCCACTTCCAAGGAATCTCTTCTGTGGGATGTTCTGGAGAAGTGTCAAGAGAGAGGGGAAGTTCCTCCACTGGAAATGGCTGGAGATTCATTGGAAATGGCTGTTTCTGTAGAATAGGTCTGACCGACATAGAGCTTGGAACTGATGAAAGTAAAGGGGTAGGATCCAAAATGTGAGAAGACGGTTCTCTCTGGAGAAAAAGAGCGCTTTCCACCACCTGGAAGGCAGAGGGACAGTGAGAAGCCCCGACCCACTCCCTCGGAGCTAAAGCTTCTGAGGAAAGTAGATCATGGCCACCCCCACATCCAAGCCTTTATGGGAGAATCAGAACCGAACTGTCTACAGTCAGAGCTCTGAGGGGATGGGATGGATCCAACAAAACTGGAGCCGAACCTACCCCCTCAGATCTGATGCTGACACTTCAGCTTTGAGGCCTGTTCTGATTCAATGGTATCATTGTAGAACCCATCAAGGAAATAGATGGAGTGGAGAAAGAAACTTTCCTCGGATCAGACACTGAGCCTCTTGAGGATCTCAGATCCCTGGACTTCAAAACCATGGGATGTATTGGAGAAGGAGATAAAATGGACTTTGAGTGCACACTCTCTGATCTGGTACAGGATGGAGCTGGCAGGACCACCATCTGGATCTGAGCTCTGAGAAATTCTCACATCATTCTATCCACATCTGCTTCTGATAAACTTCTGGAAGACCTAGAAGATGCTATGGAGGGTGGTCTGGAATGTTTCTTAGGAGTCTGAAACAACTGTGCAGACAAGAAAGGTGAAATAGGTTTTACCATATATTCAGGATTACGGCTCCTACAAGATGTACTGGGCTTCGAATCAAAGGACTTAGGATCCAGTGTGGATGTCATTGGTGAAGGAAAGATAACTATTGGAGCCAAGCCCTTTGGAGCCGAGGATGGTTTCAGATCGTAGGGAAGGCTGAGGGACTTTGGATCTGAAGATGTCAGATCCACGATTTTTCTTACTTTTTCCATAGGATCTGATGAAGACCTTGGGGACTTCAGAGGAGACCTTTTCTTGTGCTCTAAAGAAATTGCCTTATTAGTTTTTGAAGGGGGTTGAGCTCCAGAAAGTGAATTAGCAGGAAGCAAACCTTTCAATATTAATTTGTTACGCCTGTCAGCCAACGCTCAAGGATTGAAAGTAGAGCACACTGTACAGGCTGTATTTAAATGGTTGGGTCCAAGGCAATAAATGCACTCCTTGTGGGCATCTGAGTTGGAGATGTTATGCCCCACAAGAAGTGCAATTTTTAAAACTCACAGTTTTTTCAGACATGATAGCAAGGAAAAGACTAAAACTTAAACTATAAAGTATACGACAATAACGTTTTTACATATATGTATATATATTAAACCAGAGAAAAGAAAAAGGACAACGTTACCAACTATGGTAATTATAAGAATTATCTTGCTTAAAAAGGTAAAGAGATTACCAGCAATGATATGAAAGACTACTAAAAGGGCAGAAGAAGAAAACAAAAAGTTATTCCTAACGCCAGCAAACCTAAGAGGGAGGTATTAAGGAAAAATGTTATGGTTTAAAATGTAAAGATGTAAAGAGAGATAATCCCAAAAAGAATCTTTCTTACTAATGCTTGAGGGCGGAACCTGCATCCATCCACAATGGCAGCAAACAAGATCTGAGGCAATATGGATGGAGCAGGGCATTGTGGGTATAGGGAAGTGCTCAAGAGTTGGATCCAAAATCTGAAGTATGTGACAGAGTCATATCCGGGGACTGGATCTATAACCCCCTAAGTGAGGAAGAATGAAAAGGACAATATCAGATAATATCATTTAATATCAAATGATATTTGTTAAAATCTAAGTAAGTTAACTCAATTATTCTCTTTTCTTTTCAGGCATGTCTGTATTCATTGTAAGCAGTTACAAATCTAATTGTTCTTTTTTCTCTATTTACCTATAGTACTCTACTATAATATATAATTATGTAATTATATTTAATATTCAGAACAATTTTAATAAAAATTATGATAAATGTATATTTATTAGCCGTCAAGGAATGAACTCCTGAGTTGTAAACAAACGTCAGGCTCACTACTTAGTCTTATAGTTTATATATATATATTTATATATATATATATATATATATATATATATATATATATATATATATATATATATATATACACATACACATACATATATATACATATACACACACACACACATAACTGAGTATTTACATATGTGGCTTAATTAGGATACGAAGATCCCTATACTGTTATACTTGCATCTCTCTGCAAGGTAAGATTTCAGCAGCCAAATACTGAGAGACTGTCGGCAAAGAGGGTAAGACCTGGTTCCCCCCTGTTTGTTGATGTACCAGACCACCAACATATTGTCTGTCTGAATTGCAATAGTCCCTGGAGGGAGAAGTGCATGAAGGGCCTGCAACGCTAGAAGCACCACTCTCATCTCCAGAACATTGGTATGCAGCACGATTTCTGTCTGAGTCCACGTACCTTGGACAGTCCTGCCCATGCAATACCCACCCCCCACCCAAGGCGAGAAGCGTCCATGGTTACTGTGGCTTGGGGTTGCGGCATTATAAATGGCGTCCTTCCCGAAGTTCCCGAGACTGGATCCACCACCTGAGGGAATCCCTGCAAACTCTGCTGAGGTGGATCGGAGAGTCCAACAGATGTTGAAAGATCGACCACTGAACCTGCAAGGTCTACTGGAGGACTCTCATGTGTAAGCGTGCTAAGGGTGAAAGGTTGATTGCCGCTGCCATGGACCCTAAAGCTATCAGGACTAGTTCCGCCGATGAGGCTTGAGGTTGAAGGAGGGCTAAGATGTGGAGGGTCAAGCTGCGAAGTCTGTCCGACGTCAAAAAGGCCTTGATTTGAAGCATGTCTATCCTGGCCCCTATGAAGTCCAGGACTTGAGCAGGTTGAAGAAAAGATTTCCTGTGGTTTATAGTGATCCCTAACTGGGAAGCCAGGAGCAGGAAATAATCCCTGGCTAAACAAAGTAGATGCCTGGTGGGAGCAGTAAGGAGCCAGTCGTCTAGGTATGGAAAAACCTGTATTCCCTGAAGCCTCAGGTGGGCTGCTACAACCGCTACGACCTTGGTGAACACCCTGGGGGCTGTGGTGAGGCCGAAGGGTAGGACACTGAACTGGAAGTGACTGGCCCCTAGCCGAAAGCAGAGGAACCTCCTGGGATGCCTGTCCATGAGAATGTGGTAGTACGTGTCCTTGAGGTCTATGGAGCACATCCAGTCGTTCTCCTGCAACAGGGGGAGAATAGATTGAAGTGTGACCATCCGGAATTTCTCCTTGGCAATGAAGAGGTTCGTAGTAGAAAGGTTGAGGATTGGCCTCAAGTCCCCTGTCTTTTTTGGCACCAAAAAGAAGCTGGAGTAATTGCCTAACCCGAACTGGTTTGGGGGGACGTGCTGGATGGCTCTTTTTTCTAGCAGTTTTTCTATTTCTAAAGCTGCAGCCTCCCTCTGGCTGGGTGGTACATAGGGGAGGCACCTCGATCAAGGAGGTAAGTTTACGAAGGGGATAGAGTAACCTCTGGATATTACACGAAGACCCAGCGATCTGTCGTGATGGACTCCCATTGTGCCAGGTGCTTTGAAAAACGCCTCACGACTGCCTCCAGATAGGAGCAGTCGGGTAACCATTCAGGGCTGCTGCGTGGGTCGATCAGAGAAAGGTTCCTGTGACCCAAAATTCTGCGGGCCCCCTCTGCCTCTGGGCCGGCATCCACTTTGTCCCCCTCTGCCTCTGAAGGATGAAGGGTCCGGAGCGTAACGGGACTGCTGAGACTTCCGGAATCACATCTTCTTTTGTCCTCTCTGGTTCCTAGAAAAGGACCTTTGAGGAGCCGAGAAGCGGATTCCGATGGCAGACAGCATCTTCCCGTCTTTCTCGCTCTGAACCAGCGTATCTCGGACAGTCTTCCCGAATAGGGTAGAACCGTCGAAGGGAGCATTAGCGAAGGACGCCTTGAAGGGTTCCGCAAAGTCGCAAAGTCGGAGCCAGGCGTGACACCTTAAGGCGATACCTGATCCGCTGGCTCTAGCGGCTCCCTCTGTGGCATGGGAAAGTAGCCGCATAGACGTGTTTGACACAGCTTTTAGAATGGCCATGCGAGTCGAGAAAGTTTGTTTGTCCTCGGCTGACATGGACTCTGGGGGAGACTCAGCGTATTCTTTGACCAGATCTCGCTGGAGCCTAATAACATGGGCCAAGTAATTCAGCACCCTTATACAGAAGGTAGCTGAAGCAAACATCTGCTTTCCAATATGGTCCATCGTCCGAGACTCCTTATCAGGAGGATGGACAGAGGAACTATCCTGTGCTAGTTCCTTCTTGGTGGCAGCCGCTACCACCATGGCATCTATGGGGGGAACCTTTGCTCCATGCTGTCCTATCCACCGGGGGGCTAAGAATCTTATCAGGCCTCCTGGGGGTTGGCTCTACAGTGTCCGGTTCCTTCCACGCCTTGGTAGTGATCAGGTCCACCAGGGGGTCGGCTGGAGGGGACACCCAAGAGGTAGACGGGCCTGCGTCGAATGCCGCCAGAAACACCGATTCATCTGAGGAAGGCTTTTGGGCTGCCCACCCCCCCTTTAATTGCAACATTTCCATAATGTCTCCAAAGGAGACGTCCTCGGTGTCTTCCATGAGGGACTCGGGGGAGTCCAAGTGCCTCCTCTTACACTTGCGTTTGTGAGGGATCTCCTCGGGGGGGCTGTCCCAGGAGAGCTCACCAACAGGGTCTTGTTCCTCCGAAGGAAGCGTCTGGGACACTGACGCAGGCTGTCCCTGGGGCCGGACGATGGAGGACAGGCCCATATGCAATGGAGTGGTGGCTGGACCCGTAGTAAGAGCAGTGGATCTCGAACCTCTCGAGAGAACCCTCTCCACCACGTCCAATGCCGAGGGTGAACTGCTCTCTGTCTGGGATCCATGATCAACACCCTCGGGTCCGACGTGGGGACCGAAGCCGAAGCGATTGGATCCGAAAGAGAGGTGTGCCTTGACCGCAACAGAGCCGAGGACGCACCAGCACTCTCGGATCCGACGCCTAGCCCTCGGCCCTGAGAGCTCAGATCCAGAAAAGGATCTGGCAAACTCGAAGGCACAGCCGGCGAAGTAGCAACCACTATTGGCACCGACGACTCCCCGGCTCTGAGACTACTCGGATCCGACGGCTCCGAAACCTAATAGTGGGTCGGAGAAGGAGCTATGGGGGCGGAAAAGGTGGCTGAACCCCCCCCCCCTCTGAGGGGGAGGGAGGCAGGAGCACTCCCATCTGCACCTGGGTCTGTAGAAAGCAACGCATCATCCGGTCTATGTCGGCATCGGAAAGGCTTCGGGTAGATCTAGACGAGGCCACCGAAGCTGGCCTGGATGGCCGCTGCGACGACCTCAAAGATGGCCGGGGCTCCTCCTCTGGCTCCGGCGAGAAGTGTGGAGAGCAGAGCCGAGAGGGGGAGGACTGAGGAATCTTCTGAGGGGAAGAAAGGAGTTTAGCCAGCGGGGCTGAAGGGGCTGCCTCGGCCCGCCGCTTGTGGCTCATGTGCTTCTGTCTACCTCTTTCCCTCTCTCTTTCTCTCTCCTTCTCTTTCTCCCTCTCTCTCCTTTCTATTTTCCTTGATTCTTTCTCTCCCTGGCAAACAACGGGAGTTTGAGTCCCAGCCAGAGGAGACAAGGTAACAGGCTGAACAGCCGCAGCCGCGGCTGAAGCCACTAAGAGAGAGAAGGAAGAAGCCGAGTCCGAGGGTATAAGACCCGCCAGGATAAGCTTGTTCCTCCTATCCCTCAGGGCCCGGGGGGTTAAAAACTGCACAAATATGGCAGCCCGATGAGAGGTGTGGAACCCCCAGGCAAATAACGCACTGAGTGTGGCCATCGGCTGGGGAGAGCTTATGGTCACACTCAGAGCATTTAGAGAAAATGGCTTAGGGCCTTCGGCCATCCTAAACACTTACCACACGCACTCACACACACAAGACTAAGGGGGAGGATAGAAGTATTAAAAAAAAAACTAAGATAAGAAGGAAAAGGGGGAGATTGATAAATGAACAATCTGAGACACACACACTACTCACAAAAATAAATTGCAAAGAGATTATTTTAACAATTACTCACTAACTCTTAACCAGGGGATCGTCTCTTGTGCTTGTAGAAGCCGTGGCAAACGAGATCTGGGGGTTGGAAGGAGATGGCAGGGTATTATGGATAAGGGGAGGAGTTTGGAGCTCGGATCTCAAGCTTGGAAAGCTGTCGGCTCAGATCCAGGTCAGATCCGATACCCACAGGTTGCTGATCAAATGAAGTTAACTACTTCAGATACAATGTTTTGGCCAGGAATGTTAGCTCATGTAGAACTATTAGTACAGAGATGTGCCATTTTCAATGCTTACCATAACAATAATGCCAAAGAAAAGACATTATCCTACTCAGTTCCAGATTATCTATGGAGCTGAACAGATACACATTTGCTCCCACTCACCGAAGGAGGTACAGGAGCTAATGGAGGATGAGAGTTAGCAGCCACTGCCAGCTCACCCATATTAGGGGAGGAAACTGGCTCTAGATTGGCACATGTGTGACAATTACTAGGAGTATTAAGTATCTACACTGTGAATCCCACATCTGTGGAGCCTGTTTTATTGTTTGCAATTACATTGTGAGCTGGGAAGCCTCAGAGAACAGCTGTAGTGGAGCTCAGAAGAGCCATTGCAGGAGAGCGGGTGTTCTGCCCAGGGAGAAGACAGGTCTCTTCAGACAACCAGTAAGGCCAGGCCAATTCCTACCACCTGGTTCTCAATGATAGCAGCTGAGGTGGAGGATTCCCAGACAGGAACAAATGGGCCATAGGGCTCTCACCTGCCTTGGAATACCCGGGTTCTACAGCCATGGAATGAATAAACTGATATGACTTGCTGCAAGTACAGGAGTCATCAGGCTTGGTCATACAGGGATGCAAAACAAACAAAAAAAGATAATTATTTGTTAGATATACAGTAACTAATTACATTAGCACTGCAATAAGTTTAAGAAAAAAGGAAAAGGTTCAGGTAACTGTGTTAAGGCAGGGGAGCAAAAGAATGTATCTGGTTAACAGAATGAAGCAGAGAGGGCTCTTTGCATGTCTAATTTTTTTTTATAAGATTCAGTCTGCTTCTAGTGGGGGAGGCACTTCCTATGTATATTTGTGGGTAAGTAAGGTGTGCACAGTTTAAGAAATACATTTCAGGACCATGTGTCATAACACTGTAAAGGAACAATGCATTCTCATTAACAGAATGTAATAGAGAGGTAGACTCATGTTTCCAACTTATTTTCTATTGAATCCACTCATCTGCACTATCTATACAATTTTCACTGCAGGTACAATATCTAATTGTAAATGGAAATTACCAGAGAAAATGTACAGCTGTGTAGTTAACTTACCATAACAGTAGATATTCAAATACATCACTGTTACAGTAGCCATTACATATGAGATGCATCCTGCCAAAGATTCCAAACATCCATCCAGGCTACAAAGCTTTGGGCCATATGTCTGCCGTGAGCATGAAAGGTTGTGCCAATATAGGAGGGATGTACAGATCCAGCAAAACTCAGATCCTTCTTGCCCCTAGAAAAGAAGGCTGAAGCCTACTGCTCCAAGAAAAGTCTCGTCAGACAAGAAGAAGGAGAAAAAGATACCCCCCCAGTAGGGAAGGGGTTATTTGGGGGGGGGGGTCAGTACTGCAACAATAATCTTTCTGAATATCTGATGTTATGATAAGTTAACTATGCAACAGTGAAGTAACATGTATTTTAATTATGTTGTAAGCATTTTAAATGTGTACAATTTTTCATTTTTTCATTTATTCATCTGCATAGTACATATGTGTTTTACAATTTGAGCATTTAATCAATTAATTATTCAACATTTGTATTTTATTATTCATGAGAATGGGTATGTATTATATATGACTGGTTAGTTTTTAACCAATGAATTCAAACTGGCTGCTAATTAAGTTTGAAATTTTTAAAATCATTTGTTCTGATGAAGTCATACTATTTGATGAAAGCGCTTAACCTGTGGTTTCTGTGTGAATAAACTGTTTCTGTGGACTCGCAACGCTGTGCTATTTCTAGTTATTTGGTTTGATTTTAGCACTTGGGTGCCAACTGTTTGGACTTTAACTACGCAACTGTACTATGTTCTTCAACAGATCACTCTTGCAGTAGTCATTACAAATAGGATGACTGCCAAAGTGCAAGAAGAACGTGAAGATGGAGGTGAGCCGGAGTCCAGAATTCCTTAAAAAATAGTTTTAGTAAAGCCTGCTCTAGCTCTGGAAACAATATCCAGCTTGTGAATTTGGTAAATGTGTGGCATGAGGACCAAGCAGATGCTTCTAAACTAAATCTACAATCCACACTTTTCCAGAAAGCCCCAGATGTAATAACTGATCTAGGACAGTAAGCCTTGACACCCTCAGGAGGATTTTTGCCATGGCTAGTATAGCCAGGAGTGACTGGGCAGGGAAAACCATGTAGACACAGTTTGTTTAATGAGTCAGCATGTAACTCAAAATTCCCTGAAATTGCCAAGCCGCAGACAAATAAAACACCAAGCAAATTCCATCCAACACAGTAACCTTTAATTAACAAGATTGAGCATTTTCATTTGTTCAGAATACAGACTTCTTCAGAATGAAAAATACAACATACTTCCTTATACAGTGAACAATCACATGACGTGTTATATAAATACAACTACTTAATATTCATTTGCTTATATTTCAGTATGAAGACTATAGAGACAGTGTCATTAATACCTGGAGGTTGGTCAGCATTCAAAGTCATTTGTCAAAACAACTCCCTCCTCAGTAAGAAATGAGTCCAATCCCCACCACTGGGGTTACATTTAGTCTTTTCCAGCATAAAATGGCTAGAGTCATTAAAAACTATATATCAGATTTTTGGATGACATTTTATTGTGTGGTCTAACTGTTTTTATGAATGATTTAAATACATCTACTACTTTTTAACATTCACATATACTTCTGATTTTATTAATTTTATGGATGTGGATCTTAGCAAAAGTCAGAATGAAAGAGGAATATCTTCCAATCTGTACAGACAGTTCACTAGCAATCACCCACTCTGGATGAAAAGGAATGTAGTGAAACAGCAGTTTGTAAGGATTTCTAGGATGATATTGAAGTATGCCATGTTTATTATGAGCATACTTTTTTTGAAAAATATGTTTGTAGATAGGGGGTATCCCACCAGTTTGGTGGATGATATTATTACAGAGGTGACTACTAACACATCTGCCAGTTTTGCATCTAGCCTTATGTGTGGCATGAATAGAATGAAGGATAAGAGCACAAGGTCACGATACTCTAAGGCTCTCTGCCTTGTACTGCCTTTACATCAGTGGAAAATTCTAAATATTATTACACAACACTGGCATATTATAACATTGAGCGGGGTCATAGGTAACAGACTTGGCTTAAGACCCAGTTTGTGTATGTTGCCTGAAAAAAAAGTTTTGATGAGCTGCTTTGTCCCAAGCAGCCATGTCCAGTCTGTGAAAGGGTATGAAATGGTTCCTCTCTGTGTTTATCTACCATAGAACAGTGGCATTGTCTGTAACCACTAACAGAAAGTCTGGAGACCAAAACTGACTCAAAGCTTTCATGGCTTCTATGAGAGCCATCATCTATTTTAGACTGATGTGTTTGCATCTGTACTTTGGCTCCCAGATTCCCTGCACCTTGACACCCTGAGAGAGAGAGCATCCCAAGCAAAGTCCAATGCTTCTGCAGCTCATTCTGAAAGGGGCTATGGGGAAAGAGAAGGGCACCAGAGTTAAATAGAACTTGTTCAGCCCACCAAAAGAGTTCTATCTTTACAAAGTTGAGAAGTGGACATGGTAATGCTAGCGAGTGAGAATACTGAGCCTAAAATTGACTTGAGAAATCACTGGATCTTCCTCATGTGAAGTTTGGCATGTGGCATCATTAGGATAAAAGAGGCCATGAGAAACAGTACTCTTAGAAATTCTCTTGCAGCGGGCACTGTCTTTTGAGAGAGACTGAGAAAGAACTGATGATATCTTTGTTTCATTTCTGGATGCAGAAAAGCAGTCTTCAGGGAGGTGTCTAGAAGACATCCCAAGAAAACCAGTCTGCAAGACTGAGTTGGAATAAAATGAATTTCTTAAGGTCAATGTAAAACCCAGATTACAGAAAAGATTCATAGTGAATTATACAGGTGTTAAAGAGTTGG
Source organism: Protopterus annectens (assembly GCF_019279795.1). NCBI lineage: Eukaryota > Metazoa > Chordata > Ceratodontiformes > Protopteridae > Protopterus > Protopterus annectens. The sequence goes on from NC_056737.1 coordinate 1,734,562,106, forward strand.
GATTGGATGAGGCTGATAGCAATCATCCAGTCGAGGAAATATGTGCAAACCTTGACACCTGCAGGAGGATATCACCGGAGAAATGCATTTGGCAAAGATTCCTGAGGTAGAAGAAAGATTACAGGGCAGTGTAGTAAACAGTAAATTATAAATGCAATCCCAATGTAACAAATCATAAAAATGATATGTACCTTTTGTGAATGGGAATATGTAAGTAAGGTGAAGCTGGTCCTTTTCATGGGAGAGGATTACCCAATTTTTGATTGCAACCATGCTCTATTATATTTAACACCCAAGATTTTGTGGTTATTAATTTTCATGCAGCAGGGCATAGAAAAAGATTACCTGCATTTTTCAGAGGATGGCTGAGGTGGGTGGTGGAAGGACAGAATAGGTAACAAGGATATTCAGACATTTTTTCTTTGGGGACTGAATCCTTGGAACCCATTAGATTTCTTTTTAGAGTCATCTTTCCACTTTCTTTTGAGATGATCTTTTCTAGATTTTGTTCAGAAAAGATCTGAAGGGTATATGAAAAATTGATATGGATTGGAAGGATACTTACTTTGCAATTTAGGAACTGGCGACAAAAGCAGCTCCTTGAATGAGTATGCCCATCTCTTTTAACCTTTTAAAAATTTCCACATAACTGTTACTAAACAGGAAGTTCTTGTCAAAAGAAGCATTTAACAACAGAGTCTTCAAATCCATAGAGGAAAGACTGTAATCTTATCCAAGAATGCCTTCTCATAAATGTCTCAGTTGCAGCATTGAAGCCACATTTAATTGTGTATTTACCTACCTGAGAGGCAGAGTTAAACACATCCGTAACATTATATTTCAAATCAAGGTTACAAAAATTAGCTAAGGTTTGTAGCTGTAAATGCTTGGTTGGCAGAAGTGTTTATCATTTTGATCTGTCTTTTTCATTAGGGATTGGATTAGAAGAGGGCAAGTTCTAGTACCTTTGTTAGCATCCAAAGATATGATGACAGGGTCAAAAGAGGGATTTTTATAGAGGTATTTATGCAAATCAGCAACCCTATAAAACTTGTCCGGTGTTTTAGAGGCTGGAGGCTGAGAGTCTGGGGACATAGAAGACGTAGAAAAGCATCTTCCAGAGTCCTCAGAACTGGGAGTGCAGCATCAGGCTCATGGGTTATCCATATTTAGCTACTCATGGCACCTTTTCTTGGAGTCATTTGCCCACCCATTTAAAAAAAATCTCATTTTTAGCTATTATATCACCAAATAAAATTCCAAAGTGACCCTAAAGCTTCTGAACAGTTAGTTGTTTTAGTGGAATATTTATTATTAACAGAACTTGCAAATTCTAAGTCAGAAATGCATGCACAAAGGGCTAATAATACACCTTTATCTAATTTTATATATATATATATATATATATATATATATATATATATATATATATATATCTGTAAGCAAAAATCAAATGTCACCATCTGAAATGGTTTGTTTTAAATGATTTTGGAAAGGGATATATAGCCAGGTAATGCTTAATGACAGGAATATTATACCTGTGAAAATTATTCAGAAACTTTAAGGTCATTCTGGAAGACTTTTTTATATAAAATTAATAGGCAGTATCCTTTTAAATTTATTCACTGCTAAGATTTCTAAGATTTTTCATGCATTTGTTATATGAGGTTCTAGCCATAGTTTCTAAATAAACATTGCATCCACCATTTGTGATTGTACCAGTCTGACCATATGGAAATGTTCAATTATGACATTCAACGAACTGCACTTCAGATTAAGTTTTAATCCTTGTTAGAATTTCTAATTTCATTTACTGGTAGTCGTGCCTGTCAACACTTTCAGTTGCCAAAAAAGCTTTCACTGAATCCCTGGTAATATGAGATGACAGAATCCTCGGCACTTGGCTTCAGGGACAGTTCTCTCTAACTGCATAGCTTTCAAAATCAACTAAGCAAGCTTCTGTATCATCCTCTGATTTCAGCTTCCTCAGGGTCAATTTATAGACTCCCCAGAAAGGTGGATGTCTGGTTCATTTGTGTGGAAATCTGTTGCTGAAGGCTGACCAGGGATTGATCAGTGGCTGCACCTTTCCTGAAGACTGAACAAGTGTTGCTCAATTCTTTTTTTAAGTCTGGACAGATGCTGTTCAATTCTTCCTTGAAGGCTGAGGAGGAATCTCTCAGCAGCTGTTTTTCTCTTTTGAATTTCTGCAGTAGAATTCACTGAAGTCTCATTAGTGCTCATCAAAACCTCAGTCAGTTTTTACATGTGCACAAAGAAGTCAGTAGCCACAGTTAAGTATATACAGCTCTTGGCCTCATAGACAAAAAAGGCAGATGCAGTGTGCCTAAGGAATATGAACCTATGAAATGTGGTAGTACTGAATTTTTAACCAATTCTTTAACAATAATTCACATCGAGCAGAGTAGTACCCTTTCAACTTTCAAAGGTAACCCTAAATAACTGGTTGAGTTGCCTTAAACCTCCACTGGTCTATCTTGCTCTGCTCACCTTGAGGCTGGAGGGAATATCTGACTATGGGTAATTGGTTATGTTTGGAATGGTCTGCAGACCGATTGCCTAGCACTTACCTATAAAGGTAATTACGGAATCTGCTTTCTGTCACTCCTATTGTTAAACTTTTCAGATGTAACAAAATAAGTCACCCCAGTTAGTATCATGTCTTTTATTATCATCACAACCAACAAAGCAAAAATTGAAGTTCTTACACATACTAAACTTCTGAGGGGGTCATAAAAGATTATAAAATGAAATATGACAAACATGTTGACAGACATCAGTAGAAAGACATTATCCACTGCTTATTTTCTACCAATCCTCGTATATGCTTTCTCTACATTCCCCCACCTACAATCCTCTCAACTAAAGAAATTAGAACAGTGTTACAATAAAATAGAGAATTTTGCAGCTAACCTCCCATCCAGAAGTTAGATTTTGCATTACTGTGAATGGATTAGTTGTACATACAATTTGTATTTGACTTCTTATACGTTGTATGTAACCTAGTTGTTTGCTGATAGGCTTGGGTCATGCCTGAAAAAGATTATCAGATCACTGTGCTTACCTGGTTAATGTGAAAATAAAATAAGATAAAAAAAGAACTCATCACTTTGTATTACTAAAGCAACTGGACTAGATAGAATTAAACGTTCTTTCTCACAGTTAAAACTATCCCACAACATAGTTTACCATCGTAATAAAATGACGATCCTTATATAATCTTGTACTGAAAGAAACACCTGATAAAGTTCTGCAAACTCCTACTACCCTCCTACTACCATCTGCAAAGTCTCACAAAACATTGAAAGACTCCTTCCACTCTTAACTAGGTAACAAGATTATCGAATAAACACTGCCCTTGTGACTGACTGAGAATTCTCAGTAATTCAAAGTGCAACTCTCCATTTGAAGGTATCATGGCTCTGTCACTGCTCTCTAATGCATGATAGACCTGAACTTCTCCCTTACTGTTCCATTTCAGCCTTAATCCAAATCACCTCTCATGATGGATCCACACTACTATTATGCATATAATTCTGCCTATTGGCAACTTAAAGTCTTAAACACTTATTTCCTCTAAGTTTCTTATATATTGTTCTTTCTTTTTCTTTATTTTACCATTTGCTTTACTCTGTTAACAATTTATTACCTGCAAGTACTCTGACCTATTTAATCGTGACCTGATACCGTATTTCTTTCCATATTTCTGTCTCTACATTACATTCTCATTCCTTCCCTCCTGTAGTGTTCTTAATTGCACTCTGAAACTGTACACCACTTTTGTAACGTATATATTACTTTACTTACTGTATTTACTTCGAAATCCACACTGATCTGTTATTCCAGAGGCTCTACCATGCTACTGTTTGAACATCTGTAAGTAAATATCTGAGTAACTGAGCTGTTTTAATGCCTCTGTTGTATAGTCTACTGGGTTATTTGCCTTTGCTATACATGTATTGTAGTCAGACTTCATTTGAACCCATTATTGCTATTTGTGTATACTTTGCTAAACATTTGCTGGAACTTCTCCCCAAGCCTGTTTTTTTGAAAAGGGGCTTCTGCCCAGTTTGACTTTCCCAGTAAACAATGCAAATAAATACATTTCAAGAAATCCCAAAGGGAAAACAGTACACTACATAGAAGGAACACAAAGAGAACAGATGGAGAACCATGGGATCAGAGCACCCCTACAACATATCCCTACTGTGAACAAAGAAATGACCTGTCAAAGAGAGAGGACAGATACTGAGATAGCTATTAGCGCTAAGATTTTTATAACACTTGTAATGAAACTAGCACCTGGCTGCATTTTGGAAGGACATTTAAAGATGGAATTCTAGCTTGATTTTACTGACTGGGTGTCTTGAAAGACACAAAGAACTTTTGTGCAGCTTGCACATGATGTCAAAGAACAGCACCCAATCCAGGATTTAAGAAAACACTGATACCATTACTCATTGTGGATGTCCCTTTTGAATGTATAGCAACAGATAATGTGGATTCACCTGTAAAATAAATGGTCATCAGTATATCCTGGCAACTATATATTATGCAATAAAGTTTCCTAAGACAGCATACCTATGAGGAGTCAATGAAAAGTCCATATAAAAATAACTAGAACTGCTTTTTTCTAACGTAGGATTTCCCAAAGGAATTCTTACTGACCAAGGAACCCCATCCATGTTCAGAGTAATGTATTGACTCTTGTCATTTCTTTAAAATGAAACAGTCAACTATATACCACTCTCAAACAGATGTGCTATCTATTTTATGAAAAGATATATAGTAGAACTAAACTAGATGGCAGAAACTGTGACCAACTGCCCTCATATCTTCTCTTTGCTGTAAGGCATCAGCTGGATTCAAACCACCTGAACTCCTACATGGCAGACATGCTAATGACTTATTAGATACAGCAAAACAAAAATGGGAAGACAAAAGCACCCCCTTTAAGACTGTGATACAGCATTTTACAGAACTAAAGGACAGGATAAGAGATAAAATACTTACTGTAACAGAAAACATGAAAAAAGCACAGGAAATGCATTAATAAACATAACAAAATGCTCATCTCAAGAGTATTCAAACTAGGAGATAAAATATTTATGTTAGCATCCACTACTGAAAAAAAAAGTACAATGCAAACTGGCAAGGACCTTTTGAAATTGTAGAGAAAGTACATGAAGTGACTTTATAAGGTGAGACAAGCGAGAAAAGGGAAAGCCAGAACATGTGTGCCCCATAAATGTCACGCATCCTTAGAAAGAAAGTCTCTGTGGTATGTTTGCATGAGAGGTTATGTTTCCCATAGCATGTCCTGAAGTCAAAACAAGGAAGACACAATCAGTGTCTCAGAAACAAGTAAAAGAATTTCTATTTGAAAATAAGGACATATTTTTAGAGTTGCCTGGAAGAACCAGTTTAATCTCGCATGACACAAAAATCATGACTGTGAAAACGTAAAACTTAAAACCATACCAGATACCAGAGTCCCAGAACTAAGCAGATAGAGAAGTACAGAAAAAAATAAATTTGGGGTCTTAGAAGAATTCCAAAGTAAATAGAAAAAATCTCACTGTACTGGTCCCCAAGCCTGATAGGTCTATAATGTTTTGCAATTACATCAGAAAGGTAAATAGTACGTATTAATTTGATTTCATCCTCCCATGCCCCAAGTGGATGAAGTGATTGAAAACTGGAAAAGGCTAAGCTTCTGTCCACTTTAGACCTAACCATATACTACTGGCAAATTTCACTAGTCCAAGAAGCTAAGGACAAAACAGCATTTTTGTACCCCAGATGGACTCTTCCATTACAGAGTACTGCCTTTTGGTCTCCATGGAGTACCTGCCACATTCCAGAGGCTAAAAGACAAAATTCCTAGACTCCTTATCAGATACACCACAATCAGCCTGGATAATACAGTGATAATCTCTGAAATCTGACAGCTTGGGAAAGTCATGTACCTAAAGTTTAAGTCATTTTACATTTTCTTCTGGGTCAACTGGACTGACTGATAACGCAGCTAAGTACAAGTTAGGCATGGCAGAAGCCCGCTATATGGGCTATGTAATCAGCTGTGAAACAGTGAATCGGCAGGCTGAAAAAGTACAAAATTTGTCCATATCAACCACTAAAAATGGTTAAGGTGTCTATGAGGCTTACTAGCTATTATCATAAATTTGTTCTTGATTTTGCTACCATTGTTTTCCCCATGGCTGACCTGACTAAGAATAAAGCTCCGCTGAAAGTTAAGTAGACAGCAGAACCAAAACAAGCCATTAGGCAACTACACAGTATTCTGTACTCAGAACCAAAATTAATAGCCACATACTTTTCTAAGCAATTCCTAGTTTCAGAGATGTTTCTAGGGTAGACACAGGCACAGTCTTGTCTCATGGTGTAGATGGGAAGGAACACCACATCTGTAATGTTAGCATAAACCTCAAAAAAGTTGAGAAACCCTACTCAGCTATAGAAACAAAGTGTTTAGCCATCAAGCGGTCACTCATCACCCCTAAGTACTATCTATTAGGAAGGGCAGTTGGGCTCATTATGGACCATGCCCTTCTTCGATGACTTTACAGACAAAAGGCCTGCAACACTATGGTATCTCAGTGGGCACTAATTCCCCCAACTGTATAATTTTAGGAACAATCATCATATGGGCTGCAGCCACCAAAATGCAGATAGACTATCTCAGGCATACAGACCATACACTGGGACTCAAAGCATTATTCTATTCTTGGGACATCATATGGCACAGTAAAAGCTGCTGAGCCTAGGAAGGAAATTACCTTTAACTTTGTTAACTCTGAATCAGGCATGCGATCAGGAGTAAGGCAAGAAGGAAATCTTGTGGAGTTCCTTGAAATATCTACTAGTTCAAACAAAGAGAGTGAAACTCTGTGTTGTTTTGCTCTGGGCCACTGTGAGGTGGACTAGTTATTCCTCACCCACTAAAACCCAATATATCATTTTAAGGCAAACAAACACAATAATTGCAAAGCATGTTAACACAAATAAAATTATAACTGCAGAAAAAACAAAAGTGAATGCAAAGTATTTGCAGACTTGCTCTTACAATGAAAAAATAAGTAAATAAAAAATTAAAATAATTAAAATGTATAACCACTACTCCCCAATACATAAAATTTGTTACATTATTAATTTCGCATTACAGTAAAATTTGCATTACTATCACTTATCACTGCAGTAAACTTCCTATCCAATCCATTTAAACCAAATGAAAATGTGGAAAAGACAGAGAAAGTAACACCGCATCTTATGCCTTATTCAGGATTATTATCATAATGGAAAATAAGAAATGTAAACATTAAAATAAAACTTCTGCAAAGACTAACAGTTACCCAAAAAGTATACAAAAATAAATATATACTCACAATACCACTGTTAAAAATAACATTAGTGGGGGCTTTAGAATGAATTTAGATCCCAGTGCTACAATCAGAATATCCAATACAATAAATAACTACCCTCAACAAAGTTAGCAATTGCACAAATTAATATATAATAAAGTATCATGAATAATAAATGGACTTTGCTCACATTCTGGCTACAATAACAGAATCAAGCTTGAAGGATTCTATCCAGGAGGAGAAGAGTCAAGTGGGATAAGCTGATCCTTCCAAAAGAAAAAGTTGGCTTGGGATTACCGGATTTAAAGGGATATTTCTGAACTACAGAGTTACAATTCTTGTAAATAACACAAGCAGAAAGATATAATTCAAAGTGGATAGGGATGATGATGAAACAGAGGGGAAGCTCAAGAAATAAGGAGAGACCAGGATTTTTTATGCAGATCCCTAAGAAGAATATGAATAATATGTATGGTTATTGTTAAAGAAGCAGAAGGTATCCTAACTACTAAGCCAACACAAGAATGGAGAAAGGAAATTATGTCGATAGGGATGACTGCAATTAGTGGCACAGAGACTAGACAACAGGGTCTGGAATTTACTGGCAGAAGCTGGCAATGGAGCCAAGGAATCAGGAACGAACAAATCAATGCCTCTTTCTTTCTTTTTTTTTAATATTAAGAAATGTGTGTATTACAATGTAAAAAGATAAAAGGCTAGACAAGAGCATGTTAATAGAGTTATAGGTTGTAATTGTGGGTTGAGGTGGGGGATGGGGTTTAAAAGTACACAGCTCATAATATATGTAGAGCTTATATGTTTTCTCTTTCTTTTACATAGGTGAATGTCTGGATTAAGACCATTGGCTTAGTCTAACAAGTTTTAAGTGGAAACAAGTAAACAAGAGAACACTAAACATAATGAAATGTTTTCCTTTAGCAATAAATGTTTCAGCTTGTCTTTAGAAGCCTCCAGCTGAGAATTACATTTTTTTCTTTTATGTTTCCATGGAAACAAGCTGAAAATAGAGTAATAAAAAGCCAGAAAGTACAGTTGTGTAAAACCTTACCATAACAGCAGATGTTCCTCTCTTCACTGTTGCAATATTCTAAACAGAAGGGATCGCCTGCCTAGGACAGCCCAAGGCTTGGCCAATATACCAAAGCCTAATCATCTTTTATGTACCATACATCACACCTGGTTCAAGGCTCAAGAGAGCACCCCAGCGATTCCAGGCTACAACTCATACCACATATTTCGGCCGTAAAACCGGGACCAAAATACCAAGGGAGGAGGAGTATCCATACTCATCAAGGATAACCACACCTCCAGATTAGTTGCAAAGTATGATGCTTCAGAGATCATCCAAGTGCAACTGACAATGGGCAAAACTGCAATCCAGATTGTAGCTTGCTACAGATCACCGACCCCTTCCCAAAGACCCCACACTCCTCGTTCCTTGAAGTACTGGAAAACATGAGGGTCCAACCAAACACCCTAATACTGGGTAATTTCAATTGCCCAAACATCAACTGGGAAAACTACTCAAGCACTAACACCTTTGCTCAACGCTTCCTGGAATATATTAACTCAAATGCCCTGGACCAGCTTATCAACACCCATACAAGAGGCAACAATATACTGGACCTGGTCATCACCAACATGGGGGACAAGTGCTCCATACCCGAGGTAAATCCCTCATTGATTAGATCAGACCATAAACTCATCACTCTCGATATCCACTTACCACCCCCCCCCCCAAGGAAACCACAGTGAAAAACTTCTCCAAAGCAAACTTTATGCTACTTACGACGGAGGTGGCAAACTACATTACTCACATGCAAAATGACAATTTGGTTGAATCTGCTGTAGCCTACATAAAAGCACTCTACAAGCACTTACATGAGTGCATGGACCGTGCTGTCCCAAAAAAAAAAACAAGACCAATTCCACCAAAAAAAGTAAACCAATCTGGTGGACCCCAGCCATAAACAAGTTCTATAATAGAAGGAAGAAATTATTACAAAAAAGGGAGTAAAAACCCAGGAATGTAGGAGCTCCCTGACCAACCTTAGCAAAAAGCTAAGATCCCTTATAAAATCTTCAAAGGCGAGCTTTGAAAGAAAAATTGCAATGGACACCAAAGACAAACACAAAACATTTTTTGGCTATGTCAAGAACCTAAATGGCACCTCTCAGATCTGCTCTGAGCTACAGCATAATGGTTCAAAATTCAAGGAACCAAACTGATACCGCCAATATACTGGCAAATAGGTTCAGTGCAAACTTTACCCCAATCTCACCCCCTAAAGGGCCCATATCTATATCAGAAGATTGCGCTGCCCCCATAATCACAGACACCCAGGTGAAAACAGCACTTTCTAAAGCAAAAAACACAGCATCCATGGGACCAGACAGCATCCCAGGTTGCATGTTACAGGAACTCTAAAGCAAACTAATCCCTCACCTAAATATCATGTTCAACCACAGCCTCACCTCAGGCTATGTACCCACTGAGTGGTGCACGGCAATGGTTGTCGGCTTCACAAGGGAGGAGCCACCACCGACCCCGGGAACTATCGCCCCATCAGCCTGACAAGCCTCATCTGCAAGGCCATGGAGCACATCATCATGGAACTCATAAACAACAACATTGGGAACCTACAAACCCTAGGCCCTACCCAGTTTGGTTTCGTAGAGGGTAAGTCATGTCTCCTAAATCTGGTTGACTTTTTTGAGACGATCACCAAAGCAATCGATGAGGGAAACGTGGTCCTCACGGCATACCTTGACCTTGTGAAAGCCTTTGATACCATTACCCACTCGGGAATTATAGACAAACTCACTAACCTAAATATAAACCCCTACATTACAAGATGGGTTGCTAACTGGCTCACAGACAGAATCCATACAGTGAAAACAGAAAACGCCAAGTCCGACTCCAAACCTGTGACAAGTGGAGTACCCCAGGGCTCAGTCTTGGGACCTCTCCTGTTCGGTATTTACTTCTCTGAGGTACAAGCAAATACAAAGGGACTATGGCTAACAAAGTTTGCAGACGACTGCAAACTGGGTGCCATAACTGAGACCCCTACGGACGTAGATATCCTTAAAAGGGTCTCACTGAAACAGATACATGGTGCCAAAATCATGTCCTCAAGCTAAATGCCAAAAAGTGCATTGCCATCCCCTTCGGGAAAAAACAAGTACCTACGAATTACCACATAGGTGGCAGCTCACTTAACACACAAAGTGTGATAAGAAACCTAGGGACCCAGGTGGATAGTATCCTATCCTTCAATAACCACATTGCTAAAGTGGTCAGAAAATCCTTCTACATGGCCCACCTTATCACAAAGGAGTTTGCATCTAGAAAAAAGGAAGTTATTGTCCCCCTCTACTCATCACTCATTAGACCCATTATTGAGTACAATGCCCCATTCGGGATGTACCTTACTAGGCACCTGCAACAACTGGAGAGGCCTCAAAAATACCTCACCAAGAGGATAATGGGCCTAAAACATATGCCCTATGCCACCAGGTTAAAAAAGCTTCAACTGTACTCGGTTGCATACTGGCTACTCAGAGGTGATCTCTGCCTGACATACAAGGCTATGTCTAACCCCAAATTGCTGGAAATGCTCCATCTAAGAAAACCCAATCTAACCGAGATACACGCTCTAGGGACCTTAACCTGACCTCAACAATAAACAGGACTTGTCGGAGGGACAGATTCATGTCCCAGAGACTCCCCTTGCTCTGGATTAAGGTCCCCATATATGTGAGGCAGAGCTCCTCATTAGCACTTTTCAAGAAAACTCTTGATGAGTGGATGGGAAACAGGAAATTCACCCCGGGAATCGCCTCTGTGGCCCTTCTCGACAGAGGCGCAGGTAACTAAACCACGTGGGAGGCACAAGCCGAAACATTTTGGCTAGGCTTAATTATGCCCTTGGGCCAGTAGCCTAGTACCTACCTATGAACTTATGGTCCCTGCACAGAATGAAGGGCATAAAAGGGACATATGGACACAGCTACCCAGAAATGATCTGTCCCAGAAGAGAACAGTCTCCATAGGATGGAGTCCATGCAACTCCTGAAGGAAAAAATGCAGAAGAAAAAGGGGAAACCCTCAGCCACAAAGGAATCTAAAACAAAAACAGAACAAACAAGAGGGGGTTGGAGGGATGGAGTGAATAATGCAACAACGAAGAGAAGGACATCTGTTTTTATAGTAAGATTTTACACAACTGAACTATGTCCTTCTATACCACTGTTGCAGTATTCTAAACAGAGGGAAGAGTAAAAAAGCTCAAGATACAAAATGGGAGGTGGAAGGCTGAAAAAGCCCTCAACAAACCCATATAAAATGGTTCTAGCAAAACCTGCTCTGGCCCTATAAACTATATCCACCTTATAATGCTTAAAAAGGTATGCACTGAAGACTAAATAGCAGCTTCAAGAATGGAATTGGTGTCCAAACCCTTGAAGAAGGCACCAAAAGAAGCAACAGCCCTAGTGGAATGAGCTCGAACAGAAGTAGACAGAGATTTGTCATAAAAAGTATAACAAAAATAAATGGTCTTCGATAATCAGGAGGAGATGGTTTGCTTAGAAAAAGTCAAAAATAATGTCTTGGGATGAAAGAAGACAAAAAAGCTGATCAGACTTATGAATAGCTTTAGTTTTATCCAAATAGTACCTGAGCTGCCTGTGCAAATCCATGGTATGCAGGACTCTCACTAGCAGATTGAGTAAAAGGAGAAAAGAGGAATGGAGTTGTATTGACTGATTCAAGGACAACTCATTTACTACCTTGGATATAAAAGGATTAGAACAAAGGGACACCCTGTCCCTGTAAAAAACTAAAAAAGGGGAAATGGCCATAAGGGTCTGTAGCTCAGAAACCCTCTAAGTAGACATAAGAGCCAGCAACAAAGCAGTCTTCCAGGTACAATGTTGCAAAGAATCAGAATTTGCAGGCTCAAAAGGAGAGGGATTCAATTTTTTCCAAAACAAAATTAAGGTCCCAAGGAGGAGGAATAGGTTTCCTTGGAGGTCTAATATGCACGACACCTTTAAAAAATTCTTTGACCTCAAAACAAGAAGCCAAAGGAGGATTCAAGGGCAGACAAGCAGAAATGGTTGACAAACGGGTGTTCCAAGAAGAGTAGGTCAGGAAAGACTGGAGCAACTCATACAAATAAGACAAGACCAAAGGGACCCCCTCTGAAAAAGGGTCCTGGTTATGAGCATGGCACCAGACAGAAACATTTTCCATTTGGACATATAAGATTTTATGGCTGCAGGTTTCCTTGCCTCCTGTAAAACCCTGAACACATCATCTGAAAAGAGGTGCCTGAAAGGGATAAAAACCCCTATCACCATAGTGTCAGCTGAGTGGACAAGTGAGGATGGATAAGAGACCTCTTGTCCTGTTTGAGAAGATCCAACCGGTGAGGTAATCTGTGGTGATTATCCCTGGGCAGATGCAGTAAGAGGGGGAACCAATGCTGTCTTTCCCAAAAGGGTGTCACTAGCAAGATTTTTGGGGAGTCCAGCTGAATCTTCTGCAGGACTCTTGGAAATAGAGGAAGAGGAGGAAAAGCATAAAGAAACATCCCCTTCCATGGAAAAAGAAGGAAGTCCATCTTCCATGCCAGATGGCATGGCACGCTGGAACAGAAGAGAGGATGCTGCCCATTCAGAGGAGAGGCAAAAATGTCTAATTGAGGAATACCCCACTAATGGACAATGTATGTTTCGGTGAACAGTTCTTGAGAAGGGAGTGGAGGCTGAAAGGGCAGGCCTGGATTGAGAGCAAACTGTTGAATCCACCACTCATTCCTTTTTAGACAGGGAAGGAGAGGTACACTGAAATTCAAAGGGCGACAATGCTGCAACCAAACTGCCTGGAGGTACCTTTGAAGTTTTCACATATGCAATCTGGCAAGAGGGACCACTGGAATAGAATAGGCCATGAATCTTAGGGCCTGAAGAAACTCCCTGGCTGGTATGGCAGTCAGAGGAAGAATAAAATGAAAGAAGGCTGATAATTACAAAACCTCTGGAGGTGAAAGAGAGGCTAACATTGGCACTGTCTGAATCCCACATACATATGATCTGAGAAGGATTTAGGACAAACTTTTGGAAGTTGATAGTGAACCCCAGACTTTGAAGAAGAGAGATGGTGAACACCTGATCCTGTAACAGGCAAATGGGAGAGGATGCCTGAAGCAACATGTCATCTAGATAAGGAAAAAAATTTGAAAGCCTTAGAGCCTGCAGAAAGGAATCACAGGAGCTAGGCATTTTTGTGAATACCCTTGGGGTGGCTGAGGGGCCAAATGGCAAAGCAGAGAACTGAAAATGAAAGGAAGACACAGAGAAAAATAAAAACTTCTTGAAAAGAGGGCAAATAGGAATATGAAGGTAAGCATCTTTCAGATCCAAAGAAACCATAAAAGCCTGAGGTAGTAAATGAGGAAACACAGTTTGAGCAGTAAGCATCCAAAAATAAGGGATGCTGATAAAAGTGTTGAGCAAGGAGAGATCCAAAATTGGTCTCCAGGTGCCCTCATTTCAAAAAAACAGAAACATCCTGGAATAAAAGCCCTTTTCCACGTGGGAAGGGGTGACAGGTTGAATGGCTCCTTGATTCACCATTGACCCTATAACCTCCAGGAAATGATGAAGTTACACAACAGGAGATTGAGGAATCCCTAAAAAGGAGGGAGAGACTTCCATATCATGAAGTAGCACTGATGGATGATAGAAAGAACCCAAGAGTCTAAAGTGATGAGAAGCCAATTTGGAAGACAAAGGGAAAGCTGAAGGGGTGAAGGAACATGGTCTGGGGGGGGGACAAATAGTCAAAGAGAAGCAGGCTTATCAGATAAAGGAGGCGTCTGGGCCACATAAATCTGAGAAGCCTTAGCAGAGTGGGCTTACCTACCACCCTTCCTGTCCTTGGAGGCCTGGTGGGGTTGCTGCAAAGAAAAGCAGATCTAGAAGGATAATTCCTCTGAAACTTAGGGTTAGGAGAAACAAAAATATGTTGAATGTCCTGCAAGGCTTTACCTTTCTGTTGAAGAAACTTAAACAGATCAGCAGCAGTAGTCTGAAAAAGATATTTATTATCCAAAGACGCACCTAACAACTTGACCCTAATGTCCACAGGCACTGATTGGAGATGAAGCCAAGAATAACACCTCATAACAGACCCAAAAGCCACAACCCTGGAAGAGGCATCATCATCATCATCATCATCATTATCTTCTTTAGGCTGTTCCCGTTAGGGGTCACCACAGCAGATCTTCTGTTCGCATTTCTTCCTGTCCTCTGCAGCATGCTCTTTCACACCAACCACCTGCATGTCCTCTCTCACCACAGCCATAAACCTTATCTTAGGCCTTCCTCTTTTCCTCTTACCTGGCAGCTCCATCCTTAGCATCCTTTTCCCAATATACCCAGCATCCCGCCTCAGCACATGTCCAAACCAATGCAATCTTGCCTCTCTTGCTTTGTCTCCAAACTGTCCAACCTGAGCTGACCCTCTAATATACTGATTCCTAATCCTGTCCATCCTAGTCAGACCCAGTGCAAATCTTAACATCTTTAACTCTGCCACATCTAACTCTGACTCCTGCCTTTTTGTCAATGCCACCGTCTCCAATCCATATAACATAGCTGGTCTCACTACCCTCTGGTAGACCTTCCCTTTCACTCTTACTGGTACCCGTCTGTCACAAATCACTCCTGACACTCTTCTCCACCCATTCCACCCTGCCTGTACTCCCTTCTTCACCTCTCTTCCACACTCACCATTACTCTGAACTGTTGATCCCAAGTACTTAAACTCATCCACCTTTACCAACTCTACTCCCTGCATCCTCACCATTCCTCTACCCTCCCTCACATTTACACACATATATTCTGTTTTAGCCCTGCTGACCTTCATTCCTCTCCTCTCTAAAGCATATCTCCACCTCTCCAGGGTCTCCTCAACCTGGTCTCTGCTCTCACTACATATCACAATGTCATCTGCAAACATCATAGCCACGGGGCCTCCTGTCTGATCTCATCTGTCAACCTGTTCATCACCACTGCAAATAAGAAAGGGCTCAGAGCTGATCCTTGATGTAATCCCACCTCCACCTTAAACGTATCTGTCACTCCCACCGCAGTCCTCACCAATGTCACACTACCCTCGTACATATCCTGTACCACTCTTACATACTTCTCTGCCACTCCCAACTTCCTCATACAATACCACAACTCCTCTCTAGGCACCCTGTCATATGCTTTCTCTAAGTCCACAAAGACACAATGCAACTCCTTCTGACCTTCTCTGTATTTTTCCAACAACACTCTCAGAGCAAATATTGCATCTGTAGTGATCTTTCCTGGCATGAAAACACACTGCTGATCACTAATCATCACCTCCCTTCTTAACCTAGCTTCCATTACTCTTTCCCTTAACTTCAAGCTGTGACTGATCAGTTTTATCCCTCTGTAGTTACTGCAGCTCTGCACATCACTCTTATTCTTAAAGATAGGTACCAAAACACTTTTTCTCCACTCCTCAGGCATCCTCTGACTTTCCAAAATTTCATTAAACAATCTAGTTAAAAATTCCACTGTCATTTCACCTAAGCACCTCCATGTTTCCACTGGTATGTCATCTGGGCCAACAGCCTTTCCATTCTTCATCCTCTTCACAGCTGTCCTTACTTCCTCCTTGCTAATCTGTTTCACTTCCTGATTTTCTATCCCCACATCATCCAACCTTCTCTCTCTCTCATTCTCTTCATTCATCAGCCCTTCAAAGTACTCTTTCCATCTACTCAACACACTCTCCTCACTTGTGAGTACATTTCCCTCACTATCCTTTATCACCCTTACTGCTACACATCTTTCCCAGCCCTGTCCCTCTGTCTAGCCAATCCGTACAGGTCCTTTACTCCCTCTTTAGTGTCCAATCTCTCATACAACTCTCCATATGCCTTATCCTTAGCCTTCGCCACCTCTCTCTTTGCCATGCGTCTCATCTCCTTATATTCATGTCTACTTTCTTCATCTCTTTGACAATCCCACTTCTTCTTCACCAGCCTCTTCCTCCGTATACTCTCCTGTACTTCCTCATTCCACCACCAGGTCTCCTTGTCCTCCTTCCACTGTCCAGATGTCACACCAAGCACCTTTCTAGCAGTCTCCCTTACTAGCTCTGCTGTAGTTAATAGAGCAGTGAGCCACATGAGAAGCAGAACCTAAAATAGATAAGGCAGTGGACTTGCTTTCAGACTCAGGGAGATCAGAAATAACCTGACAAGCCTGAGCAATCAAGGCCACAGCATACATGGTCATGTGGGTCTGGTAATTAACAGCCCTAAAGGGTAAAGTAGAAGCAGTGTAAACTTTTTTACCAATCCTCTCCATTGCCCTACTCTTCGTATCACAAGGCAAAGATTTGGAAGAGGGCAATAGCTTAGAAGGTTTGTCAGAAGAGACCGACACCACAGCAGGATCAGCAGAAGGATATTTAAATAAAAACTGACAATCCTCATGAACCTTATAGAACCTATCAGGTTTCTTAGGGGCAGGACAGTGAGAATCAGGAAACTTGGAAGCAGTAATGAAAGTGTCTAACAAGGCAGCCAACACAGGAGGAACTGCCAGTGGCTTACAAGTATCCATATGAAGCAACTCATAATATCTTTTCTGAATATCAGACATTTGAAAAGAATCCCACTTAAAGTATTCCATCATCCTAGCAATTGTGTCTGCAAAGGACAATTCCTCAAACGGAGACTCAGGGCTAATAGACCCCTCATCAGAACCATAAGTCAAAGGCAATGGCATCTGTGAAGAATAGGACAAAGACCCCTCATCAGACACTGACGAATCTAGTTCCCTAAGCCATTTAGAAGGGGTAGAGGTCCAAGGAGGAGCAGGTACTAATACCTCTTGAGAAGGCTTCAAGGCCATCAAGGTGGAAAACAAGCTGGGAGTAAACTCTTGCCCATTCCTTTGGGGATCATTAGGACAGACCAAAACATGCTTCCTTTTTTGTCTTTCCTTGGAAGGGACATCAGTCCTAACAAATACTGGAATTTGACCCGTGGCAAAATTCAATAACAGAACCCAGAACCTCCTCCCTAACCAATTTATGTGGAATGCCTCTAATCCAAGATAATCAACAGATGCTACTCCTTGACATCCAGAGCAGGCGCCTGCAAAGCCTCAGAGGATGTGTGAAAGGACATATCCATGCTGGCATCCAATGGGGTCACAACAGGGGAATCCAATATAGATGGCAAACAACCTTTTACCCATTTCTAGAGGGACGTCCAGTGTTGATTGGACAGCTAAAGAATCTGTGCAAGACTTCTTGGCCTTCTTACCTAGTGGGAGTATCTCAGGGTTAAAGGATTCTGCCAGTACCTTTAGCTAACTGTTCAAGCACTTAGTTTTCAATATAAATGGCCAGGGAAGACAAACAGCTTCCAAGTGTCTTAGGCACAAACACCTTACAGATACTACAAGAGGTATGGTCATGGGAAACACCCAAACAAAAAAGGCACTGTTCTTGATAATCCTTATCGGGAATTTGCCTCCCACACTGATATCTTCCCTTCCTGGATGATATGAATTATAGGTGGCAAAATAAAATACAAGACCAAGAAAAGAAAAAAAAAAAACAACAGGGCACTTATCTGGTGGCTAAGTATTCAGCATAGCAACAAAGCATTCAGACCAACTAGCAATAATTGTGCTCAAACTTGAGGCAAAAAAGTACTGGGTAGCTGCTTTCATACATCCCTTTTATGCCCTAAGTTCTGAGCAGGGAGCATGTGTGTGACATACAGTGGATACAAGATCATTAGACTTTGGTATACTGGCCAACCATTGGACTGCCCTGGGCAGGTGATCCTTGAATTTCTGAGTCCCTTATTTTCTTTGCCAATGGTTCTAAAAATAATGCAAATAACAAAGGGGAAAGACAACACCTACCTGGCTCCTCTGTTCAGACATGACTTATCCGAAAGGAATCCTCCCACTTTGATTTTTGCCCTGATCACTCATATAGCCCCCAAATTAACCTTATTATTTTATCTGGAAATGTAAATGCTTACATTGCCCTAGTCATAAAATGCCAATTCACTTCATCAACTTTCTCTGCTTCAAGATCCATCAACAACAGTGGTATTTTCTTACATTCTTCTTCCCTCTGGATCATCATTGTTCTAATAATGTCAAATGTTTGCCTCCCCTCCACAAAATCACATTAATCCATATCTACCAATTTTGGCAACACATTTGCCATTCTTTTAGTCGTCATAGAGACAAATACTTTATAATCATGGTTTAAAACTGATCTGGGCTTTTATGAACTTGGATCTGAAGGATCTTTACCATCATTAGGTATTATAGTTACCACAGTTTTTTTCCAGGATGCTGGGGCACCCCACTCCTTTTAAAATACTGGTAAAGAAAACCATTCAGATCTTTATCATTTGCTTCCCTGCTAGCATCCAAACTTCCACCGGAATACCATCCACTCCTGAAGACTTTCTTGCGGATTGGTTATACATAATTTTTATCCCATATCCTCCTGCCTTGACTGTTAATTGTAGAGCCCCAACTACCTGTATCCTTGGCATATTTAAGACATCCATAAATATTTTCATCCATCCATCATCCATTTTTCCCATTTTCTGCACATGGGGTCAGGGTGTCATTTCAACAGTGACAATCATCCAGAGTCAAGGCATTGTGCTTTTTCTTGATTTCCCCACTTCTCTACTTTCAACTCATTTTCATAACATTTCTGAAATATCTCTAATACCTCTTCAGGATTTCTGGTTGTTTTTCATGTTATAGGCTCCCTAAGTTTTGCAACAACCTTTTCTACTTTTTGATATCTAAGTAATTTTTGTGCTCTGGAGTTATAAAAAAAAAACAGTTGATAAGCAGTAATCTTTCTAAACTCATGCATATTATCCAGCTACTCCTTTATTTTTTCTTTCACAGTCTGCATTGCACCTCTTCTTGCTCTGTGAGATTACACTTATTATGTAATACTTTAACCATTGGCAGTCCCCCTAAATAATTCTTGTTACTTCTTACCCCTATTTTTAAACACCACTTTCATTTTATCTCATATTCACTAGCTATAAATGCTGGGGTGCTTTCTATCTTCCCTAATAACTTCTGAATCATTTCCAGAATTCATTCTTTTTTAACAGGTAGGTGGGGAAGCACCAGAGTCTCAGCTTTACTTCTTTACCCTGCATTTTTGTCTTAGTAATTATTGGTACATGATTTGAAATAGTTATTAGATGTGTGTCAAGGTTCTCAATTAAATACACATTTTCCTGTGAAATATAATTTCTGTCCAGTCTAGCCCAGTTATTGTACCTTGAGGAATATGTAAACTCTCTCTGAGTTCCTACTACTGAATTCATGTCTTCCATATCAAATATTTTCATTAATTTATTCAGAAATCTATCCTCTTTTATTATACTTCCCTTCTAGGCCCCCAGATACATCCTCATTGTTACAAATCAAATTCCAGTCCCCACCTATAAGTAATATTTGCTGCTGAAAGCTGATTGTTTCTCCTAAAAAAGTAAGCTCTGTAATAATAGTTTTAGATAAGAGTATAAATACATACCAGCATAATCCTCATCCCTTGCCAGTAGCTCCTTATTACCACAAATCTGCTATTATTACTGCTTTTCCCTCTTCTATAACTACTGGAGCTCCTCTAGCAAATAAGTACTCCTCTTTTACTTTGTCCTTGATATTCTGCTGAATATCCATTTTCTAATTCTTTCTGTATTAAATTCATATGCTCATTTCTTTCTACATTTGTCTCCTGTAGCACTGCTACCTGCACCCTGCATTTCTAAATATAATTAAATATTCCTTCCTTTTTGTCTGTACCTGTGAGACCATTCACATTCCAAGATAATATGGAAAGTCCAGCCATTATGATAAGATGTCATTATTCCCATCTACTGTATATGACATCTTTTTTAAATGTCTATTTCCAGCTTTTGTGAAACATGTACCCACACATGTTTGGCAGGTTAATCCTTTATACAGTTTTCTTGTCAATTACATTTGAACTTAAGTCACATTTTACAAGACTTTTTGTTTTAATGAAAACCCTCAAACAAAAAAACGAACTCACCCCCATAACCTGGTAACTTAATGGAAACATACAAAACTGCATACAGCTTCAAATAATGAGGTTTAACCCTTCTAATAGAAACAATTGTCCAAAATAGACAGCTGCAAACACAAGTCTTTAATTAACCTAAAAATGAGGTTATCCATGCAAAGATGCACACTATTGCCTCTGCTTCTAATTTCCCTATTTGGTATCTGCTTTTTATATGTACTCACCTCACAGATGTGAAAAACACTTTGCATGCTTTCAGAAAAAATTAACTTTGAGCCTTGAAGAAACCAGTGTTTTGGCTTTTTATTGTCCTATCATCAGCTTGTTTCCATGGAGTCCAAATTAAGAGATAAGTCAGCAAGCAAAAGAGAGTAGTGTTACTTGAAGTGAATTCATCCTCAAGTCTTCGTGAATGCCTTCATGAGGTGGACCTTATTTTTCACAAAATCTCACCAAGATGACACTGATATATATCCTGCATTTGATATAGCATATATCATGGACAGAAGTAGGTGAAAAAATCAAAAATAAAAAAAGATAGCGGGTTGCACAAGACCCAGGATAAAAATGTGCCCAATCCTGGTAGGCACACTGGAGCCAGAATGAGAAAAATGACAATCTAGAATCCTCAAGACACGGAAACATTCCTACAATGAGGCCAGGCCTTAGGGGAGGACCCCCCCCCCGTTGTAGAAGGAAGGAAGTAGCAGTCCACAATAACAACAAAAAATGATAGTCCAGAAAAGAGCCATAAAGGCATCGGAGTGGACTAATGAGGATAAGAAAAAAAATATGCATTGTTACCATTATGCAAGAAGCTCAGAATTTTCAGAGAGAAGATATAAAACAGATTAAGAGAGAAATTAGAGGAAAGAAAAATACTTCCGCAAGAAAAACTGTCAGTAGCTTCAAATAAAAATTTGTGTTCATTAACGCAACAGTTTTATGAAAAACATTGCATAGACCAAGAAACCTTGATCTGTTTGGAAAAAGAAACATCTGAGGAAGTGCAAAAATATAAAGAACTAAATCTAGAGACTTTTGAAAGGTATAAAAAATAACTATGGACGTGGGAAAGAAAGAGAGATCTGACATGGTGCAATATTTGAAGAAAGCCAAATTAATCCACACACAAAAGGGCACCTTAAAGATATTTGAAGAGAAATACAGCCAAAGGTATCCAGATATAGAAAATTTCACAATAAAAAAGATCACAAAGAGGGAACATACAACTGAAGACTAGTAAAGTAGAGGTTAAAAAATAGAAGTTGAAGGTATTGAATATTTGAGAAGTGAAGGATCTAGTGTAGAAAGTCTAACACAGGTTACATCACAACATGATGGAATGAGTCTCAAGGTAGGAAGAAACAGGAAGATCAGGAGACATCTAAAGAAAAAAAATATGGATGTGGGAAAGAAAAAGAGACTTAATATGGTGTAATATTTATGCAAAAGAAACAGAAAAACTAACGAATACAAAAAGAGAAGCACCAAAGATATTTGAAGAGAAATACAGGCAATGGCAGCCACACATGGAAAATTTTACAATACAAAAAATAAGAAAACAGAGGAAAAGTAGAAAAGAGGATTAGTAATAGAGAAGTTAAAGAAAAAAAGTTATATTCTTACTATAACGTTCCATCTGTGTTGTCGATCTTCATTCATTCTTGACAGTTGAGTTTCGGTTCCATACTCGGAACCGACTCGGCTGTTATAACAAACTCGCACCAGTCAGAAACTCTCGAGTTAAGGTTAACCATAGTGCCTCCCTTCCCTTCCCTTCAGATCGAGTTTGCCCATAAAAATAATACAGCGGAAGCTTTGCCTGAGCTACTGCCTTATCACAGAACCAGGACTAATTCCGAACCTCCAGGAGTCTTTGGAGGGGGAAAGGAGGGTGGGATGTCAAGAATGAATGAAGATCGACAACACAGATGGAATGTTATGATAAGAACATACTTCTTTATCTGATGTTGTCAATCTTCATTCATTCTCGACAGTTGGGACAGAGTCCCTATATACTTTATGTCCAGGGAGGTCCTATGGAAGGATATTCCTAAGCACCATTGAGCCAAAGGATGCTCTTCCCCTGGAGACCATGTCCTATTTGTAATGAGTGATAAAGGTATGAGGGGAAGCCCAAGTAGCTGCTGTGCAAATATCATCCATAGAGGCTCTTGAATGAAAGGCTACTGAAGTGGAAATTGA
Source organism: Protopterus annectens (assembly GCF_019279795.1). Taxonomy (NCBI): domain Eukaryota; kingdom Metazoa; phylum Chordata; order Ceratodontiformes; family Protopteridae; genus Protopterus; species Protopterus annectens. The sequence continues at coordinate 1,734,584,906 of NC_056737.1, forward strand.
TCTGGTGGAGTGAGCTTTGACTTTAGCTCATTTTATTTTGTAGATAAACAAAGGTGATGCAATCTCTCAACCATTTTGACAAAGTGACTTTGGAAACTGGCTTGCCTTATCTAGGACCTGAAAAAGACAAAAACAGTTGATCCGATTTTCTGAAAGATTTAGTCCTGTCTAAGTAAAAGCTTAATTGTCTATGCACATCCAACAAATGCAAACAATATTCCCCTTTATTTGAAAAATTTGGGAAGAAAACAGGCAGGTCAATGGACTGGTTAATATTTGAATCTAAGACAACTTTGGGTAGAAAAGAGGGGTTATTCTGAAGGGATACTCTCTCTTTGTGAAAAATGCTGTATGGGCGCTTTACACACAAGGCCTATAATTCTGATATTCTCCTGGTTGAGGTGATGGCTACCAGGAATAAGGTCTTCAAGACAAAAAGTTTGTATCACAGGTGGCTGCTGGCTCAAAGGGTTGACAAATTAAAGTTTGTAAGACTAACGTCAAACTCCAAGGTTCAATGGGTTCTTTAAAGGGTGGTTTTAAAAGCATGACTCCCTTTAAAACGATTTTGCAGACGGTGAGATATCAAGGAAATATCATTGAAGCCATTATGGAAATTTGAGATAGCTGCTAAATGCATTCTGATAGTAGAAGCTGATGCTCCTGACTGGAGCAAAGTTGACAAATCTTCTAAGACTTTTTATGAATCAGTGCTGAAAAGGGGTCAAGTCTTTGTTCTTGAGACCAGATCACAAATCTGTTCCATTTGCTATGATAAAGTTTTCTGGTGGACGGTTTATGGGAAACCATAAGTATCTTTTGTACTGGGAAAGATAGATTATTCTGCCTAGCAATTACCAGAAGTGGAGGTACCAAGCGATCAGCTTGAGACTCGGTAGGTTAGGATGGACCAGCCCTTGTGGATGAGACAGCAGTCTCAGGGTTGGGTCCAGAGTCCATGGACAGTGAACTAGCTGAAGCCAAAGAAAGGGAAACCAGACTTGATGGAGCCAATAGTGTGCAATGAGGATTACTTTGTTTCTCAATCATTGCACTTTCTTCAAAAACTGTGGTATCAGGGGAAAAGGAGGAAAAGCATAAAGCAGTCTCGGGGGCCAATCGTGTATCAGAGCATCCCTCAGTAACTCACCTTGAAGGGGGATTAGGGCAAAGTAGCTGCTGCATTTGTGGTTCGTGGGAGATACAAACAGATTGCAGCAAAGCTGACCCCTACCCTGAAAACATCTCTGTCGCTACTATGAGATTGAGAGACCACTCATGAGTCAGGAGAATGCTCCTGCTCAGTTTGTCCACAATCACATTGGAATTCCCGTGAATGTGCATTGCTATCAGAAAGCAGTTGGAAGCTATTGCCTATTGCCATACCCTCAGGGCTTCCTGACATAAGGGATAGGATCTGGTTCCTCCTTGATTGTCGATGTACCAGATGACCGACATGTTGTCTGACTGGATGGCAACTGTCCCTGACAGAAGGGCAGATTGGAATGCTTGCAAAGCTAGAAGCACTGCCACAGTTCTAAGACATTGATATGCAGATTGGCCTCTAAGGGGGACCAAGTGCCTTGGACTGTTTTTCCCTGAAAATGCCCACCCCATCAGGGATGCATCCATGGTCACTATGGCCTTGGGTTGAGGGTGTGAAAAAGGGCAACTCCATAACTCCTGTTCTGGCTTCATCCACCAATTCAGATCTTGTTTGCGTTGGTTTGTTATGCAGATGGGTAAGACATTGAAGCAGCCTCATGTGAAATTTCACCGTGGGAACTAGGGTGATTGTCGCTGCCATTGACCCTAGTAGTTGTAAGACAAAGCGAGCTGGTACTATGTCTTGAGAGTATCGCTTGGAGCTGGGATCTTAACCTTTGTAATCTGTGATAGGGTAGAGCAACCAGGAAGGATCTTGTGTAAAATGTTGCTCCAATGACTTCTAAGCTTTGGGTGGGTGCCAAATTTGACTTCTTCTTGTTTATTGAGATGCCTAAGATCTCTGCCAGTTCTAGAGTGCAGTGTAAGGCGTGAAGCAGTACATTCTTGTTGGGGGCGGTAAGGAGCCAATTGTCTAAATACAGAAACACCCGGAATCCTTGCAGTCTCAAGTGAGGTGTTACTACTGCCATACATTTTGTGAACACCCTCTGGGCTGTGGTGAGACCAAAGGGCAGTGCCCAAAATTGGTAATGACTGGCTCTCAGCCAGAAGCAGAGATATCATCTGGAGAGTTTGTCCATTTTTATATGGTAATAGCCTTCTTGAAGATCTATCGAGCACATCCTGTTGTCTTTTTCCAGAAATGGAAGGATAGACTGAACAGTGACCATCTGGAATTTTGCTTGCCTGACAAACTTGTTCAGGATACTGAGGTCCAGAATTGGCCTCCAGTCCCCTTTCTTTTTTGGCACTAAAAAGAACCTTGAGTAAAATCCCGATCCCATTTGGTCTGGTGGGATTGTTTGGATGACTTTTTTTGAGCAGCTTTAGAATTTTTTGAGCTGCTGTATCCTTCTGTCTGGGTGTAACATCAGGGATTAGCCTTTGCGGCCTTGGCTAAAGATCGAAGAGGATATGGTAACCTCTGGTAAATATTGTCTGCACCCAGGAATCTGATGTTATTGAATACCAGGCTGAGTGGTGCAGCGAGAATTGTCCACCGACTGCTTCCAGAGGCAAGCAATTGGGCCGCTCTTCAGAAGCGCTGATAGGACTACCCAGAGAAGGAATCCCTGGAGCCCTGGTTACACGGGACCCCTCTGCCATGGGAGGGGCATCTTCCTGATGAGTTCCCTCTTCTGCCCCAGGGGGAAATCTTGCCACATGTCACAAAAGGCCCTTGGGACTTCCTGAACCACATCTTTCCACTTCTCTGATTCCTGGTATAGGATTGTTGAGGAGTTGAAAAATGCACGCCCACAGCAAACAGGGTCTTTCTGTCCTTCTCACACCTGGCTAATGTGTCTTTAATGTTTGGGCCAAACAGAGAAGAAGCATCAATGGGAGCGTTAACGAAGGAAGACTTGAAGGGGTCCATGAAGTCACACAAGCCCATCCAGGCGTGACGTGTCATGACAATGCCTGCACCCACTGCTCTGGCTACCCCTTTGGTTGTATGTGCAATCAACTCCATGGACGTGTTAGAGATGGATTCTACGGTGGCAAGCTGGGAGGCAACCTTGTCGCATACCTCGTCAGACACTGCTCCTGCTATGGTTCCTGAGAGTTCAGTAATCGGGTCCCTTTGAAGATGGGTAAAGTGTGCCAAATAATTCAATGACCATATGGCAAAGATCACTGAAGCATAAACCCGCTTCCCTAATCTGTCCAACATCCGAGACTCTCGGTTTGGAGGATGAACAGTAGGACTCTCCTCTGTGAGTTCTTTCTACGTGGCCACCCACCACCATAGCATGTACTGCCAAACCCTTGTACCAGTGGAGATGATCCTCTGGGGGAGAGTATTTTGTCAGGTCTCCGGGGATTGGCTCAACGGTGTCAGGGGCTTTCCAAGCACGCTGCATGATGAGCCTGACTAACTCATCTGTAGGCAGGGTCACCCAGGAAGAAGAAGGTCGGGCTCGGAAAGCCTGCAAGAAGACAGATTCCTCAGAGGAAGGGTTTGGTGGGCCTCCAGTCATCCCTCTGCTTTAAGATCTCTAGTATGTCTACAAAGGAGTCATCTTCAGGGGGCAACCGTGGGGACCTTTCCCCTTCATCATAATCCGTATCTTCAGTGAGAGGTTCTTCTGGTGAATCAACGTGCTTCCTCTTGCATGATCTCTTATGGAGTGGCTCATCAGTGGGAAGGTCTGTAGAGGACTCTGAAGAGAGGGTACCCTGCGGTAGGATATCTTGCTGTTCTCATGCCCGTTGCCCCAGTGTAATAGACTATGACAGCTGCAAGCCAGAGGACACATATATATGACATTCCAGCACCGAGGATGCCAACTGTGAGCCTGCAGAGGAAAGCACTTTTTCTATAATCTGGAAGGCAGGCCCACCTGAAGAGGGATGGGAGCCCGGAACCAAGAAAGACAACCTTGAAACCAGGGTCACACCCCTGCTCCAATGAGCCCATCTCCAGAAAAGGAGCTGCGAGAGGACTCAATGCTGTCAAAGCAACTGGAACTGTAGACAGTGCCATGAAAAAAATCGGTGCCATACTAGGATTCAGGTGCCGGCAGTCAAGTCACACTCTCATGAGTGGGTCGACTCCGACTGAGCTGAGGTCCATAGAATAGGTTCCACAACCACTGTGAGATCCACCAACAATACCAAAGAAGCTGGCACTGGGAGGAGCGTTGGCATCGAGGGCTTCAAATCCTGTGGAGAGGTTGAAGGAGGAAGATAAGTTGGAGTCTGTGGAGAAAAGACCTTGGCTCCGGGTGGAAGGGAGGTCCTAGATGGGGTTAGAATGCCTCTGGCCGCTAAGAGCTGATCCACAAGTCTCCCTACATCAAGCTCAGAAAGTCTCCTGGTGGAACGAATGGACATCCCCAATGGAGATTCTGTTCTGTCAATAAAGGGACGGAGCTGCTGTCCAACAAATGGGTAAATGGATGGGGAATATTCAGTCCTAGCTAGAGTTTCGACCATCAGCACCGTGGTCGAATGATCAGAAGGCTGTGATGGAGAGGAATTAACCAGTTTCAATGGGGAAGCTATTGTTGGTGTCGAGAGGGTCTACGGTACTGTAGCGATTGTAGTAGTTGGTTCCATAGTCAAGGACAGCACAGTGGAGGCAATCTTAGGCTCCAGTGCCGAGACAGATGTTGGTGCCAATTTTGGTTGTTTAGTCTTTGGTTCAGTATGAACCTGGCCTTTATAAGTTTTTGGTTCCTGTGAATGAGGAGACGCTAGGACTGAATGGCTCCTTTTCTTTGTTTCTTTCTTAGGAGGTTTTGACACCTCCGCCGCAGACAAACCTCTGAAAAAAGGGTTTTTAATAAACCCTTTAAGATCAACTTATTCCTATGTTCTGCTAGGGTGCAAGCACTAAAGCCCTTACAGAGCTTGTATAGAGTTTGGACCTGTAGATGTGGCACTCTTAAACAATATATGCAGGAAAGATGCTCATTGGAGTTGGGCATCTTCCTGCCACATTTGTCACACTGTTTAAAACCTGTGGTACCTTTTTTGTCTGCCATGTTGAAATATTTAGTTATTTATTTATTTTATTTATTTGCATTTGTTTAATAGGATGGTCTAACTGGGCCAGAAAGTACAGCTGTATACACTTACCATAAATGTAGATGTTCGAGTGTATTCACTGTTGCAGTTCTAACCAATGGGTTATCCGGCTCCTGGTAGCCCTCGATCAGCCAGAACACCAAAGGTAAGTAAAAATGACATCAGCTGTCATCAATTGTAAAGGACATCAGGGCATCAGACACAAAAGGAAGCAGCCGATGCCATTTCCTCAGTCTTTCTTGTCATAACAGTCAGAAACCCCCAGAAAAAAAATATTAAACCAAAAGCCATGTTGGCAAATAATACCAAATTTAGCCTGTACCTTAGGAAAACAGAAAAGGGGAAAGGAGGGAGGAAAACCAGGACTGCAACAGTGAATACATTCGGACATCAACATTTATGTTAAGTGCAGACAACTGTACTATTTTTATTTTATTTTATTTTATTTTACATTTGTTGACCGGGCTAGTCTAGCTGGAATTATTTCCATTTTCAGTAGAGGCCCGGGGAGAAAAGCTCCACAAGATATACAAAAAACATACATTTGAAGTAATATACAAGAAAATCTCCAGGATAAATGGAGAGACAATAAAAAAGTTAGTATACAAAAACTATTTACAAGTAGGAAGAGATATCATTTCCTATAAACAAACTAAACTACTGAGAAGCATAAATCAGGGAAAGGTGGTAGGGAGAGGAAGTGGGAGAAAAAGTAAGAGTCAAGTAAAAAAAGAAAGGATTTGAAAGGATTAAGCAAACTTTCAGAGAAGAGGGAGAGAAGTAAGTGAGAGAAGGGATAGTAGTTCAGTGAAGAGGGAGAGAGATATGGGGGTAGTAAGGAGATAGAGTGGGGTAGAAGTTTAGTCAGGTTTAGTGCAGGAACAGAGCCAGTGGTTTTTCAAGTGTTCTTTTATTCTTTGTTTGAAGAGGGGCAATGATGAGATTACTGTTATGTCACTAGGTAGTAGGTTCCAGTTCCTTCCTACTGTGCTAGAAAAAAGAGAGTCACCAGCTGAGTTATTGGACTTTGTTAATTTAGCCATAAGTTTCCTAGAAGAATGAAGGGAGTTAAGATTATTGTAAGGTATTAAAAGTTCTGAGAGTATGGGGGTGTTTGTAGGCTGGTACAGTATTTTGTGGGCAATGTTTAGTTGGGTGATGAGCAGAAGGTTTTGGAATTCCAGCCAGCCTAGTTGTTTCAGGTTATTACAGTGGTGGGTTCTGAAGGGGTTGCTAGTGGCGAAGCGGCGATGCTATTATAGCATATGGTGAGTTTATTGAGGTTGGTTTTCTTAAGGTTGGTAAATATAGGTGAAGCGTAGAGAAGTGTTGACAATAGATGGGAGTGGGCAATCTTGGCTCGAGCAGATTCAGTTAGGAAGGGTTTAATTCGGTATAGGGATCCTATTTTTCTGTTGACGGATTTAATGGTGTTGTTAATGTGTTGATCAAAAGAGAGATTATTGTCAATGGTTATTCCTAACAGTTTTGTTGTAGGATCGGGTGTGATAGTTGTAGCATTATTAGAGGTAATGGTGAAGTGTAAGGAAGGGGATCGGTGGTGGGAGTAAAGAGTAGAAGTTTAGTTTTTTTGGCATTTAGTAATAGGGAACGTTTATAGAACCATGTTTCAACTGCATTGAAGATCATTTGAGTACGTGAGCAGAGTTCAGAAGGAGAGGTACCAGAGCAGATAAGGGTAGAGTCATCTGCATATTGGATGCAGGTAGCTTGAGGGATAGCAGAGTGGAGATCATTAATGAAAAGGGAGAATAGAAGTGGCCCAAGAATAGAGCCTTGAGGGACACCAATGTTTATGGGTAGGAGAGAAGAGAGTTGATTGCCCCATAGGACTGCTTGTTGCCTGTTGCTTAGGTATGCTTTGAACCATTTAGTGGCAAGGTTGTCGAAGGAGAGGGATTCAAGTATGTTAATTAAGGTGGAATGGTTGACCATGTCGAATGCTTTGGAGAGGTCAATAAAGAGAGCAGACGAGAGAAGGTTGTTATTGCGATTCTTATTGATGGTTTCTACAAAGGATAAGAGAGCAGTAGTAGTACTGTGATGAGGTCTAAAACCATGTTGACAGTTTGCTATTATGTTGTGCAGGGTGAGATGCTGTAGGAGTTGCTGGTGAATACATTTTCCATAATTTTTGCTATTGGGGAAAGGAGAGCAATTGGTCTGTAGTTAGAGTGGTCGATAGAGTTACCTCCTTTATGTAATGGAATAATATGGGAAACCTTCCAGATCTCAGGGATGGTTCCTTCTTGGATTGTTCTATTTATGAGTATGGATATAGGGTATGCAATCACTTTGGCAGCCCTTTGGAGGTAGAGAGATGGGAGATTGTCTGCAGAAGGAGTACCAGGTTTAAGTTTGTTAAGAAGTCTGTAGATGAATGATGTGGGGATAGGTTGTAGTGTAAAGTTATAAGATGGGTTCTTAGGGATACTAGGAGGGAGACATAGTTGTTGTTCATTTGTTTGGCTAGGGTTTGGATAGAGTCAATAAAGAAAGAGTTAAAAGTATTAGCAATTTGGTGGGGGTTGTCTGGGTCAGCGTTAAGAGGGGTTGGAGTTTTGGTGGTTCCTGGGGAAAGGAGTTTATTAATGGAAGACCAAAACTGTTTGGGGTTGTTTTGGTTTGTTTGTTGGAGTCTACAGTAATAGTTTTTTTTGTCAGTAATAATTGCTTTTTTTGTCAGATTTCTAAGCTGACGGAAGTGGATAAGATCTGGGTTATTTCTATGGTGTCTCCATGAAGCCCGTACTTTATTTCTGGAAAGGATTAAGTTTTTGGTTTCTTTAGAGAGCCAGGGTGCAGTGTGTGGTTTCATTCTGACAGTACGTTCTGGGGCATGTTTATTAAGAATGGATAGGAAGGTAGTATTAAAGTATAATACTGCATTGTCCAGAGGAAGTGTTTTTAAGGGTTCCAGTTACATGAATTTAGTTCAGCTTGAAATAAATCTATGTTAAAGTGTTTGGTTGAGCGAACTTTTCTAGTGTTTGGGAGATTTGAAAATTCAATTTTGTGTCTAGTAATATAAGTCAGACAGTGGTCACTGATAGCATCTGGCAGGGTTCCTACATCATAAAATTGTTTGTCTTTGTTTATAAGTATCCAGTCAAGAATGCTGTCTTTATTATTAGGTTTATTGATTCTTGTGGTGGAGGTCATGGTTTGGGAGAAACTATAGAGGTTAATGTGAGAAGTAGGATTTTCAGCATTAATACTATTCCAGTCTATGTTGAAGTCACCAAGAATGACAGTTTCTTGGGGGTAAGTTGTGGATACCCAGTTGAGAAAGGCTTCTAAAGTGGGTATATTGTTGCCAGGAGGTATGTACATACATACTATGTTCATCGTGTTCCACTGTTGCAGTCCTAACCAATGGGTTGATTCCCAAAGCCCAGAAAAATGGGAGGAGGAACCAACAGAATCAAGGATTGGAGATAATGCCCTGCAGAACAGCAGTGGCATACCCTGCCCTGGCTCTTGAAAACAAAGGCAAATTATAATGCTTTGTGAAAGTGTGAACAGAAGACCATGTGGCAGCCTCCAAAATGTCTTTAGTAGGGACACCCCTTAAAAAGGCTGCAGAAATGGAAGCTGCTCTAGTTTTGTGGGTCCTAACCCCTTGAGGAGGAACCTTGCCATGAAAGGAATAACAAAAAGTAATACAATGAGCAATCCATTTAGAAATGGTTTGCTTAGAAATAGCCTTGCCCTGGGCTCCAGGGGCAAAACTGACCAATAACTGTGCTGATTTCCAAAGGTCTTTAGTCCTATCCAGGTAAAACCTGAGCTGTCTACGCACATCAAGAGAATGTAGGATTCTTTCACCTCTATTTCGAGGATTAGGAAAGAAGGTAGGAAGGTGTATGGACTGATTAAGAGTCAGGCTAGAAACCACCTTAGGCATAAAGGAGGTGTTGGTTCTCAGAGAGACCCTATCTGCATGGAAAATAAGAAAGCATGCAGCTCTGAAACCCTCCTAGCTGAAGTTATAGCCAAGAGGAAGGCAGGCTTTCACAAGAAAAACTTTAAATCTGCAGTGGCAGCTGGCTCAAAAGGAGGAAGAGTGAGTTTCTCTAGAACAAAATTAAGATCCCAGGCTGGAGTAGGTGCCCTTCTGGGAGGTTTTAAGTTGCAAGCACCTCTGAGAAACATTTTCATCAGGGGATGAGAGAAAATGGGTTGTTCAAAAGAACAATGAGCAGAAATGGCTAAAGAATGGATCTTGATAGAGGAAAAAGAAAGACTACCCTGAAGCAAATCAGCCAGGTAATCCAGGATCAGAGGAAGCATAGGCTGAGAAGAAGATTCCCCTCTAGCCTGCATCCAATGAGAGAATATTTCCCATTTGCCAGCATAAGACTTCCTACTGCTAGGCCTCCTGGCCTCCCTCAGCACGTCAACCACCTGCTGGGAAAGGGAAGAAGAAAAGGATGGAGTCATACAATGAGCCATGCTGCCAAATGGAGAGACTGAAGATGAGGATGTAGAATGTTTCCCCCTTCCTGAACCAAAAGATCTGGCTTTTTAGAGGAAGATGCCAAGGAGGAAATTGTGAGAGACTGCAAAGCTGTGGATACCAATGCTGTCTGGGCCAGTCCGGAGCTATGAGAATAGTCCTTGGTCGTTCATCCTTGATCTTTAATAATACTCTGGAAAGAAAAGGAAGAGGAGGGAAGGCATAAACTGACAGCAGCGTCCAAGGGAAGGACAGAGCATCCACTTTCCAGGCTCTGCTGTGATGCTGTCTGGTGCAAAAAAGAGGTAGAAGATGGTTGTCCGGAGAGGAGAAAAGATCTACTTGAGGAGTGCCCCAACGTTGAATGATGCTGTAAAAAAAAGTACAGTTGTGTACACTTACCATAAATGTAGATGTTCGAGTGCATTCACTGTTGTAGTCATTACATTTGGGTAATCTGCTGGCAGGTTGCCCTCAGTTGGCCTGATTAACAAAGTATTGCGTCGGTTGCTGTTCCTTCTTCCATGATGTCAGGTCGTCAGGGGTATAAAACATGCAGCTGACGCCATTACATCGTTTTTTCTTGCCCCAGATGTCAGATACCCCCCAAATGGGGAGCAAATAAAATTTAAAAAAAAACACTAAAATATACCTCTAACCAAAAGCAAATACACCAAAAAGGCTTTTAAGCATAGTAAAAGAAAGTAGAGGTATAGTAAGAGAAAAACAGGGGGCTGGAGGGAGGGTAACCAGGACTGCAACAGTAAATACACTCGAACATCTACATTTATGGTAAGTGTACACAACTGTACTTTGTTCTTTGTGTTTCCCTGTTGCAGTCATTACATTTGGGTAGATTCCCAAAGCTATGGTTCGGAGGATGGAGTTATACAGCATTAGGACCAGCTATAAGGCCCTGCAAGACTGCAGTGGCAAAGCCAGCTCTGGATTTAGAGAAAATTGGTAAATTGTAATGCTTAGTGAAAGTATGTACTGAACTCCAGGTAGCAGCTTCTAGAACACCTCTGAGAAAGGCTGCAGAAGTAGATGTAGCCCTGGTGGAATGAGATCTGATCCCCTGGGGAATAGGTTTTCCATGGTGCTTATAGCAGAAATGAATGCAATGGCTTATTCATTTAGAAATGGTTTGTTTTGAAATAGCCTTCCCCTCTGCCCCAGCAACAAATGTCGCTAGCAATTGTTCAGATTTTCTTCTAAATTTAGTTCTGTCCAAGTAGAATCCAAGTTGTCTGTGCACGTCCAAGGAATGCAGAATCCATTCCCCTTTGTTTTGTGGATTAGGATAGAAGGCTGGCAAATGAATGGACTGGTTAAGAGCCACACTGGATACCACCTTGGGCATGAAGGATGGATTGGTCCTCAGAGATACCCTGTCCACATGAAAGATGATGAAAGGCTCCACTGCCATAAGGGCCTGTAATTCGGATGTCATTCTAGCTGAAGTGATATCTAAGAGAAAGGCTGTTTTCCAAGAAAGAAATTTTAAGTCTGCAGTAGCAGCTGGCTTGAAAGGAGGCAAAGTGAGCTTTTCCAAAATAAAGTTAAGGTCCCAGGCAGTGGTAGGAGCTCTCCTGGGTGGTCTCAAGTTCTCTGCCCCTCTGAGATACTGTTTGAGCAGGGGATGAGAAAAGAGGGGTGGTTCTGTGTTATAGTGAGCTGAAATAGCTGAAGCGTGGATTTTAATAAAGGAAAAAGACAGGCCCTTGTGAAGCATCTCAGTTAAATATTGCAAAATCTGAGGTAAATTGGGCGTTGCTGTGCTCATCCCTAAAGATTAGTTCTAGGCACAGAATCTTTTCCATTTGTCAGCATAAGATTTTCTAGTACTAGGTCTTCTCGCCTCCAAGATGACATCCATCACAGGTTTGCGGAGGGATGCTAAGGGTGAATTTATGTGATTAGCCAAGTTGCAAGGTAAAATGTTGGGAGCAGAGGGTGCAGAATTTGGTTCTCCTGCTGAGACAGTAAGGAAGGTGTCTGAGGCAGGTGCCATGGAGATATTTGTGACACACTGCACAGGAGTGGGTACCAGTGTTGGCGTGGCCAGTCTGGAGCAATCAAAATAATTTTTGGTTTGTCCTGTTTGACTTTTAGCAGAACTTTGGAGAGCAGAGGCAGAGGGGGAAAGGCGTAGACTGACAGGTTTTTCCAGCTGAAGGACAGAGCATCCACTTTCCAGGCTTTTTCGTGAGGAGTCCTTGTGCAAAATTTGTCCAACTGGTAGTTCTGGGGGGGAGGCAAATAGATCTATGTCTGGGCTCCCCCATTTGCTTGTCAACATGTTGGAAATTCGTGGTTCCAGTTTCCACTCGTGTAGGCCCATGAGATTTCTGCTTAACCCGTCTGCCAGTGTATTCAGTTTTCCTGGCAGGAATTGAGCTTGTAGTTGCACTTGGCAGCTCAAGGCCGTGTTCCACAAGGCCATGGTTAGTCTGCAGAGGGGGTAAGATTGCGTGCCCCCCTGCTTGTTTATGTACCACATAACCGTGGTGTTGTCCATTTTTACCATTAGTTGTCCTGGATGAATGTAGTCCTTGAAGGCTGTCAGAGCATTCTGTACAGCTAACATTTCTTTTTGATTGATATGTAGGTGCATTTGATTTGGGTTCCATTTGCCCTGAATGCACTTCCCTGCCAGGTGAGTCCCCCATGCATAGTCTGATGTGTCTGTAGTTAGGGCTTGGGCGTCAGGTGGTAGTGTGAATGGCAGTGCCTTGTTTTGGTGGCAGGCCTCTGCCCACCATAGGAACTCCGGGCATAGGCAAGGTATGACAGGAATCATTGTTTCCAGACTGTGACAATGTTGACTCCACAGACTTTTTAAGTATCACTGAAGTTTCCTCATATGCAGTCTTGCATATGGAATTAGAAGAATGCAGGAGGCCATGAACCCCAAGGCTTGCAGTATTTGTCTTGCAGATATCAGGGTTTTTGTGGCCACTTGTTTGAAGTAAGTTACCAAATGAATTTGCTTTTCTGGCATGAGGTAAGCCATCTGGGAAGTTGTATTCAAGCTTGCACCCAGTAATGTAATCTGTTAAGAGGGTACCAGTTGTGATTTATTTTCGTTTATGGCGTACACTAGACAAGTTAGAACCCTTTTTACAAATGCCAGATGATTTATAAGTATGGCCTGGTTTTCTGCCTGAATTAGACAATTGTCCAGGTATGGATATATTTGAATATTTCTTTGCCTGCAAAATGCAATTACTGGAGCCAAGCACTTTGTGAATACCCTAGGCACAGTAGACAAGCCAAAGGGCAGTGCAGAGAACTGATAATGCAAGTAGCCTGCTTTGAAGCGTAGGTATCTTCTGCAAGATTCCCTGATTGGGATATGCAGGTAAGCTTCTTTTAAATCTAGAGTTGCCAACCAGACATCTTTGCCTAGCATAGGAAGTAACTGGTGAAGAGTCAGCATCTTGAATTTTGGAATGTCCAGAAAGGTGTTAAGCGTAGACAGGTCCAGAATTGGACGCCATGATTTGTCTTTTCTGGGTACCAGGAAAAGCCTGGAATAGAAACCTTGTCCCTTTTCCTCTTCTGGTACCGGTTGAATAGCCCCCATCTTTAAGAAGGAAAGTACTTGATTTTGAGCCTCTACACACTGATTTGGGGGCAGGTCTGGCCACCTGTTTGGCGTTGGCAAGGTGTGGAAATGAAATTTGTATCCCTGGGACACTATATTTAAAACCCATTTGTCCTGGGTTATTAGTTCCTAGTTTTTTGCATGAAGAGCAATCTTTCCCCCCAAAGGGGCGGCTAACTGGTAAGTGCTTGGTAATTTTAAAGGAAAGTCATTGAGACTGTTTACCATATGGGGTGTCTTGTTATTTCCAGATTTGGAAGAGGAGGCCCCCATTGCTTAGTTCTGAGAGTCCCTTGGGACTGAAACCTGCTGTGTCTGGGTTTGGCTTGAGTGGATCTGGAAGGAGCTGGAAAGGACCAATTCTTAGTAGGCCAGTGCCTACTAAATCTTGGAGGTTGCACTTGTAAGAAATATTTTTACAGTTTGCATAGATTTAGCTTTATCTTCCAACTTTTTTAGAACTTCTTCAGCCTTATTGTCAAACAGGTGGTCCTGATTTAAAGGAGCATCCAACAATTTTGCTTTAACATGATCAGGCAGAGATTGCTCCTTAAGCCAAGCATGCCTTCTAAGCACAGACCCAGTAACAGCAGCCCTGCAAGAGGTCTCTAAAGAATCAAAACCACATTGCAAAGTATGTTTTCCAACTTGTTCAGCAGAATGCAATAAATCCTGTAAATCTTTATTTTTCACACAGTCAGAAATTAACATAATTTTCAATTCGAGCAGTCCCATAATATGCTGTTGATATTTTAGCATATAAAATTGGCAGTTTAAAGCCCTGATTGCCAAGATTGCAGAAGTATAAACCTTTTTACCCCTTCTATCCGGCGCCCAGGAATCTCTATCAGAAGGGGTAGGATTTTTAGCAGTAATAGCCTTAATGCCTTTGGGCCCCTGAGAAATGGTTTCTGGATCCGCAACAGGGTTTTTGAAAAGGAACTTGTGGGACTCAGGAACCCTGTAGTATCTGTCAGATTTACTGGGAGCCGGAGGCAGGGAATCCGGGGCCATACTGAATTCCGAAAACACATCATCAACAATGTCTAGTACAGGAGGTATAGCCAAAGGCCTATGCTGAGGTAGAAGAAGGAAATCCCTAAGCCTCTTTTTAGATTCAGAAAATTCCTGACTTTCCCAATGGAAATGCTCCCTTAAGGTATGTAAAGTTTCCCCAAAAGAAAAGTCCTGGGGGGGGGGGGGAGCAGAGGGAATGGAATCCTCTGCATCAGAATCCTCATAAGTAGGTATAGACAAATCTAGGTCATTGGAAGAATTAGAAGAAACGGTGTTCTGATCAGAAGAATCATAGTCAAGCTCAGTCCTAGGCCTCTTAGAAGGGGAGGATTGACTACCCCTGATTAGAGTAATAAGGCCTTCAGCCAATTTGATCATTTGTTTTTTAGGCATAGGGGCCTGAACATCGATTTTTTAGACATAGATCGAGATTTAGGTCTTAGAATAGAAGGTGGAATCGGTTTAATATGCAAGTCTGTAGGCCTGAATACACCCTCAGAAGCCGGTGCCTGCACAGCGGCTCCGGACCCATCCAAGGTAGCAACATCCACGGGTTCCATAGGAGAAGCATCTTGCGGCACACTGGACTCAGAATGGGTATCAGTAGAGGCCTGCGAGTCAGAAGTAGCGGGTATCAGGGGCTACGAAAGCTCCTCACTGAGTACCGGCGAACTGGCGACTGGCTTAGGAGAAGCGCCATCGGCGGTTTTGGACCTCGACAGCCTGTCTCTGTCTTTTTCTTTGCGTTTTTTTGCAATTCTGGTAGTCGGATGGCTAACAGGTGTCATTTCTGGATAATTAAACCGAAAACCGAAATATTTAGAGGTAAAAATGTACCGACGATGGATAGTGCGCTGATTAAATAAAGCACAAAACCGACAGCAAGGTACGTCATGGTCAGAGCCTAGGGAAGGAATATAGTACAAATGAAACTCTTTATGAGGTATTTGCTTTCCACAAGTAATGCAGTTATTAACTTTTACTGAGATCGCTAAGGAGCAAGAAAAAGTTTCCCCAACGGGGTACTTATCTTTAAGTTGAAGACTTTGGTTTTCAAACTCGAAAACGAAAATTTCAGGAGTCGGCCGACCAGCACTTGCGAACTGCTTATGCTTCGGGCACCGCACGGCAAGAAAGACTGATGTAATGGCGTCGGCTGCATGTTTTATACCCCTGATGACCTGACGTAATGGAAGAAAGGACAGCAACCGACGCAGGACCCAAGACTTTGTTAATCAGGCCAATTGAGGGCAACCTGCCAGCAGATTACCCAAATGTAATGACTGCAACAGTGAAACACGAAGAACATCTGCTCTGTTCAGCTGCCAGTGGTGAGGATCCAGGGTCTGTCTGCTCAACTGGTCTGCCAAAACACTGAGCCTTCCTGGAAGACACTGAGTTAGGAGATGCAGGCCCAGATATGCTGCTATGGACCAAAGACTCATGCTCTGTCTGCACAGGAGGTAAGAATGAGTCCCTCCCTGCTTGTTGATGTACCACATGACTGTGGTGTTGTCTGTCCTGACCAGCAGGGTCGCTGGAGAAAGAAGAAGCTTGAAAGCTAGTAAGGCCTGCTGGACTGCCATCAACACCTTTAAATTTATGTGCAGGTGCATCTGCTGGGCATTCCAACTTCCCTGTATGCATCTGCCATCCAAATGAGCTCCCTAGGCATAGTCCAATGCGTCTGTGGTAAGAACTTGAGTGGCAAGGGGTGGGCGAAAAGGCATACCTTTGTTCTGTAGACAGGCTGTTGCCTACCATAGAAACTCTGTCTGCAGACATGGAAGCAGAGGAATTATCACATTCAGGTCCTGTGTGTATTGACACCAAATGTTCTTGAGGTACCATTGCAATTTCCTTATATGCAGTCTTGCATATGGAATCATGAGAATGCAAGAGGCCATGAATCCCAGAGCTTGCAGGTATTTCCCTGCAGGGAGCTGGGACAGGCTTGCCAAGTCCTTGAAGTAAACTGAAAGAGTTGTCTGCTTCTCCTGGGTGAGCTATATCATCTGGGTGGCTGTGTTCAGACTCGCTCCCAGGAATATCTCTTTGGATGGCATCATTTTTTATTTTTCCTCGTTGGGAGTGTAACCCAGGGAAGAGAGGAGTCTTTACAAATTCTAGATCCTTTAACAGCTGTTCCTGAGAATTTGCTTGAATTAGACAGTCGTCCAAGTATGGGTAAATCTGAATTTTCTTCTGCCTGCAAAAAGCAATGACTGGAGCCAGGCACTTTCTGAAAACTATGGAACCAGTAGATAAGCCAAAGGGTAGCGCAGAGAATTGATAATGTTGCTTGCCCACCCTGAAACAAAGGTATTGCCTGCAACTTTCCCTGATAGGGATGTGCAGATAAGCTTCTTTGAGATCCAACGTTATCAGCCAGGAATCCTTTTCTAACACTGGCAGCAACTGATGCAGACTGAGCATTTTGAACTTTGGAATTATCAAGAAAGAGTTCTGGATGGATAGATCTAGGATAGGACGCCAGGTGCCTTCTTTTTTTGGAACTAGGAAAAGTCTGGAATAGAAACCCTGGCCTGCCTGCAGAGCAAGAACTATTTCTATTGCTCCCAGATGTAACAGAGACAAAATTTGCTTTTCTACTTCTGCCCTTTGGTTTGGAGGAACGTCCGGGAATCCTTTGGGTGCTGGAAAGGTGTGGAAAGAAAACTTGTGTCCTAGGGATACAGTTCTGAATACCCATTTGTCGTGCATGATGGTAGCCCAGACATTGGCAAAAAGGGACAACCTCCCCCCTAAAGGACTCTCCGGGCAGGCAAGAATAGACAGAAGTTAGACAGAGTAATTGAGAATGTTTATATTGAGATGCAGGCTTAGAACTTCCTGCCTTGGAAGAGGAAGCCTGCCAATGCTTAGACCTTTGAGGGTTAGCTACCTGTCCCCTAGAAGATTTGTAACTTCTAGTCCTAGAATGGTTCTATCTGCTGGTATCAGGGAATGTCCAACTCTTAGAAGGGTAATTCCTGCTAAAGTGAGGAGGCTGAACTTGCAGAAAGTCTTTAACTGTCTGCATAGACTTGGCCTTGTCTTCCATCTTCTTGAGCACTTCCTCTGCTTTGCTGCTAAAAAGACTGTCCTTATGCAAAGGTACATCTAAAAGCTTAGCCTTGACAGGCACTGGTAGGGGCTGCTCCCTGAGCCAAGGGTGCCTTCTAATAACAGAGCCAGTAGCTATAGCCCTACAGGAAGCTTCTACAATGTCAAAACCACAATGTAATGAATGTTTATTTACGAGACTGGCAGAATTCAGCAAATCCTGCATATCCTTACTCTCCACCAAGAGAGGCACACTTGCTGTCCTAGACTTAATAGCTTCCAAGCTGTGCTGCTGGTACTTCAGCATATGAAAAAGACAATTAGTAGACCTAATAGCAAGAGTGGCAGAGGTATAAACCTTTTTACCCCACCTATCTAGGTTCCGAGATTCCCTGTCGGAACAGGATTTTTAGTAACAGTGGCCTTAACTCCTTTAGGGCCTTGAGAAATAACCTCTGGATCAGCCAACGGATTCCTGAAAAGAAACAAATGAGAACCAGGGACTCTATAGTACCTATCAGGTTTCCTGGGAGGAGGAGGAACCGAATTTGGAGTCAAGGAATTTTCCAGAAAAACATCATCAACCACTTCTAACACGGGTGGAATAGCCAAAGGTTTATGCTTTGGCAAATCCAAAAACTCCCTAATCCTTTTCTTAGAAAGGGGATAATCCTGACTTTCCCATTTAAAATGCTCCCTGAAAGTACTTAAAGTATCACCAAAAGAGAAATCTTCTAGAGGAGAAGCAGAAGGGATGGACTCCTCTGTGTCTGAATCCTCAAAAGGAGAGAAAGTCTGAGAAACTTCCTTTTCATCAACAGAAATGCTAGAAGTATCAGAACCTGAATAAGACAAAGCCACAGGAGAGACATCCCTACCACTTTTTGAAGGAGGAGGCTGTGAACCCCTAATAAGAGTCAAAAGGTCATCAGCCATTTTAACCATTTGAGAATATGGGGAAAGAGAGAAAACGAGCCTGTTTCTTCACTGGCTTATGACTGGAAGATTTATCTGCAAGTCTGAAGGACTCGGGAGGCCTGGCAACCGCTAAAGTTGCAGCCAAAGTCGTCGGTATGCGCTTGCTGTCTGAATGAAGAATGGAGGCCTCGGACACTGGAGTCAGCTTAGCAGCTCCGGATCCAGCTGAAGAGGCAACAGGCAGAAGGTCAGAAGGCAAAATGGAAGCCAGAGGCCTGGGGGCCTCAGAAACGGTCTCAGTCGAGGCCTGCGATTGAAAATCTGCAGGCTGCAGGGGCTGCAAAGGCACCTTACTGGCTACTGCATGACTGACGACCAACTTAACATCATCCGAGGACTTGACCTTCAGAAGCCTGTCGCGGTCCTTATCCTTATGTTTCTTGGGGATATCTGAAGCCTGACACCAGCAGATGCCATACTGACAAACTTAGGCCAAACTCCAAAATGTTTATCTAAAAGCTTACCCTGATGATGAATAGTACGCGGATTAAAGGAGGCATAGAGATCACAATTAGGAACGTCATGGTCAAGGCCTAAACAAATAATACAATAGGAATGAAAATCTCTATGGGGAATCTGCTTTCCACAGGTAAGACAATTATTAACCTTTTCTGACATTCGTTAAGGCAAGAAAAGAGGATCCCCATTGGGGTACTTAGCTGTAGTTGACTTCAACTTTGTAGTCGGAAACAAAAAAGGTAAACTGCTGACTGGCACACGTGCAAGAAATGCTTCTGCTTCGGGCTCTGCAGCAAGGAAGACTGAGGAAGTGAAGTCGGCTGCCTCCTTTTGTATCTGACGCCCTGACGTCCTTTACAACCGATGACAGCCGATGTCATTTTTACTTACCTTTGGTATTCTGGCCGATCGAGGGCTACCAGGAGCCAGATAACCCATTGGTTAGGACTGCAACAGTGAAACACGATGAACATGTCCCCATTTTCAGTGGAGTCTCGGGGAGAAAAGCTCCACATATAAGACATTTCACATACAATACAGAATTTACATTACTAAAGACATTTAGTACATATTGGCAGCTTATACAATTGGTGAAAAAACAGTACATAAGTAATCATTCTCAAATTAAAGATAGTATACAAGCAATACAGAGTTTTTCAGCTAGCAAAATTTATATAGGACACTTCAAGCAGTGGGTGCAAAGCAGCTATAGGAATTAATTAGAGGCTAGGTACTTAAACTGTTCACATGTTTAGGAGGTGTAATAGCTGAGCAATAGGCTATATGAGTCCTGTTGCAGAAATCAGCAAATAAATTACCAGATTGAAAGTCGTTCAGGCGACCACCCACACAGACACACAGTGACAGAGAAGACAGCTAAGCAAGCAGAAGATTTTTTTTGTTAAGATGCCAACAATGGTAATGCAGAAATACCCAGAAGGGTAGAAAAGGAAGAAGAAGGGAAGTATACCAGCGATGGTATTAGGGAATTACCAGAGGTAAGTGGGAAGGGGGGCCTATACCAATTATGCTAAAAAAGTAATACCGAAAACGGTAATAAGGGAAGATAAACAGCACTCACACACTAGTTTAATATTATATATGAAAACGACTAGAAATAACAAGGTTTAAGATAGAAAAATTAGCAAAATAGTGAAAGCAATATTAACACTTAGCTTGGGAGCAGGCCTGACACATCTTGAAACTCTACGCAGCAAATGAGGGCTGAAGGGAAAGGAAGAGAGGCACTATGAGTAACCTTAGCTCGAGAGTTTCTACTGGTGCAAGCTTGTTATATCTGCCGAGTCGGTTCCGAGGGCGGAACCGAAAGCCAACTGTCATGAATGAATGAAGATCGACAACATCAGATCTGAGGTTATGGAGTACCTGCAAAGTGAAGAATTTAGTGTAGAAAATCTAACTAAGAAAACACCACAGCAGGATAGAGCAATGGATCCCCAAATTAAGGAGAAACCAGTGAAGTGACAAACATCTGATCAGTTGCCACATGAAGATACTTTGGAGTCTTCTGTAGGAAACCAGCATAAACGTTCAGTTGGAGTTGCACAGCAAGGACAGGAACAGGAAACTGTGGCAACTCTGATGCAGTTCATGTTGTGGAGTGATAGGCCAGTGCGTTCCTATATGAAAAAGCAACGGATGACTCAGGATGAAACTGAAGAGAATGTGACACAGGAAGATGATCTAGAACTTTCTACAGGATGCTCATGTGGAGAACACAGAATTTGCCCTCAGTTTAGAGGAAAATGATCTAAGAGAAGGGTTGCTTGATTTAATAGAGATGGAGAGACACATTAACATTAATGAAATAAATAGACACAAAAGTCAGTACAATTCAAGGTTAGAAGACAAAACAAATGAACATAGTAATTAGGACTCTCCATAGACATTCATGCAATATAATTAGAAGTTATGTACCTACCATAACGTTCCATGTTAGTTGTCTTCTCTCGCCTTCTTTCTTGCTGGATGGGTTCGGAGCCGATCCTCGGCTCCGACTCGGCACTTGCTTTAGCTTGAGAACTCCTTTTACCAGCTCAAGGCAACCCTATATCCCATGATGCAAGGCGGAACTACCTCAGATCTCGTTTGGTAGCTAACCTACCCTGCTAAGGACTAACCTAACATAATTAGGAAACCCAAGTTCATAATAAGAGTCCTCAAATGAAGGCTCAGGAGGAAACAACCTGATAGGAACTCTTCAAGATCTGTCCAGGCCAGGGGGAAGGAGGGAGGGACTTAAGAAAGAAGGCGAGAAGACAACTAACATGGAACGTTATGGTAGGTACATAACTTCTAAATGTTAAGTTGTCAATCTCGCCTTCATTCTTGCTGGATGGGACCGCATCACTAGCACCTGTATCCCGGGTGGCTCAATGGAACAGACTCTTGAGAACTGTGGAACCAAAACTGGCCCTGTCTCTGGAGGCCAAGTCTAACTTGTAATGAGAGACAAAGGTATGAGGAGTGGCCCAAGTAGCTGCTGCACAAATGGTATCAATGGGTAGTCTATCCTGAAAGGCTGCAGAAGTGGATAAACTCCTGGTTGAGTGTGCTTTCGGTTTAGAAGGTAGTTGCTTGCCTCTGAGAGAGTACACATAGGAAATGGTGGAAGACAACCACCTGGATAAGGTCACTTTAGAAACTGGAAGACCTATCCTGTTTTCTGCATAGGAGACAAATAATTGGTCCGATTTCCTGAATTGTTTCGTTCTATGCAAATAGTACCTGAGCTGACGATGGACATCCAAAAAATGAAGCTTTTGTTCAGCTCTGTCAGAATAGTTTGGGAAAAAGACTGGTAGATCTATGGATTGATTAATATTGGTTTGAGACACAACTTTGGGGAGAAAGGACGGGTTCGTTCTTAAGGATACCCTGCCCTTATGAAAAACCAAGTAAGGGGAATGGATGCAGAGAGCTTGAATCTCAGAAACCCTTCTTGCTGAAGTGACAGCCAGTAAGAATATAGTTTTCCAGGTCAATAATTTCAAAGAACATGAAGCAGACAGTTCGAAGGGAGGTAACATCAAGGATGCTAACATTAAATTTAGATCCCATTGCGGAGGAGGATGCTTTATCGGCGGCTTTAGGAGAAAAACTCCTCTCAGAAAGGCCTTGCATAATCTATGAGACATAATGTTATTATCATGCAAGCCAACATGATACTTGGAAATAGCAGCCAGTTGAACTTTAACTGTAGATGAAGAAGATCCTGACTGAAAAACTTCAGCCAGGAAATCTAAAACAGAATGCACAGGAGCAGTAAAGGGATCAATATTCCTGGAATTTGCCCAAATAGAAAACGCCGCCACTTGCTAGCATAAACAGTTCTGGTGGACGACTTTAAAGAAGACACTAAGATGTCTCTGACTGAATCAGAGATCATCGGAAGCCTGGCTAGGGAAGGAAGTGGAGCAACCAAGCAGTGAGGTTGAGAGAATGAATGGCCCGGTGCTGCTGACCCGACTGGTGGATCAAGAGATCCGGAACTGGGTCCAGATGCCAGGGCTGCACCAGGAGGTGACGATGCAGAGACGGAAACCAAATTTGTCGAGGCCAGTAAGGGGCAATGAGAATCAACTTGGCCCTCAAAACGGTGGCTTTCTGAATGACTTGTGGAATCAAGGGAAAGGGAGGAAAAGCGTACAGAAGTCCCCGGGGCCAATCCTGGGTTAGAGAGCCTCTCAGGGGTTGGCCTGGTAGGGGAAAGAGGGTGAAAAAACCGGGGCACTTGTTGTTTTGAGGTGTAGCAAAAAGATCGCAACAAGGTGTGCCCCACTTCAGAAAAATCTGATCCACTACAGATTGATTGAGAGACCACTCGTGAGGCATCAGAATGGATCTGCTCAGCCTGTCCGCCAAGAGGTTGGACCTGCCGGGGATGTGCGTTGCTATCAGAAACCGATGAGAGGAGATTGCCCATTGCCAAAGTCTGAGAGCTTCTCGACACAACGGATAGGACCTGGTCCCGCCCTGCTTGTTGATGTACCAGACCACGGACATGTTGTCCGTCTGTACTGCAATAGTCCCCGTGGGAAGAAAGTCGTTGAGGGCTTGCAACGTTAAAAGCACCGCTCTCATCTCCAGGACATTGATGTGCAGATGGTATTCTATGGGTTGCCACGTCCGTGGACCATCCTGCCCTGATAATGCCCCCCCCACCCGATCAGAGAGGCATCCATAGTAACTGTGGCAACTGGAGGAGGGAGAACAAAGGGTCGGCCCTGATGAAGAAGAGGGGAAGATATCCACCAGTTCAGATGAGTTCTGCACGATTGTGTGACTAAGATTTCGTGCCTCATCGGAAGACTGTGGTACGACCACTGAGTGAATAACATCCACTGCAGAAGACGCATGTGGAAGCGAGCCAGTGGTAGAAGAACAATGGCCGCGGCCATAAGACCTAGAACCTTTAGTATCAATCTGGCTTTGACCTTGCTGCTCTGCAATAGAATCCGAACGAATTTTTGGATGTCCAGAATTCTTTGATCTGTTAGTCTGGCTAACATTTTGACGGTGTTTAATTCTGCGCCTATAAAGGTGATAGATTGGCAAGGCCGCAGAGAAGATTTTTCGAAATTTACTGAAATTCCCAAACTCCTGCAAAGCTGCAGAGTGTAGTCTCTGGTCTGAAGAAGCTGACACCTGGTGGTGGCGGAGAGGAGCCAGTCGTCCAAATAAGGAAACACCTGGAATCCTTGACGTCTCAGATGAGCTGTGACCACTGCCATGCATTTGGTAAACACTCTGGGGCTGAAGTGAGGCCAAAGGGCAGGGCTCTGAATTGGTAATGACTGGTCCCTAGCCGAAAGCGGAGAAACCTTCTGGAGCACCTGTGAATCTTTATGTGATAGTACGCGTCCTGAAGGTCTATAGAGCACATCCAGTTGTCCTTGCCCAGAAAGGGCAGAATAGACTGAAGCGTGACCATCCGGAATCTTGCCTTCTTGACAAATCTGTTTAGATTGCTCAGGTCTAATATTGGTCTCCAATCCTCCGTCCTTTTGGGGACCAAAAAGAATCTCAGTAGCGCGGATCCTACTTGGTCTGCCGGAACAGTCTGGATGGCTCTTTTTCCTAGGAGCTTTGAAACCTCCTGTTCTGCCAAATCCCTTTGACCGGGTGAGATGTCTGGAAGGGATTGTTGAGGTACGGATACCTTTCAAGGGGATTTTGTAACCCTCGGATATGATCGACTGTACCCACATATCTTGTGAGAGGGAATGCCAGGCTACTGGGTACAGCGAAATCCTTCCCCCGACTGCCTCCAAGGGTAGACAGTCGGGCAACACCTCAGGGGTGCTGAAAGGGCTTCTCAGGAAGAGACTCCCTGTTGCCCTGGTTCTGAGGACCCCCTGCCTCTAGGGCGGCGTATTATTGTTACCCCTCTGCCTCTGGGGGTAAACTGACCACGTGTGTCCGTGTAGCTCCTTGGGCTTTATGAACCACATCTTCCCTCCCTTCTGACCCTTGGGATATGGTCTGGAAGGGGTGGAAAAATGGACTCCAACGGCAGAAAGAGTTTTACCGTCCTGCTCACACCTGGTCAAGGTATCCTTCACCTGAGGTCCGAACAAAGCCGAACCATCAAAGGGGGTATTGGTGAAGGACACCTTAAAGGGGTCCGCAAAATTACAAAGCCGCATCCAGGCTTGACGTCTAAGAGCCACTCCTGTGCCTGCGGCCCTACTCGCTCCATCGGCCGCATAGGATATGAGCCGCATGGAGGAGTTGGATAAGGAATTCAGGATTGCTAGCTGTGAGGCAATCTTTTCTTGAGCCCCAGCAGCAGAAGGATCCTGGGCCACTTCACCTAGTTCCTTGAGAATATCTCTTTGAAGCCTGGTGAAGTGACAAAGGTAGTTCAGCGAACGCATAGCAAAGGTCGCTGAAGAAAACATCCGCTTTCCATACCTGTCCATGGTCCTAGAATCCTTGTTAGGAGGATGGACAGGTACTGAAGGATCCGCAGTTCCTTCTTAGTGGCCGCCACCACCATAGCATCCACAGAGACGCCCTTGGAAAGAAACTGTTTGTCCGTAGGGGCCGTAATAAAATTGGATGGTCTCCTGGGGACAGGTTCCACAGAATCTGGAGCTGCACGCCTCCCGAGCCACTACCTGCATAAGTGGGTCGAAAGGCGGAGACACCCAGGAGGTGGAGGGTCGGGATCCAAAAGCCTCCAGGTATACCGACTCATCCTCGGAGGGATCAATGGATGGCCAATTCCCCTCTGTTTGAGGAGCTCAAGGATGTCTGAAAAGGAGACATCCTCAGAGGGGATCGGGGAACCCTCCGACTCATCTAAGTTGGTATCAGATGTAGTAGACTCAGGGAGTCTGTGTGTTTCCTCTTACACGCCCTCTTCCGAGGGGTTCACCTGCAGGATCAGGAGAAACTTTGGAAGAGGAGGAAATTCCCAATGGGGAAACCTGGGGCGATGGATCCCTGGGCCTGAGAGCAAGAGGCTGGCAAGAGGTGTCTACAGGCACCAAGAGGGAGGAGCTAGAGGATGGACCGTTGACCTGGCTCAGGAGCCAGGACACTCCTCATCACCTCAAATGCTCCCTCCCGGGAGACCGGAATATCCCGTTCGAGGACACAGGAATTCCGGCTCCACTGAGAGGGAAGGCTCGAGGCCGATGTCAGTGCCGAGCTTACCAAAGCCAAGCCCTGAGAGGGAGAGCGGGTCGGACAAGGGTCCGATGCCACTAGCCCCTCGGAGCCGACCAGGAAACTCGATGACCGGATCCCTCCAAGGAAGGTCTCAAGGAGGAGATCGGAGCCAAGACGACGGAGCCGAAGGATGTATCGGCTCCGCGCCAAACAGTCGCTGTCCCGAGAAGCTCCGGCTCCAAACTCTGGTGGGGAGTCGGAGGAGGAAGTTCAAGGGGTGAAGCAATAGCCGAAGTCTGCTGAGACGGGCTATGGAGCATTTGGGCCATTGCCTGCGACTTTAACAGCCTGCTTACCACCCTCTCTAAGTCGTGGTCAGACAGCCTGGAAGATCTCGAAGATCGGCTCCGATGGCTCCGCTCCGACAAAAGAGGAGACCCCGGAGCCGAGTGGATACTCTCCAACGAAGGGGACCGAGATCTCTTTCGGGACGAAGTCATCGGAGCCGAAGTCCCCTGAATTCCAGATGGAGCCGAAGGTTTCTCGGCTCTGATGCTGGATAAGGTGTCGGCTGCAGCCGGAGCCGACAAGGCCACAGTAGATCGGGTGTCGGAACCAATCGGTGCCGAACCCACTACTTTCGAAGCAGAAAGATCGGCTCCAGCCGGAGCCACCGGAGGAGGCTTAGATACTGTAGCCTGAACCTTCGGAGGCTTTTAGAGGGAGAACCTTCTGGCTTAAGTAAGCCACGGAGGATCAATTTATTCCTCCTTTCCTGCAGGACTCTCTGGCTAAAAGAGTGACACAAAGCACAGGAGTCCTGCAGGTGCAAAGGCCCCAGGCAGTAAACACAAGAAGTGTGACCGTCTGTCAGAGACATTTTCTGACAGCACGAGTCACACTTCTTGAAGCCTGAGACCTTGCCTTCCTTAGACATAGTCCTAGAGGAAGAAAGTCACACACACCCCAACAATCACACAATTAATCCCCCAACACACAGACACACAGGTAGGGATTAAGCAATGGGGTCTAGGCCTAACTTAAAACTCTTTTACAAATATAAAAAGAATTTAAAACTTTTTAACTATAAGGGAAATAGGGTGGGCTGTAGAAACACTACACACTATAAAAAGGGGAATAAGGGAGAAATAAATCCCTGACTAAGCTATCTTTTGACAAATTCAACTTACCTCAGCTGGCAAAGGAGATCTCTTTCGCTAAGCGGCAAACGAGATCTGAGGTAGTTCCGCCTTGCATCATGGGATATAGGGTTGCCTCGAGCTGGTAAAAGGAGTTCTCAAGCTAAAGCAAGTGCCGAGTCGGAGCCGAGGATCCCATCCAGCAAGAATGAAGGCGAGATTGACAACTTAACATCAGCAGTAAACAGAATATATGAATGTGCAGCTAAATTAATAACAGATAAAATCTTACCACAAAAACAGAGGCTAATAAGGAAAAGGAAGAGGAGAAATCAAATGCCATCATGGAAGTATGAAATAGAGAAAACTATAAAGCAATTATGACAAGAAGTGTCACTATTAGAGGAGTATAGAAGAGGGAATAGACC
Source organism: Protopterus annectens (assembly GCF_019279795.1). Taxonomy (NCBI): domain Eukaryota; kingdom Metazoa; phylum Chordata; order Ceratodontiformes; family Protopteridae; genus Protopterus; species Protopterus annectens. The sequence goes on from NC_056737.1 coordinate 1,734,611,924, forward strand.
AACAAAAATACTCAAAAAGAAGTGATAAAAGCAATGTGCAGTGTCAGAACAGATCAGGATCTATTGTGCACTATCGTAAATAATAAACTAAAAATATCAGCATAGGCAGAAAAACTTAAAAGATATGCAAAAAATATAAAGAAAAAGTACAAAATAAGCAATTTATTGATGACCTTAAAAGGTTTTCTAGAGAACTGGGAAAGAAGCAAAAGGAACTGAAACACCACCAAAAAAAGAAGAAAATAAAGAAGTTATGTCTTACCATAACGTTCCATCTGTGTTGTAAATCTTTGTTCATTCATTACAGATAGGACCTCGGTTCCGTCCTCGGAACTGATATGGCCGTTTCCCAGCTTGTGCAAACCAAAAACTCTCAGCTAAGATCTACCCATAATGCCCCTCTCCTAGTTACTCCAGATTGAGTTTGCCCACCCTAGATAAAAGATGTAGTAATAGAAAAATTAGTAGGGACCGTCTGAGCTAGTACCCTAACCAGGAGTTCCTAAAGTCCACCAGGAGTCCAGGCAGAGGGAAGGAGGGTGGGAAGTAATGAATGAACAAAGATCTACAACACAGATGGAACTTTATGGTAAGACATAACTTCTTTATCTGATGTTGCAAATCTTTGTTCATGCATTACAGATAGGACTGAGGCTCCAGCTACTTGAGTCCTGGGTAGCCCTAAGGAAGGATATTCCTGAGCACCATAGAACCAAAAGATGCTCGTCCCCTGGAGGTCAAATCCAATTTATACTGAGATATAAAGGTATGAGGTCTTGCCTAAGTGACTGCGGCGCATATATCATCCATAGAGGCTCTGGAATGAAAAACTACAGAAGTAGCCATAGATCTGGTAGAATGAGCCTTTATTCTGGAAGGTAAGGATAGCTTATACTGTTGGTAAATAAAGGTAATGACATTTCAAAGCCAAGAGGATAAAGTCACTTTGGAAACAGGTTTACCCAATTTGGGTCCTGCAAAGGTCACAAAGAACTGACCTGTTTTCCTGAAAGATTTAGTTCTGTCCAAATAACAACGAAGCTACCAATGCACATCAAGGGTGTGCAAAAGGTTCTCCTCTCTATTAGAATGCCGAGGGAAGAAAATCGTCAGGTCTACAGACTGGTTAATGGAAAAACCAGAAATGACCTTGGGCAAGAAAGAAGGGACACCCTATCCGTGTGGAAGATCAAGTAAGGACTCTTGACACTCAAGGCCTGCAGCTCAGATACTCTTCTTGCTGAGGTAAGTGCTACTAGAAGAACGGTTTTCCATGACAAAAATTTCAAATCACATGAATCAAAGGGTTCGAAGGGAGAACCAGTGAGAGACTGAAACACCAGAGTCAAGTCCCAGGGTTCTAAGGGAGGCTTGACCGGAGGTTTAACATGTAATACTCCCTTCAAAAAGGTCTTGCATAGGCGGTGTGACATAATTGAAGAATTATCAAGACCATTATGAAAATTGGCAATAGCTGCTAAATGTACAGTGATCGTTGAAGCTGAGGCTCCTGCATGTAAAAGAGTAGTCAGGTATTGCAGGATCTTTTGAACAGGCATAGAGAAAGGGTCTAAGTTCTGGTCTTTGGTCCAAATAGAGAACCTAGTCCATTTACTAGAATAAACTTTACTAGTGGAAGGTTTGTGTGAGGCCAGAAGAATTTCACGAACAGGAGATGGGATGTCTGGCAGCCTGGCAATCACTGGAAGTGGAGTAACCAAGCTGTGAGCTTGAGACTGTGCAGGTTCAGATGAATCAGTCCCTGAGGATGAGATAACGGGTCCTGGGAATGATCCAGGATCCACGGGCTATGAATCAGATGAGGCCATAGAAATGGGAACCAGACTTGACGTGGCCAGTAGGGGTAATGAGGATCACTTTGCTTCTCAACCTCTGAGCTTTCTGGAGAAATTTTGGGATAAGGGGAAACGGGGAAAAGGCATACAGAAGAGCCGGGGGGCCAATCGTGAGTTAGAGCATCTCTTGGTGGTTCCCCCTGAGGGGGGTATCAGGGCAAAATAGCTTCTGCATTTGTAGTTTAGAGGGGAAGCAAACGGGTCGCAGCAAGGCTTTCCCCAGTGCTGGAAGATCCAATCTGCTGTTACAGAGTTGAGGGACCACTCGTGAGGCATCAGGATGTTCCTGACCAGATTGTCCGCAATAAGGTTTGAACTCCTGGGAATGTGCGTTGCTATAAGAACACGGTTGGAAGCTATCACCCAGTGCCAAATCCTCATGGCTTCCCGACACAGGAGGTAAGACCTGGTTCTGCCTTGCTTGTTGACATACCAGACGACTGATATGTTGTCTGACTGAATTGCAATGGTCCCCGTGGGAAGGGATGCATGGAACGCTTGTAATGCAAAGAGAACTGCCCTCAGTTCCAGGACATTTATGTGCAAGTTGGCCTCCATGGGGGACCAGGTGCCTTGGACAGTCTTTCCTTGGAAATGACCCTCCACACCCTAACAGTGACACGTCCATGGTCACTGTGGCTGTGGGCTGGGGAAGACAGAAAGGTCGACACCAAAGATTTGTTTGTGGCATAGCATTTCTTCCTTGCAATGGTTTGTAAGGTGTATCATGTGGTTGAGTGGGTGAGTTAGCAATGACCATTGTGTGGAAAGGAGCCACTGCAGGATTCTCATATGCAGTCTTGCCAGTGGTACTAACATAATGACATCTGCCATGGAGCCCAAGAGTTGCAGTACAAGATGTGCTGGTACATAGGTCTGAGGAAGAAGGTCTTAGATTTGCTGTCCTATTTTCAAAAGCCTGTGAGGGGGGAGAGAAGCTTGACAGGATGTTGTGTCGAAGACTGCTCCCATAAATTCCAGTGACTTCGTTGGGGACATTTGAGATTTGACTTTGCTGATTGTAATCCCCAAGCAGAGAGCGAGAGCTTCAGTGCAAGAGAGGCTGCGGACTAGAAGATTCCTGGTCGGAGCAGTAAGGAGCCAGTCATCTAGATAGGGAAACACCTGGAATCCTTGTAGTCGAAGATGAGCTACCACAACTGCCATACATTTGGTGAACACTCGGGAGGCTGTCGAGAGACCAAATGGCAGTGCCCTGAACTGGTAGTGCTTGGCTCCCAGCCGGAAGCGGAGAAACCTCCGGGAGTGGTGATTCATCTTTACGTGGTAGTACGCATCCTGGAGGTCTATAGAGCACATCCAATTTTCCCCCCTAGGAAGGGAAGAATGGGCTGTACTGTGACCATCGAGAATTTTTGAGGTTTGATAAATTTGTTCAATAGGCTGAGATCCAAGATTGATCTCCAGTACTAAAAAGAACCTCGAGTAAAATCCGGATCCTGTCTGGTCTGGTGGAACTGGTTGGATGACTCTTTTTCTTAGCAGCTTTTCTATTTCTAAGGCTGCTAATTCCCTCTGATTGGGTAGTACATCGGGGATTCATTTGACAGGTCTGGGAGTTAAACTGAATGGCCTTTGGTAGCCTCTGGATATTATTCTCTGCACCCAAACGTCGGTAGTAATAAGATGCCAGGCTGGTAGATGCAGAGAAAAACGACCCCCAACTGCTTCCAGAGGAAAGGAATCAAGCCACTGCTCAGGAGCACTGGTAGGGTCTGCCGGAGAAAGAATCTCTAGCGCTCTGGTTATGTGGACCCCCTCTACCCTGAGAGGGGCGTCTTCCATATGAGTTGCCCCCTCTGCCCCAGGGGGATTGTTCACCACGAGTGTCACAAAAGGATCCTTGGGATTTCTTGAACCACATCTTTCCTCCCTTCTGGTTCCTGGAGTAGGACCTCTGGGGGTTGGAAAAGCATATGCCCACAGCAGACAAGGTCTTTCCGTCTTTTTCACTACGTGCAAGTGTGTCTCGTACCTTGGGTCCAAAAAGTGCAGACTCTTCGACAGGCGCATTAACGAAGGAAGATTTAAAGGTATCTCCGAAGTCACACAACTGCATCCAAGCATTACGTCTCATGACAACACCAGATGTGGCAGCTCAAGCTGCCCCCTCGGTGGTGTGAGATATCAAACGCATCGAGGAGTTTGAGATGGATTCAAGGGTAGCTAGCTGTGAGGCGACAGTATCATGCACCTCATCAGGTAGTACCCCCACCAAAGAGGAAGACATTTCAGAAATTAGGTCTCTTTGGAGGTGAGTAAAGTGTGCCAGATAGTTCAGTGACCAAATGGCGAAGGTTATGGAAGAAGAAAGGTCTGCTTATCTAGTTTGTCCATGGTCTGGGACTCTCTAGTTGGAGGATGGACAGTGGAACTATCTTCTGCCAGTTCCCTCTTGGTGGCCGTCACCACGACCATAGAATCAACTGTCAACTGCTTGGACCAGTGGGGCTGGTCTTCAGGTGTAGATAAAATTTTGTCTGGCGAGGCATTTCAGCGTCTTCAGCGTCTTCGACGGAAAGGAATGCTGTTAAAAATTTAACTTTTGCTGATACTTCGACTGTTAGTGCAGTTGAAATCCTTAATGGTACTTCAGCTTCATCGAACATAGGAGATTCCTTTCTCACGAACAGTTCGAATAAGGGAAGAAATGGAAGGAAGGGAAGAAACCGCTTCAAATAGTTCATTGGTATGTGAAGCTGGTTTCAATCAAGTAAATGCTGATTTAGAGACTTTAATGTGTATCAATTTATCAAATTTGGAACTGACTCAGGACATGAAAAATGTTTTGTTTAAAGGTAGCAAATTTATACCAACTTTTTTTCCTTCTCTTGCTGACATATATCTTGAAATTAAGGATTTTATTAGAAAATTGTTGTTAAAAGTTTACTTTAAAAGAGAAGAAAAGTCATTTTCTGAAAATGTTGATTTCAATGCTTGTTATACTGATTTAGACGACAGTCTTTTGAATTTATCTATATATGACTATGATGGGTCAGATTTTAATGAGCTTTGTGATTTGCATGAAATTGATGCACAAGCAACGCATGTATGTTTTTATAACACTGGTTATGGTAAATTGATTATGCCACAATTAAAAAATGCTAATAAGTTTACACCCAGTATTGCTGTACCTGCCATTTCAATTTTCTTTAAAGTTCTTTTTAGGGAAATTGAAATGGCATACAAAACATTTTGTGAAGAAACAAGATGTTATAATTTAAGTAAAAATGAATGGCAAGCTTTAAAGGAATTGAGAAAGCTTAAATCTAACTTTATATTCAAATGTGCAGATAAAGGTGGGAATTGGGTTGTTATGAACAAATCTGATTACTGTGAGATGGTTAATGTTCTACTTTCTAATGATGAGGAATATAAGAAATTGGATTGTGAGCCAACCAAGATGTTTAATGATGAATTATTATTCTTGTTGGAAAAGGGAGAACGTTTGGGCTTTTTTGAACATAAAGATGTTTGTAGAATGTATATAAAAAAGCCTGCTATACCCATTCTGTATGCACTGCCTAAAGTACATAAAAACTTACAAAAACCACCTGGCAGGCCTATAGTCTCGGGGATAGGTTCCTTTTTGGACAATGTAAATACTTTTCTAGAGTTTCATCTAAAGGCATACTTACATAGGGTAGTGGCTCACATTTCAAACACTCAAGATCTCATTAACAGTATATCTCAAATTAAATGGCATCAGGATTATTACTGGGTGACTATAGATGTCAAATCACTTTATACAAATATAGACATAAGATGGGGGCTGGATTCCATTTTTGATATGTTGGGTGAAGGGCCTAAAACTAATTTTTTAGTAAGTTTGTTAGAGTTTTGTTTGACCCATAACTATTTTTTCTTTAATAATAGTTATTTTTTGCAGATGAAAGGTACAGCGATGGGGGCAGCTTTTGCACCCTCATATGCTGTCATATATATGTTTTTTTTTGAAAAAACATTCATCTATTCCACTGATTTCTTTAGGAACAATGTGATATTGTATCAACGCTTTATAGATGATCTCATTTTCATCTGTAGGGGAGATATAATTGAATTTTTTGAATTTTTTGAGGTATTGAATAGTAATGGGCATAATCTTTCCTTTTCTTATGAATTAAATAGAACACAGATCAATTTTTTGGATCTGTCACTATTTGTAAATGGGGAGGACATAGGATTTAGGCCCTTTAGAAAATCCACTTCAGTCAACATGTTTTTGCATGCGACTAGTATGCATCCTGATCATTTATTGAAGGCATTGCCCCATGGTGAATTTAAGAGAATTTTTGACCATACCAGTAATACTAGTGAAAAAGCTAATGAACTGGATAAAGTTGTGTTGAGGTTGAGTGAAAGAGGTTACAATAAAATACAGTTATCAGCATGCAGGGATAAATTATTAGGAAAAAAGGTAAATGTGAGAAATTTTGAATTTAGTCATGATGAGACCATTATGGAAAAAAATAAAGATGTTGAAAAGCTTTTTTATGTAACCAAGTTCACAGCCTTTTCTGATAAACTAGTATCATTGGTTAGAAAATATTGGTACCTAGTTAGTGAGGATGAATCTGTTGGTCATTTATTCCCTAAACATATAACGTTTTCATATAAGAGAGGGAAAAATCTTAAAGAATTGTTAAATAACAATTTAATTGAAAGGAAAGAGAACATGACAATTTCAAAGTTAGGAACCCATCCCTGTGGTTTTTGCAATATTTGTGAAAAGGTTAGGAACCTGAGTGTTATAAATGAAGTAAAGTTTATTTGTCAACATTTTTTTACTTGTAAATCAACAGGGGTAGTGTATATATTGGGATGTTCATGCAAAAATATGTGGTATATAGGACAAACAAAAAGAATGGTAAGGGTACGGATATTAGAGCATTTGAGAGATATTAGGAATCAAAATTTGGTTAGTCCTGTTGCTAAGCACTTTCAAGAAAAACATGATAGTTCCTCTAACAGTTTAATATTCAGTGTTTTGGGAAAGCCCTTCCTTCAAAGGGGAAATGACATTGTTGCAAAATTATTGGAACTTGAAACTAGAATGATTTTTAAGTTCCATACTTTAAAGCCTAATGGAATGAATCAAGAATTAGGCATTTAGTAAAGTATACATAGTATATATAGTACACGTTCATATATTTATTTATTTATTTATTTATTTATGTATTTCATATTTATAGAGTTTATAATTAGTTCATGGTCACTTTAATAGTATTTAATTGTTTAATTAATTAATTAGAATATTTAATTGTTTAAATTGAGTATGTATATAAAGGTGATGTTTGTACTGAATGAATTGTGATCCTTGAAGGCGAATTGCCGAGGTACCAGATCGCAGGAATAAAGAAAGTAAGGATTTGGTGAAGCACTGGCTGGTTGTGTGTATTTTCTTAAAATTTTGTCTGGCCTCTGGGGGACAGGTTCTACATAGTCTGGGGCCTTCCAGGCACACTGCACAATTAATTTAACAAGGTCATCTGCCGATGGGGTCACCCAGGATGTAGATGGCTGGGCACGGAATTCCAGCAGGAACACCGATTCCTCAGAAGAAGGGTTAGAGGACTTCTAGTCCCCCCGCTGCTTGAGGATTTCGAGAATGTCTCCGAATGAAACGTCGTCTGGTGGAGACCATGGGGACCCTTCCCCCACATCACAATCAGTGACTTCTGTGATAGATTCCTCCGGGGAATCAATGTGCTTCCTCTTGCACCGTTTTTTCCGGGGTGGCTCTCCAGTGGGATCTTCTGAGGAGGACTCCGGAGAAGGTGTTCCCTTCAAAGGGGGTTCTTGGGACTCCTGTGCCTGGGGTCCTGAAATAGCAGGTGCATGCTGGGGGGGGGGGTTCTGATACTGATGTCATTGGTGCTGACTGAGCGCCTTCAGAATGAAGGGCCCTCTCCATCACCAGTACAGCAGGCCCACTCGAGGAGGGATGGGAGTCCGGAACTGGGACGGACAACCTTGGAACCAAGGTCACACCCTGCCCCAAAGAGCCCACCTCCAGTTGAGGAGTTCCAAGAGAACTTGATGCTGTCAGAACCATGGACATTGATGGTGCCAGCGAGAAAATAGGTACCAAGGTATGGATGGTCCAAGCACCGCTCCGAGAAAGCATCGACTCCATTGGAGCTGATGCAGCAAGGGTGGTCGGTGCTGACAGGGGAAACACTGCTGTCGGAGCCAAGACAGTATGTACCAAAGTGGACATTGGTACCAAGATCAGGGTGGATGCTGGAAGAGGATAAACAGGGGAAGATGTGGTAAAAGATTCCAAGCCAGGAGAGACGAAAGGTCTAGCTGGAATGGGAAATCCCCTAGCTGCTAGAAGCTGGTCCACAACCCGCACTAGGTCTAGTTCAGAAAAACTCCTAGTGGATCTAAAGGAGGCTGCTGAAGGGGAATCAGGTCTTTCTAGAAAGGGGCTAAATCTCTTCCCCAAAAAAGGGTCGTAAGTTGGTGAATATCTTGTCCTTGGCAGGTATATGAGTTTTGGAGCCGATGGAGCCGAAGAAACTGTCACCATGGCTGGGGAAGGTGCCGAAGCATGTACAGTCATCGGAGCCAATGTAGGATCCAAGGATGGCACCGAAGTCAGTGGTGCCAAGGTTGGAACTGAAATAGGAGTGAATATCATGGTTGGCACCAAGGGAGAGAATACAGAGCCTGGTGCCGAAGACGTCTGCGCTAAGGGCGCCGGCGAAGCACGGAGCCGACTCAGTTTCGTAACTGATGGAGATGCAGGAACCAAGTGACTCTGTTTTTCCTTATGTTTTTTGGTCTTAGGAGGGGGTGAGACCTCCGACCCAGATAGAACCTCCGAAAAAGGTGTCTTGAGTAAACCTTTTAAAATAAGTTTATTTTTACATTCTGCTAGTGTCCGATTACTAAAACTAGCACAAATGTCACAGTCAGCTTTAATATGATCCACGCCCAAACAGTAGACACAACGAACATGAGTATCTGAGTTAGGCATCTTACGTCCACACTTGTCACACTGTTTAAATCCCAACCTAGCTTTGTCTGACATAGTAAGGCAACAAGGCTATCCTATAGAAAAATAAGGGAGAAAATACCAGTGATGTTATTTTAAAAAAATACCACTAGTAAAAAGGAAAGGCCTGTCAAAGACAGGAGAGAGGGACAGTAACAATAAATGTAAAAAATTAAATTATCAAGGAAAAGGGTAGGAAATAGGCATAGGTTATAGGCAACAGTAAGAAAAGGCTAACTTGACTAAAAATGAAATAATTTTGAAGAGAAACTGTCTTAAAATTAACAATTTTCTACTTAGCTTTGAGAGAAATGGCTAGCACGTCTGACTTGGAACGTGGCAAATGAGATCTGGAGTAACTAGGAGAGGGGCATTATAGGTAGGTCTTAGCTGAGAGTTGTTGGCTTGCGTGAGCTGGGAAACAGCCGTATCGGTTCAGAGGATGGAGCCGAGATCCTATTTGTAATGCATGAACAAAGATTTACAACATCAGATGATACATTTTGGAAAAATATCTATGAAGATCATGTGGAACATAACATAGATGCTAAATGGATAAAAGAAGCAAAAGAAAGAATATAAAGTGCAAATGTATAGTATATGAAAAGGGATGAAGTAATGGACAGAGAGATTGAAACAAAGAAACAGAGAAGAAAAGCTCCTAATTGGAACACCCCAGGCCCAGATGCAGTGCCTAACTTCTGGCTAAAAGTATTAACATATTTTACATGAGTATTTAGCCATGAGTAGGAACCATTTATATGAGCACCCTGAACCGACACCAGCCTGGTTAGTAACAGGAAAAACAATACTCCTACTTATGAGCGAACCTGCAAGTTATCCTAAAAACTATAGACCAACAAATTGCCTTCTAACAACATACAAATTATACACTGGAATTGATGCTGACAGAATTTATAGTCATTCCGAAAAAAATTCAATCATGGCAACAGAACAAAAGGGTAATTAAAGAAAGTCATATGGAATAAAGGATCATCTGTTGTTAAATAAAGTCATAATGGAGAACTGTAAAAAGGGGAAGAATCCAAGTATGGCATGGCTAGACTACAAAAGAGCATCTGACAGTATCCCACATTCATGGATAAAAGAATGCTTAATAATGTATAAGATACACCCTACACTGAACTATTACATTACAGCAACCATGTGGCAAACCGCTTTGCAGTTAAGCCATGATAAAGGACAAATTATTATTTCAGTGATAAAAATTCAAAGGGAGATATTCCAGGGAGACTCGTTGTCACTGCTGTTATTTTGCTTTGCCCTTAAGCCATTAAGTTGTATACTTAACAGATTAGGTTGTAGCTACAATCTGGCTTCCAGAAAACAACAAACTGTAAAGACTTCTAATTTTTTTTGTAGATGATTTAAAACTGTACAGTTCATCAGATGAGGAACTGAAAGCACAACTGCAAGAGGTCAAAACTTTTTCAAATGCTATAGGAATGTCATTTGGTTTTGATAAATGTGCAAAATCAACCTTTAAAGCAGGAAAGCTGCAGTGCCAAGAAAATAAGAGGTTATGTACTCAACATAACATTCCATGTTTGTTGTCCATCTTGCCTATATTCTTGCTGGTTGGGTTCGGAAAAGTACAGTTGTGTACACTTACCATAAATGTAGATGTTCGAGTGTCTTCACTGCTGCAGTCATGACTGTAAGGTTCTCCCCTGCCGGCAGGCAGTCCCTGGTCGGCCAGAACCCCAAAGTCTGGGTCCGGCGTCGGCTGTTCAGCAATGCTGCCTGACGTCAGAGTGCCAGGAGTATAAAGCTGGCAGCCGATGCCATGTTCTCCAGTTTTTCTTGCCCCAGATGTCAGGTGTTCCAAAATGAGTGTAAGCCCATACCCTTTGCAAATACACCTCAAAAGAAGGGTGAAGAAGGGAACCACACAAAAGAAAAAATAAGAGGGGACAGGAGGGAGGGTAACCCAGACTGCAACAGTGAAGACACTCGAACATCTACATTTATGGTAAGTGTACACAACTGTACTATGTTCATCGTGTTTCACTGTTGCAGTCATGACTGTAGGGTTGAGTCCCAAAGCAGAATAAAAGGGAGGTGGTCATAAAGTAGAGGGGGCGGCTAAAAGGCCCTGCAAGACAGCAGAAGCAAAGCCTGCCCTAGACTTAGAGTAGAGAGGTAGATTGCAGTGCCTGGAAAAAGTATGCACTGAACTCCAAGTTGCAGCTTCCAAAATGTCTTTGGTAGGAACTCCCCTGAGGAAGGCAGCTGAAGTGGCAGCAGCTCTGGTAGAGTGAGTCCTTATACTCCCTGGGATTTGCTTTCCATGGTGTGAATAGCAAAATCTGATTCCATGAGCAATCCATTTAGAAATGGTCGGTTTTGAAATGGCTTTACCTTGGGAACTTGAAGCATAAGAAACAAACAATTGCTCTGATTTCCTAATGTCCTTGGTTCTGTCCAGGTAAAAACGTAGTTGTCTGTGTACATCCAAGGAATGCAAGATCCTTTCCCCCTTATTTTGAGGACTGGGGAAAAAAGCTGGTAGGTGAATAGTTTGATTTAAAGCCACTTTGGAAACCACCTTAGGCATGAAAGTAGGATTAGTCCTTAAAGACACCCTGTCTTTATGAAAAATAATATAAGGTTCCACAGCCATGAGAGCTTGCAACTCCGAAACTCTCCTGGCAGAGGTAAGAGCTAACAGGATGGCTGCTTCCAAGATAAAAACTTGATGTCAGATGTGGCAGCAGGCTCAAAAGGAGGTAAGGTGAGTTTTTCCAAAACATAGTTGAGATCCCAAGCAGGAATGGGTGGAGATCTAGGGGGCCTTAAGTTCTTAGCTCCTCTGAGAAACTGTCTCATGAGCTGATGGGAAAAGAATGGAGGGTCTGAATTATAATGAGCAGAAATAGCAGAGGCATGGATCTTTATGGAAGAGAAAGAGAGACCCTTATGTAAGAGGTCTGTCAGGTAAAGTAAAATCAGAGGAATGTTAGGAATAAAAGGATCTGAATCCTGAGCCTGCATCCAGGAGCAAAACCTTTTCCATTTTCCTGCATAAGATTTTCTAGTGCTAGGACGTCTGGCTTCTAAAATGACATCCATAACTGCTTGGGTAGAAGAGAATGAATCAAAGACCCTGTATTAACCAGGCCACCAGGCTGAGAGTTTTGACATGGGAGTGCAGAACCTGACCCTGGTGTTGGGACAGAAGGTTCGGAGTCTGTGGTAATATCCAAGGGGGCTCCAGACAAAGGTTTTTCAGTGTTGGGTACCAAAACTGTCGAGGCCAATTTGGGGCCAGCAAAATTATCATCTTGGGCTTGTCCTGTTTGATCTTTAATAACAGCCGTGGAAGAAGAGGTAGAGGCGGGAAGGCATACCCCGAGAGGTTTCTCCAACTGAATGATAGTGCATCCACTTTCCAAGCTAGTTCGTGGAATGTCCTGGTGTAAAAAATCTGTAGTTGATGATTGAGGTGGGATGCAAAGAGGTCTATGTGAGGACATCCCCAGACTGTTGTAATCATCCTGAATATTTCGGTGTCCAGCATCCATTCGTGTGGGTCCGACAGGTGTCTGCTCAGACTGTCTGCCAGGAAGTTTTGCTTCCCTGGTAGAAACTGAGCTTGAAGGTCCAGTTTGCAAGCTAGAGCTGTGTTCCATAGATTCATGGCTAGTCTGCAAAGGGGATAGGAATGAGATCCCCCTTGCTTGTTTATGTACCACATAACTGTGGTGTTGTCTGCCCGTATCAGTAGTTGTCCTGGTTGTAGAAGATTCCTGAAAGCCCATAGAGCGTTCTGAACGGCTAACATTTCCTTTAAATTGATATGCAGGTGCTTCTGATCCTTTGTCCAAAGGCCCTGCAGACAGTTGCTCTGAAAATGGGCTCCCCATGCATAATCTGAAGCGTCCGTGGTTAGTATCTGAGTGGCTGGAGGCAGACTGAAAGGTTTTCCTATGTTTAGAGTACATGCCTTGGACCACCAAAGGAATTCCTTTTGAAGACAAGGCAGGATGGTGATCTGTATGTCTAAACTGTGGCAATGCTGAGACCATACACTTTTTAGGTACCACTGTATTTTCCTCATATGTAGTCTTGCATATGGTACGAGGAGGATGCAGGAGGCCATGTAACCCAAAGCCTGCAGGAATTTCCTTGCAGATAGCTGAGTTAAAGTTGCCAAGGTTTTGAAAGTTGAAGCCAGCTGTAATTGTTTTTCGGATGTCAGGAATGCCATCTGGGTTGTTGTGTTTAGAAGAGCACCCAGAAAGGTTATCTGTTGTGAGGGTATCAAATTTGACTTTTTTATGTTTACAGTGAATCCCAGGAACTTGAGAAGATTTTGAACAAATTCTAGATGCTGGAGTAAGACATCCTTGCTGTCTGCCTGAATAAGACAGTCATCCAGATATGGGTAAATTTGAATTCCCTTGAGTCTGCAATAAGCTACTACTGGAGCCAGGCATTTGGTGAAGACCCTGGGCGCAGTAGACAATCCAAAGGGCAGTGCAGAGAATTGATAGTGCCTTGATCCAGCCTTGAACCTGAGGTATTTTCTGCATTCCTGCCTGATGGGAATGTGTAAATATGCCTCCTTTAAATCCAGAGTTACCATCCATGCATATTTGGTCAGCATTGGAAGTAGCTGCTGTAGAGTAAGCATCTTGACTTTTGGTATTTTGAGAAAAGTGTTCAAGACTGACAGATCCAGAATGGGTCTCCATGAATTTTGCTTTCTTGGGACTAGAAAGAGCCTTGAGTAAAAACCTTGTCCCATCTCTGAAAGTGGAACCAGTTCTATGGCTTTCATAGCCAAGAGAGTTTCCACCTGGTTTAAGGCCTCTAACCATTGATGTTTTGGAAGATCCGGCCATCCACTTGGTCTTGGTAGGGTATGAAAATGGAATTTGTAACCTCTTGAAACCACATCCAGAACCCACTTGTCTTGGGTTATATGAGTCCAACTTGGGTGAAAAATAGAAAGTTTTCCTCCGAGAGGGGCTTCCAGGCAAGAAGTTCCTGCAGCCCAACAGAGGGAGTCATTGAGCCTGTTTTCTATGAGCTTGCGACCTATCCTCTCCTCCCCTAGGGGTGGAAGCAGTCCACTGTCTTGGTCTATAAGAGGCTTGCGTTTGAGGCCTTCCTCGGGAGCGTCTGTATCTACCCCTCTGAGGCCTGTCTGAATTGGGAAAGGACCAATTTTTTGTAGGCCAATTCCTACTAAATCTGGGTGGTTGTACTTGCAAGAAATCTTTAACCGTTTGCATGGATTTTGCCTTGCCCTCCATCTTCTTTATCACTTCTTCAGCCTTAGGTCCAAACAAAACATTATGCTCAACAGGAGCATCCAATAACTTAGCTTTTACTTGATCTGGCAAGTTTTGTTCCTTCAACCAAGCATGCCTTCTAATGACTGTACCAGAGGCAGCAGCCCTACAAGAAGCCTCCAAGGCATCAAATCCACAGTGTAAACCATGCTTCCCAACTTGTTCAGTGGCATGCATTAAATCATGTAATTCCTTATCATCTGCACAGGCGGAAATGGAAGTTAGCTTTTGTTTCAAAACAGACAGAAGAAATTGCTGGTATTTCAGCATATGAAATTGACAGTTTAAAGTCCTAATAGATAAAGTAGCAGAAGTGTACACTTTTTTGCCCCATCTTTCTAAAGATCTGGAATCCTTCTCAGTGGGAATGGGGTTTTTAGCAGAGGGGCCTTAACCCCCTTAGGACTCTGAGAAATGGTTTCAGGATCAGCAGTAGGATTCTTGTATAAAAACTGGTGGGAATCAGGAACCCTATAATATCTGTCTGGCTTAACAGGAGCTGGAGGAAAAGAGTCAGGAGTTAAGTTAGCCTCCGAAAAAGCATCATCCACAATATCCAAAATAGGGGGGATAGCCAGGGGTCTATGTTGGGGAAGAAGAAGAAAATCCCTAAGTCTTTTCTTAGATTCCGAGTACTCCTGTCCTTCCCAGTGAAAATGTTCCCTCATTTCATGTAAAGTTTCCCCAAAAGAGAAATCCTCAGGGGAGAAGCTGAAGGAATGGATTCCTCAGCATCAGAATCCTCATAAGGAGGAAAGAATATTCCTGGTCAGAAGAAGAAACTGAAGAAACAGAAGCCTGATCAGAGGAGTCATAATACACTTCCTGCCTTGGCCTTTTATCTGGAGGGGGATGTGAACCCCTAATCATAGTAAGTAAGTCCTCCGCCATCTTAAGTAATTGTTTCTGAGACTTGGGTGCCGGATCAGAAGAGGCCTGGACTGTAGTCTTTGATTTGGAAGGAGTCTTTGCCTTTGTCTTTGGCTTTGCCTTTATTAGAAGATGAGTAGGCCTGAAAACCCCTTCGGAAGCCGGTACCTGCACAGCGGCTCCGGACCCATCCGAAGGAGCGTTGTCCGAAGGTCCTGCCACAGAAATATTCAAAGGCCTAGTTGGCTCCTCGTGGGAGTCCGTTTCGGCCATCGGTTCCGAAATGGCCGACGACAGGGGCTGCAAAAGCACCTCACTGACGACGGCCGAACCTGAAGCTGGCTCTTCTTGTACAATATCATCCGATTTGGACCTTGGAGGCCTGTCTTTATCCTTGTGTCGTTTGTGAACTCAGGTAGCTGGAACCGAATCCGAAGACATTTTGTAATTAAAACGCCTACCGAAGTAATGAAATGCAAAATCGTACCTTCGTTTAATCGTACGTTGATTGAATCTAGCACAAAACCGACAACTAGCTACGTCGTGGTCAGGGCCTAAGCAAGGAATACAGTAAGAATGAAAATCCTTATGAGGTATTTGCTTCCCACAAGAAATACAATTATTAACTTTTTCTGACATCGGACTGGAGCAAGAAAAAAGTTTCCCCAACGGGGTACTTAGCTTTGAGTAGGAGAAGAAAGTCTTCGGACTGAAGTACGTTTAGAAAAAATTGTCAGCAGTCAGCCGACCGGCAAATGCGAACTGCTATCACCGCACGGCAAGAAAGATTGGAGAACATGGCGTCGGCTGCCAGCTTTATACTCCTGGCGCTCTGACGTCAGGCAGCATTGCTGAACAGCCGACGCCGGACCCAGACTTTGGGATTCTGGCCGACCGGGGACTGCCTGCTGGCAGGGGAGAACCCTACAGTCATGACTGCAACAGTGAAACACGATGAACATCAAGCATCGGTTCTGACTCGGCCTAATACAAAAGCTCGAGAGCTTCCACTGGCTCGAGGATAACCCCTTATCCCATGATGCACTGAGTAAGTTACCCAGATCTTGTTTGCAAGCAAAAGCAGTAGTAGTAATTCTACCTAATCGTAACAGGTTGTCTAACTGAAGAAGGAGGAAATCAGAGACTCCAAAACCGATATAACTATATGCATATATATAAAATATATATAAGATAGTCCGCTCTGTCTTCCAGGAACGAAGGAGGGGGAAGGTGGGTGGGACGCAAGAACATAGGTGAGATGGACAACAAACATGGAATGTTATGGTAAGTACATAACTTGTTAATGTTATGTTGTCCAATCTCACCTTAATTCTTGCTGGTTGAGACAGGGTCCCTAGCACCTTTATCCTAGGGTGGCTCTGGAAAAAAAGTTCTTCAATACAGTGGAACCAAAGGAAGACCTGTTCTGGGAGGCCACATCTACTTGTAATGAGTAATAAAGGTATGAGGCCTCACCCATGTGGCAGTTGCACAAATAGAGTCCATAGGAAGTCTAGCCTGAAAACAGAGGACGTTGAGACTGCTCTTGTGGAGTGGCTGTTCACTTTGCCTGGTAATTGTCTGTTATTATTACTGTATGAGAAGGAAATGCAATCTGTAAGTCATTTAGACAAGGTTACTTTAGAAACTGGCAATCCTTTCCTTTTGTCTGAAAAGGACAAAAAAATCTGGTCAGACTTTCTGAAATCTTTGGTTCTATGCAAATAAAAACATAGCTGCCTGTGTACATCTAGTTGATGCAATCTGTATTCTGCCTTGTCGCTATAGTTGGGAAAGTACACTGGTAATTCAACAGATTGATTCAGATTGTTTTCAGAACAAAATTTCGGTAAAAATGAGGGATTAGTTCTTAGGGACACTCTGTCTTTGTGAAAAACTATATAAGGAGGGCGTAAAGAGAGTGCTTCAAGTTCTGACACTCACCTGGCAGAGGTAAGGGCTACTAAGAAAAGAGTTTTCCACGACAAAAACTTTATATCACAAGATGATGCAGGTTCAAAGGGTGGCAACACTAAGAAAGAACAAAATACAAGTCCCAAGGGGCTGGAGGTTCTCTTATGGGGGTCTGAGAAAGAAGGTACCTTTCAAAAAGGCCTTACATAACCTGTGGGACATCTTAGACATTCCCATCTCACCAGTATGAAAATTAGAAAAGGCTGCTAATTGTACCCTGATGGTAGCTGCTGCTGCACCATCATCAAAAAGTTTGGAGAGAAACTCTAGAACTGCAGTGATAGGAGCTATAAAATGTTCTATGTTGTGCTTAACAGCCCAGTAGGAAAATCTTTTCCATTTTCTTGAATACAGTTTCCTCATAGACAGTTTATGGGAAGAAACCAAGATATGTTTACCTGCTGGGGAAAAATCGTCACACCTGGCTAAACATGAAAATGGAGCAACCATGCTGTCAACTTGAGGGTCTGAATGGATGGATGGAACGTTCCCGATGAGTTGGTTAAAAAGATATGGAACTGGGTCCAGAATCTATGGTTCCTCCAGAAGATAGGCCCAGAGAAAGGGGAACCAAATTTGTCAAGGCCAGTAAGGTGCAATGAGTATCATAGTGCTTTTCAACATGCTGGCTTTCTGAAGTACTTTGGGTATTAATGGGAAGGGGGGAAAGGCATAGAGAAGTCCCGGGGGGGGCCAATCGTGAACAAGTGTATCTCTTGGTGACTTCCCCAGAGGGGGAATGAGGGCAAAGTAGCTGCTGCATCTGGCGTTCATGGAGGTGGCAAAAAGGTTGCAGCAAGGCTGGCCCCATCTCTGGAAGATCTCTTCCACAATTTCTAGTTTTAGGGACCACTCGTGAGACAACAGAATCGCTCTGCTGAGTTTGTCCGCTATCACACTGGATTTGCCCAGGAAATGCATTGCTATCAGAAACCATTGAGAAGTGACAGCCCATTGCCACACCCATTGTGCTTCTCAACATAGGGGATACAATTTGGTTCCTCCCTGTTTGTTTATGTACCACACTACTGACATGCTGTCTGTTTGAACTGCAACTGTTCCTATGGGAAGAGAGTCCTGAAATATCTGCAATGCATACAGCACTGCTCTCATCTCTAGGACATTGATGTGCAAGTGGCTCTCGTGTTCTCACCATAAGCCTTGGACAGTCTTTCCCAGATAATGTCCCCCCCACCCAATCTGGGAAGCGTATGTGATCAGTACCACTGCTGGTTCTGGAAATACAAAGGGGTAGCCTAAGGACAACTATTCTGTTTGTAGCCACCAGAGAAGATCCTTCTTGCATGATTCTGTAATGATTACCTGGTTTGATAGAGGAAGATCCTGCAAGGACCATTGTCCAAAGAGTAACCACTGTAGAACCCTCAAGTACAGCTGAGCTAGAGGAACTAGAAGAATTGCAGCTGCCATGGCGCCCAGAACCTGTGATACATACCTCGTTTGAACCCTTCTTTTTGATATCAAGATCAAGATTTGATGGTGACTGGACTGAATTTTTGCCACCATTTCTGTTGAATCCAATTCTGCACCTAAGAAAGTAATATGCTGTGAAGGCAACAAGGCAGACTTTTTGAAGTTTATTGCAAGGCCTAGCCTGGCGCAAAGAAGTATTGTTTCATCCCTCGCTTGCAGTAGTAGATGCTTGGTGGTGGCGGTCAGGAGCCAGTCATCTAGGAATGGAAACACACAGAATCCCCAATGTCTCAAGTGAGCCGTAACCACTGCCATGCATTTGGTGAACACTCTAGGGGCTGTAGTGAGACCAAAGGGCAGAGCTCGAAACTGGTAATGACTGGCTCCCAGCCGAAAGCACAAGTGTCTCCTGGATCGCCTGTCCATTTTTATATGGTAGTACGCATCTTGGAGATCTATCAAGCACATCTAATCGTCTTTCCCGAGAAAGGGGAATATAGATTGCAGTGTCACCATTCGGAACTTTGATCTTTTTACAGATTTGTTCAGTCTGCTGAGATCCAGAATGGGTCTCCAGTCCCCTGTCTTTTTTGGAACTAAAAAGAACCTTGAGTAAGTTCCAGATCCAATTTAGTCTGCGGGGACCTCTTGGATGACACTTTTTTCTAGCAAGCTGTGTATTTCTGCAGTTGCTTCGTCTCGCTGACTGGGTGGGGCATCTGCAATGGACTGATTTACAGGAGGAGGAGTAGAAAAAGCAATGTAATGACTTCTGGATATGACTGACTGTACCCATTTGTCTTGAGTGATTTCCAGCCAAGCATTTGGGTACAGTGACAAGCATCCCCCGACTGCCTCCAGAGAAGAGCAGATGGGCCTCATTTCAGGAGCACTCGAAGGGCCTTCCAGAGAACGTATCTCTGTCGCCCTGATTCTGCGGACTCTCTCTGCCATGAAGTTGGCGTCTCCCATTATTACCTCCCCCTCTGCCCCTGGGGGAAATATCACCATGTGCATCAGAAAAGCCTGTTTGGGACTTGCAGAACCACATTTTATCGCATTTCTGACCTTTGGGATAAAGTCTAGATGGGGTGGAAAAATAAACACCAATGGCAGACAAGGTTTTTCCATCCTGCTCGTACCTGGTCAAAGTTTCTTTAACCTTTGGTCTAAAAAGGGAAGAACCATCAAAGGGGCATTGGTGAAGGAAGACCTGAAGGGTTCAGCAAAGTTGCAAAGTCGCATCCAGGAATGTCTCCTTAGGGAAATTCCTGTCACTGCAGTCCTGCTCACTCCATCAGCTGCATATGAAATCATTCTCAAGGAGGAGCTGACAACTGAGTTGAGGGTGGAGAGTTGTGAGGAAACCTTGTCCATGGTCCCCAAAGCTACAGTACCCTGAAGGGTATCTCCTAACTCTTTGAGGAGATCCCTTTGAAGCCTCGTAAAGTGGGTCAGGTAATTCAGCGAATTTAGAGTAAAGGCCGTTGAAGAAAAAACACACTTTCTATATCTGTCCACAATCCATGATTCTTTATTGGCAGGATGAACAGATGAGGAGGTTTCCAAAAACTCCTTCTTAGTGGCCGCCACCACCATCACATCTACAGGGATGCCCTTGGTTAGGAACTCCTTCTCAGTAGAGGCAGTGATAAATTTATTGGGCCTCCGTGGAACAGGCTCCACTGTATCAGGGGAAGTCCAGGCCTTACGACATATAACATTAAGCAATTGGTCGTAAGGGGGGGAGTCACCCAGGAGGTGGAAGGGCAAGACCCAAAAGCCTCCAGGTATACAGATTCATCCTCTGAAGGGTTGGTGGGCTTCCAACCACCCCTCTGTTTCAGGATCTCAAGGATGTCAGCAAATGAGACGTCCTCAGAGGGGGACCATGAGGACCCTTCTGAATCATCCAGATCGGTTAAGACGTGACAGACACAGGGGAGTCTATGTGCTTCCTCTTGCACAGTCTCTTCTGAGGGACGTCCTCAGAGGGATACGCTGGTGAAGATTCAGAGGAGACGATGCCTCCTCAAGGGGCTTCCTGAGGATCCAGGTCTCTACGTTTGGGAGGAGGAGGTGACAATGAGACCACCACTGGTGCCTGGGAGGGAAGAGAAACTGGGCCCAAGAGTGGAGCTGTCTGGGGTGACAGCACCCTCTCCATCAGTTCAAAAGCTCCCTTGCTTCACCCCAATGAAATCCCCCACTCCAGAGAGGCAGAGGACTGGCTTCAAGGTAGAACGGGTGTCTCCGAAGCCGATGCAGGAGCCAAGCTCAACTTCATCAAGGCACCAAGGGGTAGAGTCGGATCGGACAACTGTCCATGCCGACTCCCCTTCCCAGACCCCACGGGTGAGCATCAGCTCCCAGACCCGTCGAAATCTGATGCACCCGAAGAGGTCGGAGCAGATGTCGGAATCAATGATCCTAAAGGAGGTCCCGGTTTCAACGGTTCCACTACTGTCAGACCTACAATCTCTGGCTCTGAGACAACAAGCTGGGTCAGAGGAGGAATTGAAGATGGTGCTTTGGCCGGTCCCGATTCCTTTGGGGTCGGTGACGATAAAATTTTTGTCAGTGCCGGTGTTCGAAGCGGTCACTTCACCACCCACTCCACATTGTTATCAGATAAACTTCTGGAGGAATGGGAGGATAAAGAAGGAGATTTAGCTGTCTCCAAAATGGGTGATCTCAAAGTTGGAGTGATCTGCTCCAAGATAGGAGACCGTGTCATAATCGACAACTCTACTGGCTCTGTGGACAAAGATGGAGCCAAAGAGGTTGACTTCTCTGATTTGTCAGAACCATGAGTCCTTGGTTCCGATGTGGTAATTTTCCTAGGTGGCTCCGAAACTGGAGTCGCAATGGCAGATCTTTTAGATCCTTCTGAGTGGGAAGTAGAGGGAGAAGTAGGCTCGGAGTTCTGAGTACCCTCTAATGATTCCTGGAAAGGATCTTTTAACAAGCCTCTCACCATTAATTTATTTCTTCACTCTTGAAGAACCCTGCTGCTGAAAAAATGGCAAATTGTACAAGAGTCTAGCAAATGGATGGCACCAAGACAATACACACAGTCACTGTGTCCACCTGTAAGAGACTTGTAAAAAATTAAAGAAAAATTTCAAAAAATGGCTCTAACACACAATGGAGCCTACTAACTACAGTGCCACCAATCAAGGAAAAATAAACCAACACACTGCAAGGCTTTTAAAAGAAAGGTCGCAAAACAGCCAAAGGACAGGTTTGACTATTTCAAACACACTATCTAAAAATGAACACTATAGCTAATTTAACAACCACCACCAACAATCCTATGAAAAAACTAAGATAATTATACAGGGGAATCCTCCAACTTAAACGGATTCTCCAGATAAGAAAAAAAAAACGAACAACACGGGGAAGGGAAGCGGCCCTCTAGGTTAAAACAAGTCGCAGAGAGCCCTCTAACTTAAACGGGTCTCACACAAGAACAAGAGGGGAAAATACACACTAGGGATTACAGACAGGGGTTTCTAAATCTATCGCACACTACAAAAAAGGTTTATTTAAAAACTATTGAAAAAATACAATTAAATACTACTTAGCCATCAAGCCAGTCAGAAGACATCCTGGTTGCTTGAGTGGCAAATGAGATCTGGGTAACTTACCTAGTGCATCATGGGATAGGGGGTTAGCCATGAGCCAGTGGAAGCTCTCGAGCTTTTGTATTAGGCCGAGTCTAAACCAATGCTCGGTTCCGAACCCAACCAGCAAGAATTAAGGCGAGATTGGACAACATAACCTCATCAGTGTGGGACAGAAATGTGATGTAAAAGAACTTGAGCAAGAGGGAGCATATAAATACTTGGGAATTGATGAAGGATCAAGAATAAAACATGAACAAATGCGAATAAAACTTAGAAAGGCATATTTTAGAAGATGTGTATTAATACTGAAAACAGCACTGACATCTAGGAACAAAATCCAAGCTATAAACCAATTTGCTCGTCCTGTCCTAACTTATAGTTTTGGAGTGACTGACTGGCCCCAAAAGATGCTGGATAGGTTAAACAGGAAAACAAGAAGGATGCTTCATGCTCATTAAATGATTTATAAAAATTAGTGCATAACAAGATTATATATTCCTCGTTCTGAAGGAGGTATGGGCCTCCTTGAAATTAATTACATATATAGATCTGGAATCATGAGACTGCATACATATCTGCTGACATCACAAGACCTAAACGTAGTGAAAGTTTTGAAATATGAGGAGAATAAGCCTAAGATTATTTCCCTGCTTAGTTTAGCAGAAGCAGATTGGCATCAAGCTGGAATGGAAATCAAACCAGAAACAGATAAACACCATGCAGCAAATGAATGTGCCCAAAACAAAACAAGGTAAAGGATCAGATGAAAAGGTAAGAAATGTGGAAAATTCATAAATATAGCTGCAAGTATAGAAAACTCATGGAAGAACCTCATGTTGATCAGGATCAAATGCAGGGATAGTTAAGGAGAGGTAACTTTAAAACAAAAGATGAAAGGTTAATATTGGGGGCCCAAGATAGTGGACTGCGTACACTTTGTTTTAGAAAGTCTATTGAACATGTGGGAGAAATAAACGAATGTAGGTTTTGTAAAACAGAATTGGCAACAGTCGCATATTCTATTGCTGGTTGTGATATACTAATGGCATAATAATGTGGCAAGGCTGTTGCACTCAGGATTGTGCAAACATTACAATATTGAGGTAGCTGAAACACACTGGAAACATGAGCCACAAAACATCATAGAAAATGATGAGGTTTATATCACATGGGATCATCCATTACCAACAGTTAAAAAAAACAGATGTGAGAAAAACAGATATAGTAGTCCATGAAAAGAAGACAAAAGTAGCACTAATCATTGAAATTGCTACACACAGTGACTACAGTGTCTTATGTACAGAGAGAGACACAAAGTCATAAAATCCAGGATTTGCAGGCAGAAACGAGGGCAATGTGAAAGGAGGATACCCAGGCAGTTCCGGTAGTAGTTGGAGCAACAGGTCTTATAAAAAAGAATTTACAATCGTACTTAGATATGTTACAGATACATGTAACTCCGTACAAACTGCAGAAGGAGTCATTATTGGGCACATTGCAGGTGCTGTGAAGAGCACTTCTGGCTAACATCACAGATTGAAACAATACTAATTTCATGAACTTTAATCATACTTTGACTTAGGAATGGGATCTACTCCCATCATGGTATTAAAAACCCAAAAGACTTGGAGAAATTAAAAAAGGAAACATAAAAGAAAAAATGTAGTCCTCAGCTGCAGGCTTCTAAAGACAAGCTGAAACATTTACTGCTTAAGGAAAACTTTTCATTATATTCAGTGGTCTCTTATTTACTTGTTTCCACTTAAATCCTGTTATTAGATTAAGCCAAGGGTCTTAATCCAGACATTCAACTATGCAAAAATAAGAGAAAACATATCAGCTCTCTGTATTATGATCTGTGTACTTTTATATCCATCTCCACTTCAACAACCCAAGATTACAGTCTATTCATTTAAATATGTTTTTTGTCTAGCTTATTTTCTCTTTTTGCATTGTAATACCTACATTTCTTAATATTACAAAGGATGAAAGAAAGAGAAAAAAGGGATAAGCTTACTTTAGTATCATTATCGAATACAAGAACTACTACAAATGTTTTACTATAAAACAAGTACTTTATATCATGAAAAGTTTCATAGAAATATTGTTAGGAACAGAAATTGGTTTAATTACAGTTACCTATTTCTTTCTTCTTCCCCTCCCCTCAGTGTCCTACCAAATATTTATGACATGAAGTGTGGCAAGTGACTTTCAGTTCCTCACAAGCTCAACATAGTCAATACTTTCTACTTTTTCTTATACAGACATATTTCACAAATGTGACTGATGCATTGCAGTCTTATGTTTATTCATTAATTTCTGTGTTGTAGGTCTTCTTTCTATTAATCTCCATCTCCAAATTCTGGTTCACTTCTGAGATACTCCCAATTTTCCTAGCTAACTCCTGTGCTTTTCTCTGTTTCTCAAGCATTTTCTTTGGAAGAGTGGAAAAGGTTTCACTTGCAAAGTCTTGCAGTGTGATTTATTATCAGAAGAATCAGAAGCAGAGTCCCTTCTGCTTGATGACTCATTTTTCTTGGACAAACTTTTGTATTCCCACCTTAGCTTGTTCTGCATAAAAAAATATTTTAATCCTCCAGGAAAAACTATTCTGAAGGCAGCTGGATACAGCAGCTTGAATCTCACACCTCTCGACATTCCTTGATTGCTGGAATAAATTTGTCTCTCTTCTGTCTGGTGTAGAGTTTATAATTATTTTCCACAATCTACTGTCTCCACCTTTAATACTTTGCCTTTCTGCTGGTAGGTTTGCATGTTAACCACAAAGGTCATGGCTGCTTTCTCATGGCCAGATTTGGAGCATACAGACAGGGTATCCTTTCAATTAACAGTTCCTGCTGTGCAATACCAGTCCGGTTGCTTATTTGTGCCTTCATAAAATTAATATAACCTATGCCTTTAAGTTTCTCTGGTACTACAGAAAATCTTAGATTTTCCCTACATGCTCTGTCCTTTAATTCTACCATTTTTTAAAACAGCTCTTCTTGAACAGACTCATACTCAGACAACCTTTTCCTTATTTCAACCTCTGATTTTTGCAGTTTATCAGCTCATCTGAACATCTGTTTAAAACTTCTTACATTTTTTCAGCCTTTTGTTATTTGAGTTGATATACTCCTTCATTGTTTCATTTATTTTAATCACTGGGAGAGCTGAAGTTAAGCTATCAATCAGTGTGCAGTCATCTTGGAAAGTCCTTTAGTAAGTCCTTCTAGATATTATAATAGGACCTAGGATATCAGGGGAAGGGGGGGGGGGGTAAAGAAACATTTTTGCTAGGGGAAACAGATTTTTTTGCAAGGTATCCTGGAACAAAACTGTTTCAGTTGTCTGTTCAGATAGAAGGTAAATAAGATCCACTTGGGAAGTTCCCCACAGGTGAATAATCTCCTGGAAGACCTCCGAGTGTAACATCCACTCATGATGGTCCTGGACCTGCTCAGACAGGCTGCTAATGCTTTCTGCACTAACAGAAAAAGAAGCTATGTCTTACCATAACGTTCCATCTGTGTTGTAGATCATTATTCATTCATTACTGATAGGACTTCGGTTCCATCCTCAGAACCGACACGGCCATTTCCAAGCTTGTGCCAGCCAAAAACTCTCAGCTAAGACCTACCCATAATGCCCCTCTCATAGTCTCTTCAGATCGAGTTTGCCCTCCCTCATATAATAAAGATAATAAAAGAGACATAAGCAGGCTCTGTCTGAGCAAATACCTTAATCAGGAGATCCTAAATTCCACCAGGAGTCCAGGCAGGGGGAAGGAGGGCAGGATGTAATGAATGAATAAAGATCTACAACACAGATGGAACATTATGGTATGACATAACTTCTTTATCTGATGTTGTAAATCTTTATTCATTCCTTACTGATAGGACCAAGTCTCCACCTACTTGAGTCCTGGGTGTCCCTAAGGAAGGATATTCCTGAGCACCATAGAACCAAAAGATGCTTGTCCCCTAGAGGCCAAATCCAATTTGTAATGAGTGATAAAAGTATGAGGTCTTGCCCAAGTGGCTGCTGCGCAGATATCATCCATAGAGACTCTGGAATGAAAAGCCACAGAAGTAGCCATCAATCTAATGGAATGAGCCTTTACTCTGGAAGTTGGAGACAGTTTATTCTGATGGAAGATAAAGGTAATGATGTTTCTAAGCCAGGAAGATAGAGTGACTTTGGAAACAGGTTTACCCAATCTGGATCCCGCAAAGGCCACAAACAATTGATCTGTTTTTTCTGAAAGATTTAGTTCTGTCCAAGTAAAAAGGAAGTTGCCTATGAGCATCAAGGGTATGCAAAAGATACTCCCCGCTATTTGAATCTTGAGGGGAAAAAAAACAGCAGGTCAACAGATTGGTTAAATGAAAAACCAGAAATGACCTTGGGCAAGAAGGATGGGTCAGTACGTAGGGACACTCTATCCCTGTGGAAATTCAAGTAAGGTCTCTTGACACTCAAGGCCTGCAACACAGATACTCTTCTCGCTGAGGTAAGGGCTACTAGAAGTAGAATCTTCCAGCACAAAAATTTTAATACCACATGAATTAGAAGGTTTGAAAGGAGGGCTTGTTAATGACTGAAGTACCAAAGTCAAGTCTCAAGGTTCTATGGGGAGCTTGACAGGAGGTTTAACATGTAATACTCCTTTCTAGAAAGTTTTGCACAGACGGTGTAACACAACAAAAGAATTATCGAATCCATTGTGAAAATTTGCGATAGCTGCTAAGTGTACAGTAATTGTCAATGCTGAAGCTCCTGCATGTAGAATAGTAGTCAGGTACTGTAGGATCTTCTGAATAGGCACAGAGAAAGGGTCTATGTCCTGATCTTTGGCCCATGTAGAGAACCTAGCCCACTTACTAGAGAAAATTTTCCTGGTGGAGGGTTTGTGTGAAGCCAGAAGAATTTCACGGACAGGAGATGAACTATCAGAAAGCCTGGTGATCATTGGAAGTGGAGGAACCAAGCTGTGAGCTTGAGGCTGTGGAGATTGGGGTGAATCAGTCCCTGAGGGTGAGAGAGCAGACCTTGGGATTGATCCGGGATCCACAGGCTGTGAATCAGATGATGCCATAGAAAAGGAAACCAGACTTGACGGGGCCAATAAGGGGCAATGAGGATTACTTTGCTTCTCAACCTTTGAGCTTTCTGGAGGAATTTTGGGATGAGGGAAAATGGGGGAAAGGCATACAGCAGACCCAGGGCCAATCGTGCGTCAGAGCATCCCTTGGTGACTCCCCCTGAGGAGGGATCAGGGCAAAGTAGCTTCTGCATTTGTTGTTTAAGGGGGAAGCAAACAGGTCACAGCAAGGCCTGCCCCAACGGCAGAAGATCCAATCTGCTATTACAGGACTGAGGGACCATTCATGAGGTATCAGGATGTTTCTGCTCAGATTGCTTGCAATAATGCTGGAACTCCCGGGAATGTGCACTGCTATAAGAAAGTGGTTGAAAGCTATTGCCCATTGCCAAATTCTCATGGCTTCCCGACACAGCAGGTAAGACCTGGTTCCGCTTTGTTTGTTTATATACCAGACGACTGACATGTTGTCCAACTGAATTGCAATGGTTCCAGAAAGGAGGGATGTATGGAACACTTGCAACACTAATAGAACTGCCCTCAATTCCAGGACATTTATGTGCAAATTGGCCTCCATGGGGGACCAGGTGCCTTGGACTGTCTTTCCCTGAAAATGCCTCCCCCCCCCTAGCAGGGAAGCTTCCATGGTCACCATGGCCCTGGGCTGGGGAAGGCACAACAGTCAACACCAACGATTTGATTCTGGCTTCATTCACCACAGCATTCCTTTCTTACAAAGATTTGTAAGGCGTACTAATTGGTCGAGAGGATGGGTTAAGATTAACCATTGTGATGACAGGAGCCACTGTACTAGTCTTATGTGCAATCTTGCCAGTGAAACTAAGGTAATGGATGCTGCCATAGAGCCCAGAAGTTGAAGTACAAGGTGTGCTGGTACAAAGGTTTGTTGGAGGAGTACTTGAACCTAGCTTCTTATTTTTTAGAGCCTGTGAGGAGGGAGGGAAGCTTGACAGGATGTTGTGTTGAAGATCGCCCCAATAAATTCCAGTGTTTCTGTAGCAGACATTTGAGATTTTTCCTTGTTGATAGTAATGCCTAAATGAAGAGCAAGGCCTTGAGTGTAAGAGAGGCTGTGAATGAGAAGATTCCTGGTCTTGGCGGTAAGGAGCCAATAGTCTAGATACGGAAACACCTGGAACCCTTGTAGTCGAAGATGAGCTACTACAACTGCCATACATTTGGTGAACACTCAGGGGGGGGCTGTCGAGAGATCGAATGGCAGTACCCTGAACTGGTAGTGACTGGCTCCCAGCTGGAAGCGAAGAAATCTCTGGGAGCTTTTGTCCATCTTTATGTGGTAATTCATGTCCTGGAGATCTATAGAGCACATCCAGTTGTCCTTCCCTACAAAGGGGAGAATGGACTGTACCATGACCATCTGGAATTTTTGAGGTTTTATAAATTTGTTCAGTATGCTGATATCCAGGATTGGTCTCCAGTCCCCTGTCTTTTTTGGCACTAAAAAGAACCTCGAGTAAAAAACGGATCCTCTCTGATCTGATGGGACTGGCTGGATGACTCTTTTTCTTAGCAGTTTTTTGACTTCTAAGGCTGCTATCTCCCTCTGATTGGGTGGAACATCAGGGATTTGTTTGATGGGTCTGGGAGTAAGACCGAATGGGATATGGCAGCCTCTGGATATTATTCTCTGCACCCATACATCAGTAGTAATAAGTTGCCAGGCTGGTAGGTGCAGGGAAAAACAACCCGACTGCTTCCAGAGGAAAGCAATCGGGCCACTGCTCTGGAGCACTGATAAGGTCGGCCAGAGAAGGAATCTCTAGCACCCTGGTTACGCAGACACCCTCTGCCCCGAAAGGGGCATCTTACAGCTGAGTTGCCCCCTTTACCCTGGGGGGATTGCTCACCACTAGTGTCATGGAAAGATCCTCGAGACTTTTTGAATCACAATTTACCTCCCCTCTGGTTCCTGGAATAGGATCTCTGGGGGCGTGGAAAAACGTATGCCCACAGCAGACAAGGTCTTTCCGTCTTTCTCACTTCGTGATAGTGTGTCTCGTACTTTGGGGCCAAAGAGTGAAGATTCATCAACAGGCATGTTGACGAAGTAAGATTTAAAGGGTCTGCGAAATCGCACAAGCACATCCAAGCATGCCGTCTCATGATGATGCCTGATGCGGCTGCTTGAGCTGCCCCCTCGGTGGTGTGAGATATCAATCGCATTGAGGAGTTCAAGATAGATTCCAGGGTAGCTAGCTGCGAGGCAACAGTGTCACGCACCTCATCAGGCAGTACCCCCGCCAAAGAGGTAGACATTTCAGAAATTAGGTCTCTTTGGAGGCGAGTGAAATGTGCCAGATAGTTCAGCAATCGAATGTAAAAGGTAGCTGAAGCATAGGTCCACTTCCCCAGTCTGTCCATAGCCTGAGACTCCCTGTTCGGGGGATGAACAGAGGAACTATCTTCTGCCAGTTCCCTCTTGGTGGCCGTTGCCATGACCATGGAATCAACTACCAACTGCTTGGACCAATTGGGCTGGTCTTCGGGGGTGGATAAAATTTAGCTGAGAGTTTTTTGGCTGGCGCGAGCTTGGAAATGGCCGTGTTGGTTCCGAGGACAGAACCGAACTCCTATCAGTAAGGAATGAAGAAAGACTTACATCAGATTGTATGTTGCCTGTAGAGTTCAACTGTGCTGCACTGCTAGCTTCTAGGCAATCACCGGTAGTCTGTAAAGGGATTATGACCTTGCTCCCACTTGCCTGTTTATACACCATACCACTGTGGTATAGTCTATCACCAACAGCAGTTGTGGTGTCAACAACTGATTTAAAACTTTGACAGCTTTTATTAGGGTCATAATTTCCTTGAGATTTATATGCATGAGTCTGAAATGAGGCTCCCACATGCTCTGGACTTTAACACCTTCAGACACTACCTCCCATGCAAAGTCCAAGACATCTCAGTTGACTGACTAAGAAATATGGGGAGAAAGAAAGAAGGCCTGGATTTGCTAAGACTTAGTTGGCTGACCAGTTGAGCTCTTTCTTGATGAAACTAAGAACAAGGATTGGGAAGGTTACAGAATGCAGATGATTGGCCCACATGAATTTGAGGAACCACTAAACTGCCCTCATGTGGAGTCCGCCAAAAGGGACAATAAGAATGGATGAGGTCAAATAACCCAGAATCCTGAGGAATTCTCTTGCTCTGGACATGTTCTGATGAGCCAGATTTTAGATGTGATGATGGTAAGAAGACACTTTCTCTGAAGCAGGAAACGCTGTCATCAGAGAGTTGTCTAGAACAAAACCTAGGAAAAACTAACCTGTGAGCAGAGGTTAAACATGTTTTTTTCAAGTCTAACTTGAAGCCTAGGTTGCTGAAAAGAGGAATGGTAAAATGCAGAGATGCCAGAGAGTCTTTGGTGCAATCATCCAAGTTAGGGGAAATGTGAATAACTTGAAGTTTGTGGAAGGTTAAGACTGGGGTAAGACAGTTTGTGAAAACTCTTGCAGTGGTGGAAAGACCAAAGGGCAAGGATATAAACTGAAAGTGAAGCCCCAAGGCAAAGAATCTTAGACACCATCTATGTTTTTTTGTGAACAGGAATGTACGGGTAGGCATCTTTCAGGTCTAGAGTGAAAAGAAAAGCCTAGGATGACAGAAGCAGAAAAACTGTAGTTATCCCCTTTGGGAAAAAACATGTATCGGTGAATTACCATATAGGTGGCAGTACACTAAACACCGAAAGTGTGATAAGAGACTTAGGGACACAGGTGGACAGTGGTCTCACCTTCGATAACCACATTGTCACAAGAGTCAGGAAATCCTTCTATGTGGCACACCTCATCACTAAGAGCTTTTCATCCAGAAAAAATGAGGTCATTGTCCCACTGTACTCATCCCTCATTAGACCCATTATAAAATACTACTCCTCGTTTGGTATGTACCTCTCAAGACATCTGCAACAACAGGAAAGGACGGAGAAATACCTCACTAAAATAATCACAGGCCTAAAGCAGATGTCCTACGCTGACCACCTTAAAAAACTCCAGCTATACTCTGTCGCATATCGTTTACTCAGAGGCGATCTCTGCTTAACATACAAGGCCAAGTCAAACCCAGAGCTGTTGGACATGCTACACTTAAAGAAATCCCAATCCCTCAGAGCCACACGCTCCAGGGATCTAAACATTGTCATCACAATAAACAAAACATGCTGGAGGGATAGGTTCCTGACCCAGAGACTCCCCAGACTCTGGAACAGATTGCCCATACATGTCAAGCAGAGTGCCTCTTTGGCCCTCTTCAAAAGGAACCTTGACGATTGGATGGGAGAAAGGAAATTCACCCAGGGGATCACGTCAGTCACCCTGCTAGACAGGGATCCAGGGAAGTAAATAGTGTGGGAAGAAATAGCTAGGGAATTGTTATAGCTAGGCTTGTATAGGCCCTAGGGCTGATAGCCTAGCACCAACCTATGAACCTATAAGGTGAGAATTTTGAACTTTGGAATTAGGAGAAATGTATTCAGTCTTGAAAGGTCTAAAATAGGTCTCCAGGTGCCTTCTTTTATAAGAATCAGAAACATTCTTGAATAGAAACCTTTGCCTTCTTGGAAATTGAGAAATGGGTATATCAGTCCCTAAGACAACAGAGCTGAAAGAATTTGAAGGAAAAGATGAATATGTTTCTTTGGAGGGAGAGAGATCCCAGCTTGAAAAGGTGGGAATGATCACTGAAGCTTGTAACCATGATGAATTATTGCCAGAACCAAAGCATCCAAGTGTATCTGTTTCCACAGATGAAGATAACGAGACAGACTGCCTGCAATTTAAAAAGGAAGGCTAGGGTGAGGAGGGGAGTGGGGAATTAAAAGGCATGGACAGCCATTGTTTTTTTTTCTTTTGAAAGAACTGCCCTCGAGATCCCATTCCTTTACTTTTATATCACATATCACACTGCCATTTTTCTTATACTGCTGTTTAGAAAACTTTAGCAGGACAAATTTAAATGGCTTTGAAAAGAAAGGCCCAGAGTAAGAGACATATTTCCTTTAGTACTCGGGAATGGGAGACAAAACAGTTGCTTGACTGCCTACAACAACTGTCACCACTCTTCACATTCTTAAGAACAACAGCTGAAGAATTTCTGAACAGAAGATCTTTATCAAGTGAGGCATTTAAAAGCTGAGCCTTTACATCCTCAGGTAAATTCTGCAGTCTCATCCAGACATTTCTGAGCATAAGAGCTGCAGTAGCAGCACCCCTTTAATCTGCATCAACTGTATCATAAGCTCACTTAATGAAGTAGTGACTTGGGAAGCAGAACAAACAATTTTAAAGTAAATTAGATTCAGCCTCTAAATTGGGAAGGCTAGATAAAGACTGCTGAAAACTGTCAAAAAATGGATAACAGATACTTAGATATGTGTCTGGTAATTAACTGGCCTGAAAGCTAAACAAGATAATGCATAAACCTTCTTACTAAACCTGTCAAAAGCATGACTGTCCTTAACAGTTGGTACAAGATTGGCAGAGGAAAAAGATGTTGAGCTTTTGCCTCCATCCAAGATATTATAACAAGGTTTGCATTACGGTTCTTGTAAAGGAATCTGTGTGTATCAGGTAGCCTGTAGATTCTGTCAGGTTTTTGGGAGCAGAGGGTTAAGACTCTGGAGAGACAGAAGCTTCATTAAAGACATCCTCTAAGGCCTCAAGGACAGGTGAGATAGGTACCTGGCTTTAGGGTATCCATATTAAGTAGCTCATAATATCTTTTTTAAGACTCTAACACCTTATTTCCTTCCCATTATACAAATCTTTCATTTTGGAGATAGTATCTCCATATGAGATTTCCTCATTGAGAGAATATGAGGAAAAAGTATCCTCAGATTCAGACTCACAAGGAGTAGGGGAGGATAAATGCATTTTAAGCCATCATTATCAGCATCAGGAAGAACTTCCTCTTCAGAGGAAGGAGTTATCTTGCTTTTTACAGGAGCTGAAGCTGGAAAAGAAGGCTGGAGA
Source organism: Protopterus annectens (assembly GCF_019279795.1). Classification (NCBI taxonomy): domain Eukaryota; kingdom Metazoa; phylum Chordata; order Ceratodontiformes; family Protopteridae; genus Protopterus; species Protopterus annectens. Next base: position 1,734,645,149 of record NC_056737.1, read on the forward strand.
GACTGAATGTATTTAAATAATTCCTAAGCAAAGTTGAACCAATCCTTTTCAGAATCCTTTTGCACAGAAGGGGTAGAAGGAGAAGACAGATGTTTAGTTTTCTGTCTGCACTTTTAGGTATCTTCAACATTATGGTTCTGGGACAGATATCCATAGGCTGGACTATTATAAATTGCCTAGTGAAGTCCTCCCTCGTCAGTACTTATTGTATGCTTCCCTAGTCCTCAAATAGTATATAAGACATAGTTCTCATTTCCTGGCGAGTACTGCCATATGTACAATATAAACAGATGTATTATGATCCTGGGCCTTTGCTGCCTCAAGAAGGGATGCACCAAAGGGACCTGGAGAGATGGACAAAATGGTCTGAGGGTGAAAATGTGCAACAATACAGTAATCAGTCTCAGACCACAAAAAAGAGATGGATATCGAGACTCTGCAGTAATCTCTTTAGTTAAATTCTTGTTCTTTTTCTGCCAAGGAGACAGGTCTACTAAAGGGGATTTCAACATGCTGCTCACATGCACCAGGTATCTGTGGTGTTTGCTTTCAAGGAAAACCTTCAGAGAGCTTAGCCTACTCTTTACTGTTTTAAGAGTAAAGAAAATATGGATATAACAGGAACTGGCATTCTGCTGTTCTCCCAGGCAAAAGACATGACTAGTATGAGTGCCTTTACAAGGGATTTGTCTACCAGAAGAACATCTGCCCTTTCTAACAGATATATAACTTTTTAGATACAACTTTTACAGAGAAATGGAAACTTCCTCAATAGGGACTCTTATTTGGCAAAAGTTGACTACCAATACTCATGCTACTGAGCAGACAAGAAGTCTGCATAAATGTACACACTACAAGAAAGCACTGAGTTTTGGCATGTCTGTACATCCTTCATATACCAAAATGTAATCTATTGCTAACATCAAACAAAATATGCGAGAAAGAGCCTGAAGCTTTGTAGACTGGCTGAACATCTGATATCCTTAGCAGGACACATCCTGTATAGTTATGGCTACTGCAACAGAGTTCTCCTGAAGAACATCAAGAGTTATGTATGAGTGGTTAGTACAGGAATGAAGCACTCAGGTGGGACCACAGTTGTTTATCCAATTTTTACTGAGGTGAGAGGCCAGATGTGGTTTAAATGCCATTTATGTTTGGTAGTTTTTATCTCATAAAAAAGTTCATTCCAAATATTACCACTGGATGTGGAAAACATCGAGTAACAATGTAAATAGCTCGCTAATTAATAGTCTTAAATAGGGGAAGGCAGTATGGGTATTAGAAGAGTTCATGCAGAAAGTATAGATTTGCGGAAGTGAGATAATGGTACTATACAAAGTGAATATAATGAACTGAAACTACCTGAAATAGAAAGCAATAAGCATCCCTGCTACTAATGATCATAGTTTAATATAATGGTCACTGCAAACTCAAAGCCTCAGGAGATTTCCTCCATAAAGTTTTATATCATAAATTGATTCACTAGCTCAGTTTTTTAAACCTGCCTTAAATAAAGCAAAACAGGAAGATGCTCTATTATATAATGGTAAGGAATTCCAGAAACTCCACACTTAAGATACTATTTCTAACTTGAGAGAAAGCAAAAGGTAATTGGACAAATACATTCCTATTTCTTGCACTGACACAGTTATCAGCAAATGCAACACCAAACACTGATAAAATGTTTTTATTAGTGATACACTTGAAAATAAAAATAACATCACTTCTCATCAATCTAAATGCAATGTCTTAAATCTATCCTTATAAAGCAAACCATGAAGACCAGCAATCTGCTTTGTAAATATTTTCTTGATTCTTTTGAACTTATAAGCAAAGGACTTGGTATGAACACAGCCACCCAGAAAAAACACACACACACACACATTCCACTCTACAACAATCTATATGTGGCCTAATAAGGGAGATGGATAAGGGTGATATCACTTTTCTATCCCTGCTAATCATTCTCAGAATGTCCCTCATTATATCATATAACATTTACACAAGAAAACAAACACATGGTAGTTGAATTTCAATTTGTAATCTATAGTGATCCTTAGATCTTTAACACTGATAGTGGAAGAAATAAGTTCATGATCTACCTTATAAGGATACCCATGACTTAATGCCCATACATAGGTTCATAGGTGTGTACTAGGCTAATGGCCTTGGAGCATTTACAAGCCTAGCCCATAGGATTACCCTGGCATTATGCCACCCAACCTTAGTTCCCAGTGCCTCTGTCGAGTAAAGCCACTGGAGTGATCCCTGGGGTGAATTTTCTATTTCCCATCCACTCATCAAGATTTCTCTTGAAGAGGGTCAGTGAGGTGCTCTGCTTGACATGTATAGGAAGTCTATTCCATAGCATGGACAGTCTCTGGGTTATGAACCTGTCCCTCCAGCATGTTCTGTTGATTGTGGTAATGAGGCTGAGGTCTCTGGAGCGTGTGGTGTGGACAGATTGGTATTTCTTCAGATGTAGCATTTTTAACAGAGATGGGTCAGACATGGCTTTGTAAGTCAAGCAGAGATTGCCTCTAAGCAGGTGATATGAGACAGAGAATAGTTGGAGTTTTTTTAGTCTGTCCATACAGGACAAATGTTTAAGGCATAGGATCCTTTTTTGAGGTACTTTTGCGGCCTCTCCAGTTGTTGCAGGTGTTTAGTGAGGTACATGCCAAATGGGGCATTGTACTCAATGATTGGCCTAATGAGGGAAGAGTAGAGGGAGACAATGACCTCTTGCTTCCTGGATGCAAAACCCTTAGTACTGAGATGTGCCACATAGAAGGACTTTCTGACCACAGTGGCAATGTGGTGGTCAAAAGAGAGGCTGCCGTCAACCTGTGTTCCCAGATCTCTTATAATGCCTTCTGTATTCAGTGGACTACCAGCGATGTGGTAATTCATGGGAACCAGGTTTTTCCCAAAGGGGATGATGACACATTTTTTGGCATTGAGCTTAAGGTCATGGTTCTGACACCAGTCATTGGTCTCGGTGAGGCCTTTCTGCAGGATGTCAACATCACTTGGGGAATTGATAATAGCTGCATACACAAACACCCACACGAACGGATGTGCACGGACCAAACCAAAAGCAATAACTGTAAAAAAAAAAAAAAAAACAGGTCCAGTACAGAGAGGGTGATAACTTAGAACTCCCAACTCCTTTATTGGGGTAGCTCCAAAAAATCAAACAGCATACCGGTTTCAGCAACAGCCTTCCTCAGTGCTTAATAACAGCAAAAATTAACAGACCCTTAAATCAAAAGCATCATTAGCATTCAAGAATATCATTGGTTGGTTAAAAAACTATGACACCTCATTAAGGCCAGGTTTAAACAAATTAATAATAGCTCCCAACTTGCAATCGTCTGCGAACTTTGTCAGCCAGAGTCCCTTCGTGTTGGTCTGGAATTCAGAGAAGTAGATACCAAACAGGAGAGGGCCCAGGACCAAAACCCTGTGGGACTCCACTCGTGACTGGTCGGCAGTCTGACTTGGAGTCAGCTACTTTCACACTGTGGGTTCTACCTGTAAGCTAGTTTGCAACCCACCTAGTGATATAGGGGTTGATGCCTAGCTTAGTGAGTTTTTCAATGATTCCTGAATGGGGAATGGTATCAAAGGCCTTAACCAGATCAAGGTAGGCTGTATGAACCACCTTCCCTTCATCCACAGCTCTGGTGACTGACTCAAAGAAGTTGACTAAGTTGAGCAGGCATGATCTACCCTTCACAAAATCAAACTGTGTGGGATCCAGAGTTTGGAGATTTCCTATATCCTTGTTTATTAGCTCCATGAGGATTCATCCATAGCTTTGCATATCAGACTCGTCAGGCTAATGGGGCGATAGTTCCCAGAGTCTGTAGTCACTCCTCCTTTGTGGAAAGGGATGGCTGTAGCAGTGCGCCTTTCGATAGGGACAAAGCCTGAGGTGAGGCTGTGATTGAACAGGGCACATAGGTGAGGTGCCAGTTCACTCTGTAGTTCATGTAGAACACAGCCAGGGATATTGTCAGGTCCCACAGAGGCTGTATTCTTGGCCTTGGACAGTGTTGTTTTAATCTGTGCAGCAGTAATACTGGGTGCCTGGCAATCGATTGGTATTTTGACTGGTCCCTTGGGGGGGAGGGTAAAGTTGGCACTGAATCTGTTGGCCAGTATATTGGCAACATCTGTTGGCTCGGTATAGGAGGTAACATTGTGCAGTAGTTCAGAGCAAATCTGGGTATTGCCATGGAGATTCTTTACATAACTATAGAAGGCCTTGTGGTTTTCTTTACGATCTGCTGCAATTCTGTTTTCATAGCTAGCTTTACAGGATTTGATGATGGATCTCAACTTTTTGTTGAGGCAGATAAGGGAGTTTTTCCAGTCTTGGGACATCACCTTATTCTGCATCAGTTTCTTCCTCCTGTTGTAGTTTGTTTATGGCAGGGGACCACCAGGTTGGCTTCCTTTTTTTTGGAGGAGAGTGTCTTGGCTCTATTGAGTATTGTGAGATCCATGCATTTGTGTACGTGTTCGTACAATGCATTGGTGTATGATTCGGCAGTCATGCAACTGATCTCCATTTGAGTGGGTGCAGTGAAGTTAGCCTCCTCTGTTTTAGGAGCCCAAAGTTAGCTTCAGAGAAGTTTTTCATGGTGGTTACCTTTACATGGGGTGGGGGGGTGGGAGGGATGTGGATTTCCAAGGTGATTAGTTTGTGGTCAGATCTAACCAGGGAGGAGTTGACTATTGGAGGAGAGCAATGGTCACCTATGTTAGTAATGACCAGGTCAAGGATGTTGCTACCTCTAGTGGGGGTAAGAACGAGCTGGTCCAGGGCATTGGAATTAATGAATTCCAGGAAATGGTGGGCAAGTGTATTGGTACATGAGTAGTTTTCCCAGTTAATGGAGGGGGTAGGTGATTTCGCCCAGTATGAGAGTGTTAGGTTGGACCTTAATATTCTCCAGGGTGCTTAGGAACATGGAGTGTGAGTCTTGGGGCATGGTTCGGGACCTATAGCAGGTTACGACCTGAATTGCTGTCTTACCTATTGATATCTTGTCTCTTAAAAATACTGCAACTAAAGTTGCTCCCCATACAAAACTGTTAGTGGTAACAATAAATAATAACCTCAAATATGACCTCCACATACAGAACAAAAAAAAAAAAATCACAAAAGCCAGGAATGCTATATAGAGCCAGGAAAGTCCTTACTACATGCACAAGAGTCACTCTAGCCATTACATACCTACTGTCCTCTCTTCTGTTCTTCCATCTTGACAAACCTTCAGACCACTCTACAATCCAAACTAGAGCAGTACTATAATAAAGTTGCTAGATTTAAAGCTAACACAACTCACCAAACACATCAGTGTTCTGTACTATAAACTCTAAAGGGGTTAGAATAACCCCATCAGCTAACGTATACTCAGTTTCTCATAACACATAAAATAATATATAACTTCACTTTCTGCTCAGGAATTCTCCACCACTATCTCCCAAATTGTCACCTTTGATCTACTGATAAAAATCTACTTGACATCTACAAGCCTATAAAACTTGTTGGCAAAGTCTATACACCAAGTGTGGCCAAATCCTGGAATTCAATCCTTTCAACAATCAGAGCAATGCATAACATTCTTCTATTCAACTCCTGTTAAACTCCTGGTTTTGCACATAGTGCATTCCAGATTAATACTGTAACTTAATCTCTATTGATACTTACACACTTCCTGTCTTTCATACTTTAATACACATCAATATTTCCTGCCTCTTGTACTTTTGTCGATTTATCCTGTCTTTCATCTACACAGTTCTTTAATTTCTTCCTTCCCTTCTTCTGCTTTCTCCATCTGCTATTGAAATCCATTCTGCTATACCCTGTCCTGACTTTATTGAATACAACTACCCTCCATACTCACACAGTACTTCTCTCTCATTTAAAATGTCATCTTCTTTACATAATCTCTATTCTTCTTTCTTTGTACTCTATATTGTATGACTTCTGTACCATTTTACTTTAGAATGCACACAGAGAGCATTTTGAGTATTTGTTGTCTTTATATTTCTCTTCTACAAGAGTGAGTAATTTCAATTGTCTGTATCCTATATATTTTGCTGTACTGATGTATGTATCATATGCTCCAAGAGATATTAGTCTGTCTGTGTATATAATGTAAAATGGTGTTAATAGACACCTATGTGTATTTATCTTCTGTTTTCTACTTGTGAAGCTTTCTTCCCTGGGCCTTCATTGCAAATATGTTCATTTACTCAGATGGACTTTCCCAAAAAATGAATGTCAAAAGTAAATAAATAAAATAAATAAATAAAACATAGATAACATAAACGTATTGCTGTTCAGTGCTATGACCCTCACCAAAAAAACTTCACTCCCTCAGGAGATGCTTACTCGGGAACACATTGATATATACATAATCATGGAGACCACATTATTGCAGGGTTTCAACACCTACCATACATGCATGCCCACCATGCTAGATGAGTACACTAAAGGTGACGATATCTCCATATTTGTAAAACAAAATTTCACCAATGGCTCTTTAGACAGGATAATGACCGGAACTCAATGGAATCAGCTTACATTTAACAAAACCTCTTATCACATCATAGCTAAATCTAGGACCCTGTGCATATCTTCTTTTTTACATACCTCCTACCTGATGACTGTAGAGTTCCTATGCATTAGGTCAAGCTTCATTATCCTAGGGAATGTCTACTATTCTTTCATCAACTGAGAGACTTATACACCCCATAGCATGTATACCCACAGATTTCTGAACCTCATAAATACAAATTTTCTGGACTAGTTATGGGACAGCTCTGTTTCCCATCAGTTGTAACTTCCTCCCTAATCAAATCAGACCACAAATCAGTCACATTCACCTTAAGATTGAGGCGGCAAGCATTTTCAAATATCTCCATATTCAGATGTTAAATGAAGGCTAATCTACTAAAACTGAGTGATAACTTGGAAAAATTCAACAATCCCCTACAAACTGATGACCCCACTGAGTCTGTGGAATCCTTTACTGCCAAATTCTGTGCACATGTAAATAGCTGCATAGAAGTCTGCCTCCCCCTTTGAAGTAAATGCAATGCCAAATTTAAAAACAACCCCCCTATGGTGGAACCCAAATATAAACAGGTTCTACAACAAAAAAAAAAAAATCATTCCACACAATAATACATTTAACTCTCAGTATGTCAAAAATGCTGTTGCTAAACTTAACAAGGAACTTTAAGTCCCTAATCATATGAACCAAAGCTTGACTGGCATATAACTAGCCACACAGGCAAAAGATAACCATAAAGCCTTCTTTATCTATGTTAGAAACCTAAAAAAAAATGCACAGCACTCCATAGAACTAATAGTAAATTATATCACATACTGAGATCGTGAGGACATAGCCGATCTACTAGCACATAAATTTAGCTTTAACTTTATCCCCTCCCCCTATATTTCCAGATCTCATTCCTGTATCTACACCCCCCCCCCTCCGAAGTCCAGTGGTGGCATAAACACCTGATTAAGAAATCTTAATCTCCTTTATTTAAATGTAATCTAGACAAATGGATTGGAAACTGCAAATTCACCCTGGTTTAGCACCTTTGTCCCTTAAGGATATGAGTAAAGTACAGTTTTGTACCTACCATAAATGTAGATGTTTGAGTGTTCACCCTGCTGCAGTCATCACACTTGGGTTATCCTGCCATCAGGCGGTCCCGCAGTCGGCCTGAATTCCAAAGTCTTGGTCCGGCATCGGTTGCTGTTGCTTCTTCCCTGACGTCAGTGCGCCAGGGGTATATAAGAGGCATCCAACGCCATTTTCTTCAGTTTGTCTTGCCCCAGATGTCAGGTGCCCCCAACAGGTAGGCAAAATATATATATATATATATAGCTAGATAAAAATAAAACAATACCTTTAGGCACAAGCAAATACACCACAGAGGTTGTATAGGATAGAGTGGTATAGATAAGTTCAGCTAGTTCAGAGGGGATGGAGGGAGGGTAACCTGGACTGCAGCAGGGTGAACACTCAAACATCTACAGTTATGGTAGGTACAAAACTGTACTATGTTCATCGTGTTACCCTGCTGCAGTCATCACACTTGGGTTGAATCCCAAAGCTAAGGATGGGAGGTGGAGTTAAACAAGGTTAGAAGAAGCTAGTAGGCCCTGCAAAGATGCAGTGGCAAAACCAGCTCTAGTCTTAGAATATAGAGGTAAGTGATAGTGTTTGGTGAAGGTGTGCACTGAACTCCAAGTTGCAGCTTCCAGAATATCCTTGGTTGGCACTGCCCTGAGAAAGGCTGCTGATGTAGCTGCAGCCCTGGTAGAGTGGGACCTAATGTTAGCAGGTACCGGCTTCCCATGATGCGTGTAGCAGAAATGTATGCAATGCCCTATCCATTTAGAGATGGTCTGTTTTGAGATAGCTTTTCCTTGTGATCCTGCAGCATAGGCTACAAAGAGCTGGTCAGATTTTCTGAAAGCCTTAGTTTTATCCAAATAGTAACGTAATTCCCTGTGAATGTCCAAAGAGTCTTTCTCCTTTGTTCTGGGCATTTGGGAAAAAGGTGGGCAAATGAATGGTTTGGTTTAGGGCCACACTGGATACCATCTTTAGCATAAAGGAAGGGTTAGCTCGTAGAGAAACTCTGTCTTGATGAAAAATGAGGAAAGGCTCCACTGCCATTAGTGCCTGTAGCTCTGAGACTCTTCTAGCTGAGGTTATTGCTATTAGCAGGGCAGTTTTCCAGGAAAGAAATTTTAAATCAGCTGAAAAAGCTGGTTCAAAGGGCAGCAGTGTAAGCTTTTCCAGAACAAAGTTGAGATCCCAAGTAGGTGTTGGAGCTCTTCTTGGTGGTCTGATGTTCTTAGCCCCTCTGAGGTACTGTCTTAGGAGTGGATGTGAGAATAAAGGAGGATCCGTGTTGTAATGAGCTGAAATTGCTGAGGCGTGGATCTTAATAGATGAAAAGGAAAGTCCTTTGTGCAACATCTCAGTTAAATATTGTAGAATCTGAGGAATGTTTGGATCAAGGGGATTTTGGCCTTTCCAGGCGCAAAATCTTTTCCATTTGTCTGAATAAGTTTTCCTGGTGCTGGGCCTCCTGGCCTCCAGAATGACATCCATAACAGCTTTGGATAGAGGTGTTGGCTGGTTGTTTAGGTAATTTGCCATGCAGCCAGGTTTAAAGTCTTGAGTTGGCTGTGTAGAATCTGATTGTCTCGCTGGGTGAGCAGGTGAGGAATTTGTGGTAAAATCCATGGTGGGCTGTGGGCCATGTTCCTTAGAATTGGATACCAATGCTGGCGTGGCCAGTCTGGTGCAATGAGTATCAGCTGTGGTCTCTCTAATCTGACTTTCAGCAGTACCTTTGCTAGGAGAGGCAGTGGAGGAAAGGCATACAGTTAATGTTTTCCAACTGAATGAAAGGGCATCCACATTCCAAGCTTGTGGATGGAATGTCTTTGTGCAAAATTTTTGAAGTTGATAGTCTTGGGGGCTTGCAAACAGATCTATGTCTGGGCATCCCCATTTTTGAGCTATCATTGCAAATACTTGTGGATCTAGTTTCCACTCGTGTGGATCCATGATATTTCTGCTTAGGTCATCTGTCAATGTGTTTTTCTTTCCTGGCAGGAATTGTGCTTGTAACTGAACCTTGTAAGACAGTGCAGTGTTCCACAGGGTCGCTGCTTGCCTGCATAGAGGGTAGGAATGTGTGCCCCCTTGCTTGTTTATGTACCACATTACTGTGGTATTGCCCGTCTTTATTATTAATTGTCCTGGGTGTAAGAGGTCCTTGAAAGCTGTTAGGGCATTCTGTACTGCTAGCATTTCTTTTTGATTGATATGCAGATGCCTCTGATCTGTAGTCCATTTGCCCTGAATGCACTGTCCTGCCATGTGTGCTCCCCAGGCATAGTCCGATGCATCTGTTGTCATAGTTTGCCTGGCTGTGGGTAAGGTGAAAGGCTGACCCTTGTTGAGGTGACATGCCTGTGCCCACCATAGAAACTCCTGTTGAAGGCAGGGAATGAGTGGTATCATTGTTTCCAAGCTGTGGCTGTGCTGAGTCCATACGCTTTTCAAGTACCATTGTAATTTCCTCATATGCAGTTTTGCAAATGGTATTAGTAGAATGCAAGATGCCATGAATCCCAAGGCCTGCAGAATTTTTCTTGCAGGGAGTTGGGTCTTTGTTGCCATTATTTTGAAATATTGAGTCAGCTGTTGTTGCTTGTCTGGCGTGAGATAAGCCATCTGGGCCGTTGTATTCAAGCTGGCACCAAGGAATATTATGTTTTGTGAGGGCACTAGTTTTGATTTCTTTTCGTTTACTGTGCACCCCAGGCAACTTAGAAGGTGTGTGATAAATGCCAGATGCTTTAAAAGAATGTCTTTGCTTTCTGTTTGAATAAGGCAGTCATCCAGGTATGGGTATATTTGAATTCCTCTTTGTCTGCAGTATGCAATTACTGGTGCCAGGAATTTTGTGAAGACCCTGGGCGCAGTAGATAAGCCAAAGGGCAGTGCAGAAAATTGATAATGTGTTGAACCTGCAATGAAGCTGAGGTATCTTCTACAATTTTGTCTGGTAGGGACATGCAGGTATGCCTCCTTGAGGTCCAACGTTACTAGCCAAGCATTCTTGCCCAGCAAGGGAAGAAGCTGCTGTAATGTTAGCATCTTCAATTTTGGTACTTGCAGATAGGTGTTCAGAATTGAAAGATCCAGAATGGGTCTCCATGCTTTGTCCTTTCTTGGGACTAGAAAGAGTCTTGAGTAAAATCCTTGTCCTTGCTCCTGTGTAGGTACCTGTTGAATGGCTCTCATGTCCATGAGAGCTGTAATTTGTTTTTGTGCCTCTGCCCATTGATTTGGTGGCAGGTTTGGCATTCCTTCTATCCTTGGTAAGGTATAAAAGTGGAATCTGTATCCTTGAGAGACAATGTTTAGGACCCATTTGTCTTTTGTGATGATGTGCCAGTTGTCTGCAAAAAATGCTAATTTTCCTCCCAAGGGAGCTGCCAGGAGAGATTTGCTTGGTAGTCTGAGGATTGAGTCATTGTGTTTGTCTTCTGCTAGCTTGGGGCCTGCTTTCTCCTCCTTTCTGGGTAGCAGAACCCCATTGGCGAGGTTTGTAAGGGCCTTGTGACTGACCTCTGCCCCTTGGGTGTCTGTATTTGCCTCTCTGTGATCTGTCAGAAGCTGGAAAGGACCAGTTTTTGTTGGCCAATTTCTGCTGAAACGAGGGGGTTGTACCTGCAAAAAATCTTTGACCATCTGCATAGACTTTGCCTTATCCTCCATTTTCTTTAAAACCTCTTCTGCTTTGACACCAAATAGTACATCCTGCTGTAAAGGTGCATCCAATAATTTTGCTTTAACATGATCAGGAAGGGTTTATTCTTTTAACCAAGCATGTCTACATACGACAGAGCCAGTAACAGCTGCTCTACAGGAAGCTTCCAATGAATCAAATCCACACTGTAAAGTATGTTTGCCCACTTGTTCAGCTGCATGCAACAGATCCTGCATTTCCTTGAATTCAGACTGTTCATAATGTGTTTTTTATTTTAATTGAGACATTAGAAATTGCTGATATTTCAGCATGTGAAAATGACAATTTAATGCTCTCATAGCCAGAGTTGCTGAGGTGTATATTTTCCTTCCCCATCTATCTAGGGCTCTGGAATCCCTTTCAGAGGGCACAGGATTTTTAGCCATAGAAGCTTTAGCTCCCTTAGGATCCTGGGAAATTGTTTCTGGGTTAGCCACAGGGCTTTTATAAAGGAATTTGTGTGAGTCAGGTACTCTGTAGTATCTGTCTGGTTTGGCTGGAGCAGGAGGTAGAGAGTCTGGATTTAAACTAGACTCCAAGTAGACATCATCCACAGTTTCTAAAACTGGAGGGATAGCAAGAGGTCTGTGCTGGGGTAGTAAAAGGAACTCTCTGAGCCTTTTCTTAGAATCAGAGTAGTCCTGGCCTTCCCAGTGGAAATGTTCCCTCATGGTATGCAAAGTTTCCCCAAAGGAGTAGTCTTCAGGGGGAGATGCTGAGGGAATAGAGTCTTCAGCATCAGAGTCTTCATAAGGTGGAAAAGTGTAATCCTGTTCCTCAGAAGAATCTGAGGAAATTGAAACCTGGTCAGAGGAAGCATAATCCTCCTCTTGTCTTGGTCTTTTATCAGGAGGGGGATGGGAACCCCTGATTAGGGTAATCAAATCTTCAGCCATCTTAAGCATCTGTTTCTTAGGCATGGGGCCTTGAACTGTAGACTGATGTACAGTCTTCTTTGGTTTTAAAGGAGTTTTAAGCTTAGCATAAGATTTAATGGTGAGTGTAGTCGGTCTGAAGACACCTTCTGCAACCGAGGGAGTTTCCACTGCACCGGGGTCTACTTCTGCTCCGGTGTCAGAAGGGCCTAATGAAGATGGCTGCATTGGCCTAGTAGACTCCGCTTGAGAATCCGCAGCTGTCTGGGGTTCCAGTTCTGCGGTCGTCAGGGGCTGCGTAGGCTCCTCACTGAAAACCGGAGAACCGGTGACAGGTCCAGCAGAGGCCTCAGAGTCTGGCTTGTTCCTAGGCTGCTTGTCCTTATCCTTGCGTTTTTTATGCATGCCGGTTGTTGGATGCTCCGACGGCATGATATAATTAAATGTCCTACCAAAATAGTGTCTTGCAAAATCAAAACGGCGTTTGATAGTTCATTTATTAAATCTAGCACAAAACCGACAACTTATGACGTTGTGGTCTGGGCCTAGGCAAGGAATACAATAGGAATGGAAGTCCTTATGTGGTATTTGCTTCCCACAAGAAATGCAATTGTTAACTTTTTCTGACATTGGACATCAGACTGAGGCAAGAAAAGGTTCCCCAACGGGGTACTTAGCTTTATTGAAGACTTCGGACTGAAATTCGAATCAAAAATCTCAGGTGTCGGCCGACCGGCACTTGCGAACTGCTTCTGCTTCGGGCACCGCGTGGCAAGAAAGACTGAAGAAAATGGCGTTGGATGCCTCTTATATACCCCTGGCGCACTGATGTCAGGGAAGAAGTGACAGCAACCGACGCCGGACCAAGACTTTGGAATTCAGGCTGACTGCGGGACCAGCTGACGGCAGGATAACGGAAGTGTGATGACTGCAGCAGGGTAACACAATGAACATCATGTAAATCTTCTGCCTGGCTCTGTGTTATATATACTTAAATTATAATGTTTAGAAACTTCATGGCAATGCAAGGCTAGATTTCTAAGGATCCTCATGGATCAATAACCTATTAAGTACCTATGAACCTATGTACATTATGTATCTCAATAAAATGACAAGTTATATTTATGTCATCTGTACATACTTTTTTAGGTGTTGTTCCAAAGACCAAATTACCACCGTAACAGCTACAAATAAATGCAATCTGAGGGTCATGCTGCTCAACGCTAGAAGTCTAAATCTCAAAATGCACTTGCTCGAAGCACTTCTTAAAATGGAGAACATCAACATTTGTGCTGTAATAGAGACCTGGTTCAAGGCAGCAGAAGCACCCCTGCAGTATCATGCTATAACTCATTCCACACCTTTCGGCCCCAGAACTTGGATCAAAGCTCCAAAGGCGGTGGTGTTTCCATATTCATAAAAGATGCACACACCTCCAGACTGGTAGCCCAACATAACGCATCTGAGATACTTCAGGTGCAACTAACACTGAACCATTGGAGAGCAGGCTGTGAAAGGCCCAATGCGGACAGATGTAGGATGAGTCTTTTATGAGACACTGTATTGAATGCTTTAGACAAAGTCTAGGAATAAGGAAGAGACCAATTTGCCTTTATCTCTGGCTTTATTTATGCTGTCTGAGAAATTTGGGAGGGCAGTGGATGTGCTATAAACAGATATATAACAAGGCTGAATAGTAGTAGATGTTCTTGTAAGAAGTGATAGTACAACTGTTTAAGGACACACTTTTCCAATACTTTCAATAGGGGAGATAAGATGGCAATGGGCCTGAAAATGGATCTCTCAGTAGAAGTGCCACCATTTTGGACAGGGATAACATGGCTCTTTTTTCAGATTGCAGGAACATAAGATTCCCATACTGACCTGTTGATTAGAAAAGAAACTGGATATGCAGTGGCACTGGCAGCTATTTTGTGGCATTCCACAGCAGAGGGTTGAGCAGGGTTTACTTTGGATAATATATATTTTATAAAAGAGGTAGAGATCATTTTTTAGTGTGAAGGCAGATATTCCAGCCATGGGGAATAGGCTTAAGTCAGAGGTATCAGGATGGGAATCATTAGAGGGCAGCAATGCTTTTAATGAAGTAAGAATTAAACTACTAAATTATAAGAAAGCCTTACTAAAATAAGTGTAGGCTATTCCTGGCAAGAAAACTTAGGACTGTCAACCATCTCCTCTCAGACCCATACAAATATAAATATATATATATATATATATATATATATATATGTGTGTGTGTGTGTGTGTGTGTGTGTGAATCCCCTTGAATGACACCAGAAGCTAAGCTAATTATTGATGTCAATAATCTTTTGTTTGTATTGTGGCATCACTCTCTGTGATGGTAAAATGCTACTGAAGGCTAAGTTCATACCTGCTTCAGTCACATATTCCAAGCGCTCTATCATGTTTCTCTTCATACAGTCCAGACAGGTCGCATGTGTACTTATGTTGCAAGGAACTGAGTGCATGCATGATGTGACAAGTCCTGGCACCCAATAGTTAATGAACAGTGACCCTTTCCTTATTCTGCCCGGTGAGTAAGTGTGTTTCATTATGGAATTATCTATGACTAGGATGTTGGACTGTGTGGAAGTTTGCTTTATAGGCTTTTGAGATGAGATACTTTGAGTCTTAGATGAATGTTTTATGGTGAGTGCTCCCTGAGTTGAGAGTTTGTGAGGTTGCTGAGGGTACGTCTTTCTTAGGTTGCATTTAGGAGGCCTTTGTGGTTTAGACTGATCACCTTTAACAGCCTCAGCATATGTAGGTCTATGTACTTAGTCTGTACTGTGTGTGTGATAGGTATAGTGTGGTACTGTGTGTTACTGACAACATGTTTGTAGCCTATAGTGGTGTTATGTAAGAGTTTTGCCTCCAATAACGCTGTATAACTACATCTCTCCATACACTGTGTAAATTTGTTTAAGTAGGTGGTTGTCAGTAAATCAGTAAACATGAAACAATTGCAATATTGTGTCAGTATGCTCATTTCAATTAAGCTGGCTACATAAACAATTAGAAAGTGCAAATAAAGAAGTTATGTCTTACCATAACGTTCCATCTGTATTGTTGATCCTCGTTCAGTCATTACGCATGGGTATCGGTTCCGAGCTCGGAACCGAGCCGGCCATTTTCCAAGCACGCATCAGCTTTAAACTCTCGAGCTAAACTCTTACCCACAATCCCCCTCTCCCTGTTACCTCAGATTGAGTTTGCAAGTCAAAGAAGGTAGAGGCTACCTCTGGTCAAATAACCTAAGAGAACCGGATGGTGAGATCCACTAGAAACCACAGGAGGGGGAAGGAGGGAGGGTCATAATGACTGAACCAGGATCAACAATACAGATGGAACGTTATGGTAAGACATAACTTCTTTATCTGATATTGTTAATCCTTGTTCATTCCTTACGCATGGGACAGAGTCCCCAGCTAACTCTATTCCTGGGAGGCTCTCATGGAAGGACATTCCTGAGCACCACAGAACCGAAAGATGCTCTTCCCCTGGAGGCCAAATCCAATTTGTAATGATTGATGAAGGTATGAGGCATAGCCCAAGTTGCAGCTGCACAGATGTCATGTAAAGAAGCTCTGGCATGGAAGGCAGCAGAAGTTGCCACCGACCTTGTTGAATGAGCTTTCATGGTAGTAGGTAACGAGATATTACGTTGTGTATAAATAAAGGTCACACAGTCCTTCAACCAACTAGCTAATGTGACCTTAGCAACAACAGATCCTAATCTAGGTCCAGAAAAGGCCAAAAATAACTAGTCAGATTTACGAAAGGGTTTAGTCCTGTTTAAGTAAAAACAGATTTGCCTGTGTATATCTAGGGTACGTAGGCAATACTTTCCTCTGTTTCAATGATTGGGAAAGAAAACTGGCAATTCAATGGCTTGATTAATGGACATTTCAGAGATCACTTTAGGCAAAAATGACGGATTAGTTCTCAAGGACACTCTATCTCTATGAAAAATCAAGTATGGACTCTTAATACATAAAGCTTGAAGTTCAGAAATACGTCTGGCAGAAGTAATAGCGACCAGAAACAAGGTTTCCCATGACAAATACTTGAGGTCGCAAGAAGAGGCTGGTTTGAAAGATGACATTGTCAGAGCTTGTAGAACTAATGATAAATCCCATGGTTGAATAGGTTCTCTAAAAGGTGGCTTCAGATGATTCACACCTTTTATGAAGGTCTTGCACAATTTATGGGACATAAGAGAGGAATCCTGGACACCCTCATGAAAATTAGAAATTGCAGCCAAATGAACGCTAATGGTAGAGGCCAATAGACCCGACTGAAGCAGGTTGGCCAGATAGTCTAGTATTAGACACTGGTGCTGAAAAGGGGTCTACTTGTTTATCTTTCAGCCAACAGGTAAATCTCTTCCACTTGCTCAGATAAGTAAGTCTAGTGGAAGACTTATGAGAAGCAATGAGAATATCACATACTGGTAGGGAAAGATCATTCTGCCTGGCAATCAAGGGAATTGGCGTAGCCAAGCCGTGAGCTTCAGGCTGTTCAGGTTGAGATGAATCAGGTTCTGTGGGTGTGAGATCAACTCAGGGGTTGGATAGAGAATCCATGATCGATCTAGTAGATGAGGGCAAAGGAAGGGGAACCAAATCTGTCGAGGCCAATATGGTGCTATGAGGATCACCTTGCTCTTCAACTGACGGGCTTTCTTCAGAAACTGGGGAATAAGGGGAAAAGGTGGAAATGCGTAAAGAAGACCCGAGGGCCAATCGTGGACTAGAGCATCCCTGGGTGACTGTCCCGGAGGGGGGATCAGGGCGAAGTAGTAGCTGCATTTGTAGTTGGTCGGGGATGAAAAGAGGCCGCAGCAAGGACGGCCCCAGCGGTGGAAGATCTCTGCCGCTATCAAGGGATTCAGGGACCACTCGTGAGGTTGAAGAATGCACCTGCTGAGTCTGTCTGCTATCACGTTGGAACTCCCGGGAATGTGCGTTGCTAGAAGAAAACAGTTGGTAGCCATCGCCCATTGCCATATCCTCATGGCCTCTCGACAAAGGGGGTAAGATTTGGTTCCACCTTGCTTGTTGATGTACCAGACCACCGCCATGTTGTCTGATTGAATCGCAATTGCCCCAGACGGCAGTAGGGGATGGAATGCTTGCAACGCCAGAAGCACTGCCCTCAGCTCTAGAACATTTACATGCAGATGGGCCTCCAGTTCGGACCAAGTGCCTTGGACTGTCTGTCCCTGAACACAGACCCTCCCACCCCGTCAGGGAGGCGTCCATGGTCACTGTGGCCTTGGGTTGCTGGGGGGAGAAGGGGCGAGACCATTGTGAGAGATTGTGTGTCATCCACCAATTTAAATCCTGTTTGCACCTGTGGGTTACTCGAATCATGGCTGAAAGAGGATGCTGAAAGGGATACCATTGGGTGAGCAGTAGCCATTGTAGAAGCCTCATGTGAAACCTGGCCAGGGGAACAATGGTGATGGAGGCTGCCATGGAATCCAACAGCTGTAGAACCGAGTGAGCTGTGGATTTTTCCTTTGAAAGGATTGGAATTAGCTGTTGCTTTATCCTTAGAATTTTGTGCTCTGGAATAGCAGCTCTGCAGTTTTTTGTGTCCAAGATAACCCCTATGAATTCTGTCGACTGAGATGGGGTGAGATTGGACTTCTGCCAGTTTATGGTTATGCCTAGCCTTTGAGCAGCGAGGAGAGAGTATGCCAAGACTTTTTCCAGTAGATGTCTGGTGGGGGCAGAAATGAGCCAGTCATCTAGGTATGGAAAGACTTGGAATCTTTGAAGTCGCAAGTGAGCTGTGACAACTGCCATGCACTTTGTGAATGCTCTGGGGGCTGTAGAGATTCCGAAGGGCAGTACTCTGAACTGGTAGTGACTGGCTCCCGCACGGAAGCGCAGAAATCTTCTTGATGGCCTGTCCATCTTTATGTGGTAGTACGCATCTTGAAGATCTATAGAGCACATCCAATCGTCTTTTTCCAAAAGTGGGAGGATAGACTGTATTGTGACCATCTGGAATTTTTGTACTCTCACAAACTTGTTCAATACACTGAGATCCAAAATTGGTCTCCAGTCCCCGGTTTTCTTTGGTACCAAAAATAGTCTTGAGTAGAATCCGGATCCTATCTGGTCTGGCGGGACTATTTGGATGACACTCTTTCTTAGCAGCTTTTCTATCTCTAGCGCTGCTTCTTCCCTTTGACTGGGTGGAACATCGGGAAGATTTTTTGAAGGGACGGGACAAAGATCAAAGGGGATATGATAACCTCTGGTTATAATCCTTTGTACCCAGGAATGGGTGGTGATGGCTAGCCAGGCAGAAGGGTACAAGGAGAAACATCCCCCAACCACCTCCAGAGGAAAGGAGTTGGGCCGCTCTTCAGGAGAGCTGGTAGGATTGACCAGGGAAAGAATCCCTGGAACCCTGGTTACACGGACCCCCTCTGCTCCAAAAGCAGTGTCTTCCCTGTGAGTTTCCCCCTCTGCCTCTGGACGAGAACTCGACCTGTGTGTCACAGAAAGGACTCTGAGATTTCTTGAACCATATCTTCCCACTCTTTTGGTTTCAGGAGAAAGCACGTTGAGGGGAAGAATAACGGACACCTACAGCAGAAAGGGTCTTACCTTCCTGTTCACATCTGGCCAGAGTGCTTTTAACTTTGGGCCCAAATAACGAGGAGGCCTCAATGGGGGCATTAAGAAAAGAAGACTTAAAGGGTTCCGCGAAGTTGCACAAGCGCATCCAGGTATATCGTCTCAAGACTGCAGCTGAACCCGCTGCTCTAGCTGCTCCTTCTGATGCGTGAGATATCAGTCGCATAGAAGAGTTAGATATAGACTCAATGGTGGCCAGCTGAGAGGCCACAATGTCACGGACCTCATCAGACACGGCACCAGCCAAGGTTTCAGAGAGCTCAGAAACCAGATCCCTTTGAAGCTTGGTAAAATGTGCCATATAATTCAGGGACCTGATAGCAAAGGTCGCTGAAGCAAAGGTGCACTTCCCTATCCTGTCCAGGGCACGGGACTCGTTAGGCGGATGGACAGTCTGGCTTTCTTCTTCTGCCAGATCCATTTTTGTTGCGGCTGCCACCACCAAAGCATCCACAGGAAGACCTTTGGACCAATGGGGATCCAAAGCAGGAAGGGACAAGATCTTATCTGGCCTCCGGGAAATAGCTTTGATGGTATCAGGAGCCTTCCAAGCATGCTGCACGATGAGCCGGACAAGTTCATCGGCAGGTGGAGTAACCCAGGAGGTAGGGGGCCGGGCACAAAAGGCCTGCAGGAACACAGATTCCGCAGAGGTCAGATTAGAGGACAGCCAGTCACCTCTCTGTTTCAGGATTTCGAGGATATCACCAAAGGATACCTCAGAGGGTGACCGAGGGGATCCTTCCCCCTCATCAAAATCTGTGTCTTCGGTGAGGGACTCCTCTGTGGAATCCATGTGCTTCCTCTTACACAAACTTTTCCGGTTGGTCTCCTCAGCAGGAGAAGCTGGAGAAGACAACGGAAAAGGGGATTCCTGAGGGAATATGTCCTGCGGCCCTTGCACCCGGTGTCCGGTAGATGCGACTTGTGAAACCAGTGTATCAGAGGAGGGCGGAGGTATAGACAGTCCGGTATTGCCAGCAGCAGCAAAAGCCTTCTCCATCAGTTGGAAGGCTGGTCCACCCAAAGAGGAGTGTATGTCTAGGACAGGAGTCACCCCTCCCCTAAGTGGCTCAGCCTGCTGACCCAGAGTCCCTGGATGGCTGTGGAGCAGCAAGCTATGTGTATCACAGCTGACATCCTGGGTCGTAGCAAAACTTTCCTGCCATGAAGGCAACTGCGGTTCCTTAGTGAGATCCATAAAGGGAACCGCAGAAGGGGACGACTGTGCAATATCCATGGACTTCAAAGGCAATGAAGGAGGACAATAAGAAGGGGTCTTTGGAGATGGGTGATCACCTCCCAAGGAAGGATAGTTCCTGAGGGGTGGGATATCTCTGGCCAAGAGTACCTGGTCCACAAGATGCAACACATCATGTTCGGAAAAGCTTCTAGTGGACCTCATGGAGACTGAGGGAGAAACAGGCCTGTCCATAGAAGAGGCAGACTCGGTGCCCATCTCATCTGACCACACCGAGGACAACGGTGCCGAGACAGACTGGACTACTGTTGTCTGCACCAAAGAATTCATTGGTGCCGAGGTCACTGTCTGCACCAACACAGGGATCGGTGCCGAAGTGGTTGTCAGTGCCAAAGCTGGAACCGACAAAACTGGAGTCAACAATAAAGGCGTTGGTTCCGAGGAAGATCTCGGAGCCGACACGGCAAGGTCTGCACCAACTGAACGGTCAGTGACGATACAGTTGTAATGGTCTGAACCAAGGAGCCCCTCGGTGCTGAAATATGAAAGGCTGCAGGAGAAGACAGAGCCGAAATCACTAATGGAGCTGAAGGCCTCTGTGACGAAGGTCTAGGCACCGAAAGCACTGGGGCTGACTGAGTTAGCTCCGGAGCTGAAACTTTAGCCTTTTTAGGTTTTGGTTGGCGGGAGTCCCCAGCCGGGGACAAAGGCAAAGATTTTGCCTTCGTAGGAACATCCATTTTCTTCTGGGCTCTAGGAGGGGTTGAGACCTCCGACCCAGAAATAGCCTCTGAAAAGGGAGATTTTAGAAGTCCCTTCAGTATCAGCTTGTTTTTCCTTTCCAACAATGTTCTATTAGAAAAGTTCTCACAAATAGTACAGGGTGGGTCAATAGACAAATGGGAAGCCCCCAAACAATAAACACACAAAGAAGTAGGCAGTTTGTGTCCACAATCAGAACACCGCTTAAACCCCGGACTACCTTTTTTATCTGCCATGATAGCAAATTCATTAATAGAAAAGTACCAACAATGGTACAAGAGAGTACCCGAAGGTATGAGAGAGAAAAGGGAAAAAGATTACCAACGATTGTAAAGAGAGAATACCTCACGGTAAAAATAGTAAAGAAAAGCAGAAAAACCTGATGAAAATATGAATGCTAGATGTGATAGGGTAACAGACAATAAAATATGAACTTTTCTGACAGAAAAGTAATCTGTAAAGCAATTAAACAACAATTGACTGTACTTAGCTCAAGAGAAGTAGCTTGACACGACCGAATGGCAACGCGGTAAACAAAATCTGGGGTAACAGGGAGAGGGGAATTGTGGGTAAGATTTTAGCTCGAGAGTTTGAAGCCGACACGAGCTTGGAAAATGGCTGGCTCGGTTCCGAGCTCGGAACCGATACCCATGCGTAAGGAATGAACGAGGATTAACAATATCAGATCCATGGTTCTAAGTGCTTACTAATGGCACCTCTGACATTTGGAATTGATTATAGGAGATGCTATCTATCTGGTAATGAACACTGTGCATGTTTCAAAACGGGTAGAATTCAATGTTTTTTTTTTGCTCCTTCGCTCTCTAGAGAGTAGCACTAATCTCAAGCTGCTTCTTGAGAAATAGTATTAACCCACATGTTGATGGGTTCAGAACATTTGCTATAGTCTTCTCTTGGTAGATATCAATGCAGTCACCCACCAGCAGTAATCTCAATGCACTTGCAGCTAAGTAACATAGTAGCTAAATAAGAATGTAGCTGAATAAGAAATCTCATGTTTCAGCTACTCCCACTAATTAACTAGATTTAATTCCTTTTCAGTCAGTGAATATTTATACACACCCTTCTGTTCAAGTTCCTTTATATCACATTCCTGTCTCAGTTTTTTTTTTTCAAACACCTTTATGGAATTATCACTTGTGACACAGGCAAATTTACATTCATATAAAAGTAATCAAACTACATTAACATAAACATTATACTTCACATATATTGCTATATATCATATAACCTAAGCAATATTACATAAATTATTCAATTCCTGCTTTTCTTTACAGAAACATCTTCATTAAATCATCACTTACTACATAGGCAATCATACATGTATATTAATGAAAACAAACCACACAGACACAATCCTAGTCACAAGCATTTTACATCACAAACAATACTGACACACTCCCAATTGCAAACACTATACATCACTTATAATCTACCCAGTCTTCCTCATTCAAACATTACTTAGCTCATTTAAGTCCTGCCACCTTTTAGGCCTCATTCCTCCCTTGTATGTATTGTTCCCACAATTCCCATTTTTTCCTATGCAGTTTGCTCTTACCCTTTTCTAAAGATCTCAATTCCAGTTGTTTTATCACTGTTACTATATTCACTACTTCCAGTATAGTTGGTTTAGATTTTGATATCCATTTTCTAATAATTGCTCTTTTGGCAGCTACCATTATTAGACACTGCAAGGCCTTACCATGTCTAGGCAATTCCGATTCTGTATCGTAGCTCAGAAAAATCATCTCCCTGGTCAGACCAATCTGCCCACCCAGCATCTCTGACACTGCATCCCACAGGGAATCCTTGAAGTCCACCAACTTACCACACTCTCAGAAAATATGTTCCCAATTATCTCTTCCCCTTCACACCTCCAACATTTACTGTCTGCCTGAGGAAAAATTCTCTGGAGTCTACTTGGGGTATAAAAATGTAAGAATAGTATATCCCATTCTATCAGCTTTACTTCTCTAGTTATTTGCTCACAATACCTTGGGTCCTTTGTCAGTTTTCTCAATATGTATACATTTCCAGGCAAAAATCCTAAATCTTTCTGATTTTGTTGCATATCTGGGAGGCATACATTTATCTTTTCATTGTTTCTTTGTGAATTGCTTATCCAGTCTCTCTTCCCAATCCTTTCTAACCTCCTCTAATTGACTCTTATAATTATCATGCAATATTTTATGTGCTCTACTAATTATTCCTTTTTTAATGGCAACTTCTGTTCTAGATTCTATTAAAAACTCTACCAGTGCTGGTCTTTCTTTTAGGACCCTCCTATTTCTTTCTCTTTGCCTATACTCTGATATCAATCCCTGATAGAGAAGGCAATCTCTCTAACCTGCAGTCCAAATAAATTATTGGCGTCTTCCCATTCTATCAGCTTTACTTCTCTAGTTATTTGCTCACAATACCTTGGGTCCTTTGTCAGTTTTCTCAAATAAATTCTGGCCCACTCTTGCCTATTGTCTGTATCCCTAATTGCAGTCATCCCTATTGTCAGAATCTCCTTTCTCCATTCCCATGTTGGTTTAGTTCTTAGAATACTTTCTGCTACTTTATGGATATAATATTCTGCATGATTATTGTTATTCTCCTTAAAGGCCTGTATCCAAAATCCCAGTCTCTCCTTATTTCTTGAGCTTCCCCCGTGTTTCATTATCATCCTTTTCCATTTTGAATTATAGTTTTCTACTTGTGCTATATACAGGAGTCTTAACTGTGTAGCTCTGAAATACCTTTTCAAATTGGGTAATATCAAACCACTCTGTTTTACTAGTAGAATCAGTTTATCTCATTTGACTCTTGCCATCTCCCCTCCCAGATAAAATCCTTCAGCTCTTTATTAATTGCTACCCACAACTTCTCCTCTGGTTGATAAAAATATACCTGGCCTGTGTTCCCAGATAAAATCCTTCAGCTCTTTATTAATTGCTACCCACAACTTCTACTCTGGTTGATAAAAATATGCCTGACCTGTGTATATGACTAAACGAACTAAAAACATTTTTAACTGCTGGTATCTTACTATCCATATCCATACAACAAAATTTCCAAAACATTCATTTTCTCAGTTTTTATATTATCTTTTGTTTAGTCTCTTCCCACATATCGTCAGCTGCCACACTAGTATCATTTTTAATCTATACTCCTATAGATTTTCATTTTATCATGTCCTCATAAATATGGGTATTCCCGAAACAGTTCATGTGTCAGTACATAATTTATCGCTATTGCCTTTGTTTTAGCTTCATTGATTTTGTATCCCGAAAAGATTTGAAACTGTCTCAAAATGTTCCACAACACTGTAATGGCTTTTTCTAAAGCCAGCTTTTCTTGACTACCATACCAATTATATCTTTGAATTTCTGAGTTCCTCATTTTCTTTGCCAGTGGTTCTAACTATAATGCAAATAATAAAGGGGAAAGAGGACACCCCTGCCTGGTTCCTCTGTTCAAGCAGAAATTATCAGAGAGGATCCCACACACTTTAATTTTCACCTCTGATCCCTCATATATTTTCCTAAACAACCTTATAATTTTTTCAGGAAATGCAAATGCTTCCATTGCCCTGCTCATAAAGTCCCAGCTTACTCTGTCAAATGCTTTCTCTACATCAAGACCCACCAACAATAATGGTATTTTCTTACATTTTGCTTCCCTCTGGATCATCAATGTTTTGTTAATGTTGTCAAATGTTTGCCTCCCCCCACAAAACCACAATGATCCATATCTATCAGTTTTGGTATTACTTTTGCCATTTTTTTAGCCTTTATAGACATGAACACTTTATAATCATGGTTTACTATTCAAATGGGCCTGTATGAAGCTGGATCTGATGGATCCTTACCCTCTTTGGGTATTACAGCTACCATTGCTTTCTTCCAGGACAGTGGTACTTCTCCTCTTCCTAAGATATTGTTAAACAAAACCTTCCAAATCTTTATCAGTTTTTTTCTTCCTAGCTTCCACACTTCTACAGGAATACCATCTATTCCTGGGGACTTTCCTGTAAATTGGTTATACATCACAATTTTTATCCCATCTCCTCCTATCCTAAATGTTAGTAATTGAGCCTCATCTACTTCTAACCTTGGCATATTTAATTCTTCCATAAACATTTCCATTTATATCCTTTCTTGATGTTCATATTTCTCTGCTTTATAGAGGCTCTCATAGATTTTCTGAAATATTTCCAATACCTCTACAGGATCTCTTGTTAACTTCTTTGTTATAGGCTCCCTACGTTTGGCGGCAGCTCTTTCTAATTTCTGTTGCCTGAGTCGTTGTGCTCAAAATCACTTCCTTAAAAACAATATTTCTAAGCCTGTGCATGTTATCAAGGTAATCCCTTATTTTCTGCCTAGCATTCTGCAGTTGATCCTCTTTTTCTTCTGTGAGATTCCCCCTATTCTGCAATACTTTTGCATGTCAGTCCCTCTAAATAATTCGTTACTTCTTAACCATAGCTCCCTTTCTTTTATTTCCACCCTATTTTTAAACTCCATCTTAATTTTATCCCACTCCCTAGCTAGATTTTCAGAAAGAATTTATATCCTCTCTAGCAGCTCCTGAATAATCTCCACTACCCATTCCTTAAATTCCTCTCTTTTCAACAAATAGGTGGGAAAGCACCAATGTCTCATTTTTATTTCATTACTCTGTGTTTTTATTTTAGTATATATATATATATATATATATATATAATGAAAACTTCCGACTCTGCCACGTAACAATTTTTGACTTTTTATTGTTAAAATAGAACAGAAGGTATGCTTTCAGATGCTACCATACGCTTCATCAGACAATTTGAAAATGTTAGCATCAATGAATTTATAGGGAGGCTTAGCCTATCAGCAGATGAATTAAATTAATCAATTAGCCACAGAAAAAACACATTTAAAAACACATTTAGAGAACTGGGCTGAGACATTCAATATTTAAAATGGAAGCTGCATTTATAAATTAAGTGACTCAATAATTAAAAAAAAAAAACAATCAAAATGAAACATCATGTATATATCAAAAAATTCATGCCAAAGTTAAAAATACATATAAATATAATAAATAGAAATGATGGCATATATTTTTTTGCGTAAAGCTTCAGAGAAAACTTGTTTCTATAAACATTGCAGCATGATAACTAACTCTTAAACAAAGTATAAAGCTATAAATGCAAACATGTTCAATAGTTCATCAAAAGCCATATTGGCATTTCTTAGTTCTGAGGTATGTCATAAGGTGTAACCACGCTAAATGTTTATATATAAAAACTTCAGGATTTAAATCAATTGGGAAACTTTTGAAACTGTGCAGTTCATTTGAAATGCATTAATATAGCTATGTATTGTATGACTCAAAAGCTTAAAATTTATTCCAGTAGTATATGCTAAAATAGAATTAAATTAAATATGAAATATATGTACAAATATAAAACATGTTATTAAAACATCGTATGAATAAATAGACAAATAAATAAATAAATAGATAAATATGTATGTAAGCTTGTGAGTATGTGTATAAAAACTATATATAAAATAGACACAAAAATGATGAGAATGAAATGTGATGAATTTCATATATAGACATTCTAAAAATAAATTTAAATATAGTGCAAATGTATTTATATAGATTAAAAATGTATGAAAATGTATAAATATATATATATAAATATGAATCATAAATATAGGTAATGAAATATGTATGACTGTAGAATATAAATATGAATATAAAATTTAAAAATTAAATTTAATGTCCATTATGTATTTCTTTGAGTGAAGCCTTTTATACATGAAATAATAAACTTCGAATAGAAGCAAAACAACTGTGTATTCAAGGAGTCAGTATAAAAACAGACTAAAAAATATATATAAGCATATATAAACAAATTCTAAATGAAAAAATATATAATTCATTGTTTAACTGTGAATACTAGTTGAAAGCTACTGAACAAATTTATCCATTTCAGTTTAAACTCATCTTCGATTATTTAGAAAGGATCTAATGCTGATATAGTTGTTCAGACCTGGCGAATAATGGCCCCTTAATCTAAGTATCCATTTAAGTTCATTTAATTCTAACTGGTTTGGATAATCACCACCTCGTTCTGTTACTTCTACCACTTGTAGCACCCTAAACACAAAAGAGTGCGATGGATTCAAAATCACATGTTTAGCCAAAGCATTCAGCTCATTTTTCTTCCTTATATCATATTGGTGGTTATATATCCTGTTCTTGAGTTTCCTTTTTGTGAGGCCTATATAGAATGCATTGCAATGTTCACATGTGGCTAGATAAACTAGACCCGAGGTGTCACAATTAGCTCTAAACCTGGGTGTAAATGTAAAGTTGAGTTCTGGATGCACAAAAACTTGATTTTTGGTAATGAACTTACAATAATTACAGCTGTAACGGGTAGGTTCCAGGAAGTTCATTATTGTTTAAATTATAAAGTGATCTTGGCTTTCTGTCACATAACAGAGATTTTAGGTTTTGGTTACTCCTATAAACCATATGTGGAGAGTGACCTACTATGCTTTTAGTAGGTTCATCCAACGTTAAAACTCTCCAATTGTTAGCTAATATTCTTTTAATGTTCATAAAATCATTAGTATATGTTGTGATAAATGAAACTCTTTCAGTATAATTGAGTTTGTGATTAATGTTTGTAAAATTGACAGCCTGGTAGTTAGTTCTGGCTTCATATGGAGTCAGAAATTCTGAAGGCAAAGTATTGTTTCTGACTTCCATGACTAAATCATGGTTATATCCTCTTGATAGAAACATATTCACCATTTCATCAGCTTTCTTAGTCAAATCTTGCTTGTCAAGGCATATTTTACTAAGTCTAACAAACTGACTTTTCAAAATGCCTTTAAATATATGGCGGGGATGCATGCTATTGTATTTCAAAATTGTGTTCTTCCAACATTCTTTTTTATAGAGTGTGGTTATTAATTTCCCTCCTCTGATGGAGATGCTTGTATCCAGAAAATTAACCAATGTGTAGGAGGTTTCAATTGAAAACCTCAAGAAAGTGGTAGTAGTTTCTAATTGAGTTCTAAAATCATGGAATTCTTTAATGGAGCCATCCCAAACAATCAGAATATCATCAACAAAACGCTTGTATAGTACCACTTTGTTAAAAGAAGGGTGTGTAAAAACATGGTTCAGCTCCCAGTAATATACAACCAAATTTGCGTACGTGTTTGCACACGGTGTTCCCATGGCTACACCACAAGACTGAAGATAAAGTTTATCATTAAAAACAAACACATTGTTACTTAGTACTATGTCTAATAGTTGACATATCATGATGGCTTTATTTCCTTTCAAGTCATGATGGAATTGTAATAATTCACGGATGGCATCAATCCCTGCATCATTAGGGATTGAGGTAAACAAACTTTGCACATCCATTGTGATTAAAAGATGTGTATTCTGTATAAATTCAAAGTCCAAAGACTTTATATAATTAATAAGTTGGTATGTGTCTTTAAGGACCGTGGGTATGGCTTCCAAAAGTGGTCTAAGCGTTTTCTCTAAGAAAATGGATATATTTTCGGTGACCCATTTGGCACCAGACACTATCGGTCTCATGGGTGGTGGTAAAATCCCCTTGTGCATTTTGGTAGCCCTTTAATGACAGGTACTACCGGGTGCTCAACATGAAAATAATCATATAGAGTCTCAGTTATCTGACAACACATAAGCATATCATACATATCATCCCTAATATTCTTAATAATGAGATCAAACTTAACTTCATCTATTAAAACATAAGTATTATCAGCTTCCAACATATTAATCATAAAAGTATTATAATCTGCCGTATTAAAAATGGCTAAGCCTCCTCCCTTATCAACTGGCCTAAAAGTAAGTGAGGCATCATGTTGCAGAGCTTGTAATGAGTATATATTTCTGCTTGACATATTAAAAAAAGCGCAATGTCTAGTATCATTATTAAAATAATTATAGAAATCTGCTTCACACAATTTCACGAATGAATCTACATGAGTAGGCATCACAGGTGTAAAAGAACTTTTCTTCTTATATACTGGAGTACTGGTCATATTAGGTATAGAGTTATTAGTGTCTTTGTGAAAGAGCAGTTTCAAACTGACTGCTCGAGCAAAAGAACGCAAGTCAATCAATAAGTCAGACATTGTGCTCCCTCTTGAGGGGACAAAGGAGAGACCGTTATTCAGTAGTTCAATATCACTTTCAGTCAAGACATAGTCAGATAAATTGAAAAAAAGCGTGCTTACTGTCTCTGCCTTCTCGGCTGATAAGTGTTCATCTCGCCTGATAATTTGCGTTTCCTGTTCTCCCAGCTGTTTCTTCTTCCTTTTTGAAAGGTTTGTTTCCTGATGGGCAGAGGTAAAAAAGGATTATTCTCATGGTTGCTCTTTTTGCTGATAGCTCCCGTGGCAGTTCTTGAGGCTTTTGCTGCATTATTTGCTTCCTGGTTCGAAGTGGCGTTGAAACAAGCAAACACTGGTAACCAAATGTCTCAGGTGGTGTGGTGAAAGAATCGTGTGACGTGTCAGCAGCAACGCCAGGCTCAGGTGCTGTTAAACCAATTGCATCCGATGCTGTCAAGTTCAAAGCAGATTTCTCAGCTGAGTACTGATTGTCAAAGGTTCTCGGCCAAATAAACACATTGCCAGTAGAGAAATCTTTGAAATCACGTTGGAGCTTTTTAGTTTTAATCTGTTGTAGCTTCAACGCATATGTGTTTACTTGATTATATAGATTGTCTAATTTCAAAGAACAAGATGAATGGCAAAAGTTTTTTCTAAGGTCTGTGTTAAGATCGTTTACCTTAGAGATCAGTTCTGCTTCAAGTGGTTCAAAATACTCTATTAAGAGCTTCATATGCTTGTAACTTGTTTCAATATTAATGTCCTGCCATTTTTTCAAAAGCAGGGGATGTGTATCACCATAAGTGGGCATAACTAATATACGCATGCCTCTCGGTATAAGTTTATAGTGAAGGCAAGCCTCTAGGTGCTTACGTTGCCAGGCCATTCTCTGTAGTTTATATAAATCATTTTCTAGTATTTTCATACTAGATTCAAAAAGTTCAATATTAGAGATATCATTGTCTTTTACTGTAGAAGCAGCTACTTTCAGGTCCAGAGCCAATAAAGGGTTCGACTTACTAGAAGTGATGGCTGTCCATTGTTGCTCATTAGTCGATCGCCTCGGTTCCGGATTATAGTCCAACTCCAAATCCATGTTCGCCATAGACGTGTGCAGGTAGAGATCCGAAAATCAGCAAGCAAGTAAAAAACAAACACGGATCTCTAAGTGCCAAGGAGTCAGTAGTTAGAATCCTGCGGTAAATATATAATAAAAACTTCCGACTCTGCCACGTAATAATTTTTGACTTTTTATTGTTAAAATAGAACAGAAGGTAGTATGCTACCATACGCTTCATCAGACAATTTGAAAATGTTAGCATCAATGAATTTATAGGGAGGCTTAGCCTATCAGCAGATGAATTAAATTAATCAATTAGCCACAGAAAAAACACATTTAAAAACACATTTAGAGAACTGGGCTGAGACATTCAATATTTAAAATGGAAGCTGCATTTATAAACTAAGTGACTCAATAATTAAAAAACAGTCAAAATAAAACATCATGTATATATCAAAAAATTCATGCCAAAGTTAAAAATACATATAAATATAATAAATAGAAATGATGGCATATATTTTTTTGCGTAAAGCTTCAGAGAAAACTTGTTTCTATAAACATTGCAGCATGATAACTAACTCTTTTTTTTACTTGTTTTTATTTTAGCTATTATTGGTGCATGATCTGAAATAGTTATTGGGTGGGTATCAAGACCTTCAATTAAATGCATATGTGCCTGTGAACATTCCTGTCCCAGATTGATACTTTCTTTGTACTGCAGCCATCACCTATAAATCTCACTTTTGCACATCTATCAAGACCAAATGTCATTCTTATACCATCTGAGGAAGTTTAACCATCTGTAGTTGTACTTACAGATGTGCTTCTGGTAAGCTATACAGTTTTAAATCATCCACAGAAAGCAGATAAGATGTCTTTGAACAAAGTTGACTTCTGGCTGTTAAATTTAACCATAGCCTAATCTATCAGACAAATTGCTTAGATTAAGGGCAAGACAAAATAGCAGTGATATCCACCTTTGGATTTTTACCCCTGGGGCAATAATTTGCCCTTTATCATGACTCAAATTTACAGTCGTCTGTCACTGTTTCATAGTGATCACAAATTAATTCATCAGTGCAGGAAGTATCTTATACATACCTAAGCATTCCATAAAACATGATTGCTGGATGCTGTTGAATGCTTTTTTGTAATCTATCCATGCCATAAGTAAATTCCGACCTTTTGCTTTGTTTGACAACAGATGATCCTTTGTTCTATATTACTTTCTTTTTTTACCTTTTCGTTCTATTGTCACACCCAATTTTTTTCCTAAATGGCTGCAAATTCTGTATCAGTTCTAATATATCATTTGTATATTATCAAAAGGCAAGCTATTGGCCTACAGTTTTTAAGATGGTTTGTAGGCTTACTCTTAAAAAGAAGCCATTTTTTCCAGTTTTTAACCAAGTTGGCATATGTTCAGGATGCACATGTAAATATTTTTTTAATCAGGGTAAATCTCTATGTGAAGATGTTAGGTACTATACCTAGACTGGGGCTTTCTATTTCGAACTCTTTCTTAATTTTGCTTCAGTTTCTCTAGCTGTTACTTCCTCCCATTCCTTATCCTGTAATATAGAGCTTCTTACTGTTACTTTTAATTATTCTATCTGCTTGGCACTTCTGTTACATTCAACAGATTCTCCATAAATACTTCTCCAAAATGTACAGATTGTTTTTTAAATTTTTTATGTTATGCTACTATTGCTTTTGTTTTGTTTCCATTTCGTTATAAAACCTTTTTTGGGCTATCAATACATTGCTTGCTTTGTTATGTTTCCTTTGTATTTGTCTGCACAGATGGATAATATGGCAGTTGTTTCGCTTATTATGTAAAACTGTGTATGATAAATCCTGATCTGTTTTGATTTTGTGAGTTGCCTATACCAGTTTCACTGGCGAAAAAACCCATATACTATGGTTTGCTATTACAATGACTCACCCCAAGTAAGATGATGCTGAAATGCAGATTTTAATTCAAACCACAGGTGGGAAAGAACTGAAAGCACGAGAAACACTGTGCTCCTTACAAAGACATAAAAAGAACATGTAATGTAGGTCTCCCAGTCCCAGGGGAAGGTTCCCGGATGTTATAAGAAGTAGGTAACTGATACCAGAGGCAACATTAAGCATTATAATAGGTATGTACTGCAAGAGAATCTAAACATTGAAATATAGAACAGTTCTTCATACTGTCATTTTTTCCATAAAATTATGCTAGCCATATTTTTATATCTTGCATATTATTTCTGAACTTTATACATGATGTTATCTTACCAGCAGATGTGTTTACAAAGCTCTTTTTCCTTAATAAATGCAGAGCAGCTACATGAGTGAGGGTCCCCAAGCAATACCTATACAAGAAGAAGCAAAACAAATATTTGCTTTAGATTTTTGGGATTGAATGTTAATTTCTAGACTTGAATAATATTAACAAAAGTTATTTTCCTACCACAATGATAGAACTGCAAGAGTGGATCCATATTATGTAACAAACAGGAATATAGACACACATATTAGGACTGTTCAGCAATTTAAACTTTCCCAGGCTGCTAAGTAGCTCCCTCTTAGCCCATAGAGTGCCACATGTTTTTTTTTTCCTAGATACAAGCCTACCTTGCTAAAGAAGTATAAATATTATGTCACATGAAACCTTTGAAGTTAAGGCAAGGGAAGGTTGGTGAAGTCTTTATAGAGGACAGACCCACTCTTACAAAAGTTCAGTACTTACCATAAAAATAGATCTGTATCTGATAAGAGTAGGTCCATCCTCTGTAACTCACAAGTCAGAGTCCCAGGCTCTTCCTACTGGAAGGACCCCTACGAAAACATCTTATTGATAACAGTAGCCTCAAAGGCAGATTTGGATCTGGAAATAAGATCCAGCTTATAGTGCTTTGAAAATGTATTTAGGAAAGACCTTGCAACAGTTACACACATATCAGAATAGCTACATTTCAGAAAAAGGCTATGAAAGCATCTAAAGTTCTAGAACAATAAGCCTTAGAATCTTGTGATACTGATTGTTATTATGCTTAGTATAGTAAAATTTCATAAATCTAGACAGCTATATGGAAAGGGTAAGTTTGGAAACTTTATAGCCCACACACATAGAAGTAAAGGAAACAAAAAAGTTGAGTATCTTTATGTTTGGATATCTCAGATGGCAGTGCAGGATCTACCTGTCGCTCGTCTGGTCAGGATAAAACAGACAAACATTCATGGGTTCTGTTCAAGCAGCTTTATTACACACAAACACATCAGAAATTAGGCTTTCTAACTTAAACTTAAATAAACTTATAAATAGACTGACTACTGTACTCATACATGTTAACACTCTGGCTGTTCTCTCAAAATGGCACTGCTGCCTGCACGTGCTCTGTATTTATATGCACATGCTACATCTGGAAATGCTTCTTAAAGGTACATACACACAGTCTGATCTACATCCTCCCTCTTTGAGAAACAGTCCTTATATGAAATGACAGTATTCAATGACATGCAATTTATGGAAATGATCTTTGGACATGCAGTTATACAGAACTAATTATTTAACATGCAACCATACAAAATCAGACAGACATAAAACAATTTTGTCCAAGTTGCTGTGTATTTTACACTAGGTCTTGAAATTCGACCTGACCGTGTAACATAAAATTCAGAAGTGGATCTAGCAACGGGGACTGTCTTCAAGGAATGTTCGACTTTGGGGACATCTGGGACATCATCAAGAATGGAAATGGATACTGCAACATGTTCCTCGGTACGAACATTGTCTGGGTTGCTTTGAGATCTAGATTCTGTATCACAGGTATGATGCTGCAATATCGTTTCTGATGCAGGAAGAAGATATCTGCAGTTTGTCCTGAAGTCTATACCCTCAGATTCCACTAAGTAGGATCTTGGCTCGGTACATATACCTTTCACTTGACCAATTCAATCAAATCCTTTTGCCATTTGCATCCTCACTGTCTCTCCTTTTAACAGATGAATAAATCTGCTCATTGTATTATAGCTGGACTTCCGAGAAGAATGCTTTTTAAAAGTTGGGCTTTGATTGCTCTGTTGTTTTTAGCATTAGGCACCAACAAACTAGAACTGATAGGCAAGATTGTTCTGGTTTGCCTAGATAAAAGTCTCCGAGCAGGCGAACCTAGAAGATTGTCACGGGGTATATTTCTGAGATTGAGTAAATTCAAGAAGATATTGGTATTGTCACATTTTGACCTTTCTAGTAATTGCTTTGCAATCTGTACTGCACATTCAGCAAGGTTGTTTGACTGAGGATATTCAGGACTGCTAGTAACATGGATAAAGTCCCACTCTTTAGCAAATCTCTGAAACAATTCACTGGTACACTGAGAACTGCTGTCAGAAATAACTTTGTATGGACTGAGAAATGACGTCTCATCTTGGTAATAACAGCACTGAACATTAAGTTAGGTAGCAAATCGATCTCAAACCAGTTCGAAAAAAAGTCTACCAACACTAAGTAATGTTGACTGTTCCACTCAAATATGGCAATTGCTACTGTTGACCAAGGTAGTTCAGGAATTTAGCTTACGCGAAGTGGCTCTCTTTGCAAATGCGACTCAGTACTGTTGCACACTGAACAAGAAAGCACTTTATCAATTTCTTTTGCTAGAAAAGGCCTAAATACTAGCCCTCTCACCCTTCTTTTGGTAGAATTAGAACCTGGGTAGCCACGATGTAAAATCTGAATGTACTCACGTTGTAAGGAAGTAGGAACAACACATTTTTGGACCATCAGCATCGCATCTCATCTCTGTATGAAAAGTAAGGTTGTACTTCTGGCGGTACACTGGATTGGTTTGATGGCCATCCTACATTGATGAAGTGGTTGAGGTTTTGCAAAATTGGATCAGTCTTTGTATGATCTCTCAGCTCATCAAATCTTGTGGTAGAAAAATGATGCACTTCCATGACCCCAAAGTCAAAATTGTCTGCATCAAGCTGTTCTGTGGTATTTTTAGGTGATCTGGATAAAGTACCAGCCAGGTAAAGAAGTATACCTTTTGTATAGACCATTTTGAAATTGTACTTTTGCAATTTGAGCATCGTTTGTAGTCTTGCTGGAGCAGAATGCATAGGCTTCTTTAAAATATGACTAGAGGTTGATGGTCAGTTTCTATCTGGATTGCTTAGTCATAAATATAATCATGGAACTTTAAACATGTGAACACAATTGTCAAAAGTTCCTTCTCAATTTGAGCATACTGCATCTCAGTTTAGGTAAGAGTTCTAGATGCATAGGCAACAGGTCTGCCCTCTTGGAGAATAACTGCACCAAGTCTGAACTTTGAAGCATCACAGGAAAGAACTATTGGTTTGTGGGCATGACACTATCTTAATGTAGGTGGGTTAGCAATTTGCATTTGAGGTTATCAAATGCTCTCTAGTGTTGTTCTAACCATGACCATGCAACATTTTTGCGTGTCAGCTCTCTTAAAGGTGCTGATAACTCACTAAAGTCAGGGATAAATTTGCCCAAATAGTCAACCATACCAAGAAAATGCTGTAGAGTTTGGACATTGTCTGGAGCTGGCATCTCAAGAATGTCTGCTTGCTTGGAAGGATCTGGTCATACGCCTGTACTAGTAAATAAATGACATACATATGTAACTTCTTGTAGTCTGAATTTGCAGTTCAGAGTATTGGGCTTTAAATTTACTTTATGCACTCTGTCCAGAACTTTCCTGAGGATTCTGTCATGCTCTACATCACCATCACCTCCAACCATTAAATCATCAACTATTATTGCACACGGGTAACCTGAAACAATTTGCTCCATTGCACACTGAAAGACTTCACTGGCAGAATTTATTCCAAAAGGCATCCTGAGGAATCTGTATCTACCAAATGGGGTACTGAATGTAGGTCAGTAATGAAGATAGGCGATCAAGCATCACTTGCCAAAATGAACTCTTTGCATCTAAGATAGAAAAAACAGTGGCATTTATAATGAGGGTTGCAATTTCCTCCACTGTACGCATAGGACGATGAGGTATTTTTAATTCCTTGTTCAAGACTCTTGGGTCAGTGCATATTCTGAATTCATTTGAATTTTTCTTATGAGCGGCTACAGTGGATGACACCCACTCAGTTGGTTCTGTGACTGGACAAATCACACCTTGCTGCTCCATTTTGTCTAACTGGACCTTACTCTGTCCTGCATAGCTATTGGACCTCTTCTTTCTGGTTTGAGCACTGGACTGACTTCTAGGTTTAATTTTATGGAGTATACAACTGGAAGTTTATCTAGCTTTTCATCGAACACATCAGCATATTCTGAGAAAATAGCATCAGTAAAGCTGGAACTGGGACGTGTTTACATGATGGATTTCTTTGGCAAAACAAAGCAGTTTCATTCTCAAATGGTCTCTTAAGACCTAATAATGACTACACAGGTCTTTGGACTACATAAAATTGCAAGCTGTAACTGTTCCCAGCCAAACAGCATGAAAACACTACTGAACCCTTGGTTTGAATCTCTTCACCTCCATAACCAACAAGCTTCACACAATTCACCAAATTAAGTTGCTCACCAGCTCTCACTTTAGCAAATGTTTCTGCTGACTTTGCATTACACTTTGTGCCAGAGTCTACTTTGAGCTCCGCGGGTTTACCATTGATCAGGACAGTACAAAATACTTCATTCTTTGCCAATAAATCTACTGCATTAACCTTTTCATCAACCACTGATACACTATCTACATAGAAAGTAGGGTTGCAGTTCTCTATATGATCAACTTGCTTTTTTGAGTGGCCTTTCTTAATAACTGAATGAGGTTTGCTTGATTTACAAAACTTTTGAAAATGGTTCCATTTTTTACACTTTTGGCATTGCTGACCAAATACTAAGCACTCCTCTCTTTTCGACTCATGGGTGGCTCCACAATTACGATAGTTAACAATACGACTTGACTTGGGTTTTGCTGACTCACTGCTATACTGTACTGAGCATGCTCTTTTACGCTAATCTTGAAACTTTTTAGAATGCTCTGGGTATTCCTTGCCACACCCACAGGGATTGCTGCTGCCATGTGCTTAGGCCTGCTTCTGCTTTGCCATGTGTTGCATACTGTCTACGTTTGCTTTAGAGGCTACTGAAACCATGCTCTTATTACTTGTAAGCATACGTGCCTTTCTGTGAGCTCATGGATTTGACAAATCTGTATGGCTTTGCTTAACGTTGAACCACTGTCACAAACCAAAATCTTTCTCACTGCAGCACTATTAACACCACACACAAGCCTGTCCTTTATTAACTCATCTTTCAAGTCACCAAATCTACACATTTTAGCTTTATTTCTCAAGTCAGTGATATAAGCTGCAAAGGTTTCACCTGGCTTTTGGTCTCTTGTGTAAAGTAAGTGTCTCTCTAATGTAACATTTGTCTGGGGGTTGCACATTTCTCTAAATTTATGGTTTAAGCACTCAGAGAGTTCTCTTGATTCAGCCGATACCACAATATGATGGTTTGCCCTCTCTTCTTCATATACTTCTGGTGTATACACAAATGAACGCTCTCTTTCAATAGCTTCTGACACAGTTAAGTTAACCAGAATGAATCCCCTTGTACGTGCATCTTTGTCAGAAAAAGCTGCTTGTATGAAAATATTATATTCCTGCTCAAATACTTTCCAGTTCTCTGCTATATTACGATCAAACACAAGTGGACTTGGTCTGTGAAATGCCTCTGCCATATCAATACACAGTATTGAAGGTGCTTGGAATTATGTGCAAACATACACACACAAATATATATGCCAGAACTTTATGCCAGTACTTGTAATTATGCCCAGTATCACAACAAACTCTTTGAAATAACAGCACTTTGCCAAATAAGTTTCCATAGCACAAGAACACTTTGAAATTACTGTACTTTGCGAAACCACTCCTTATCAGTGTAAGAAACACTTCAAATTGACTGTACATTGTAAATAAGCTGTACACAGCAGAAAAAACTCAGATTAAGAAACACTTTGAGATGAATGCACTTTGCGAATAAACTGTACACAGCACAAGAACCTTTCAAAATGGCTGCACTTTGCGAAATAACTCTGCACAATGTAAGAAACACCCTGAAATGGTGGTTTTCTGTGAATAAATGCACACAGCACAAGAAACTTTTAGAAATTTTACTTTGACTGCATTTTGCAACATAACTGTACTTTGCATACAACAGACTCTTTGAAATAATCGCACCGTATTGAAGCACACACTCTGCAAACATTTTGCACACTCTGAGATACTTCAAACAACTCTAGTTTTGCTTTGAATGGCTTCAGTCAATGCAAAATAGTAGTTTGTGCTCAAACACAGTCTTTTACTAAAAAAACATGCAGTCGCCTTGCTCTTTAAGCTTAATTTTGCCCTTTTATTGTACTTGTTATGCCTTTTTAATCTCTTATCATGCTCAATATACCTTTCTTGTGCCTGTTTTACTTTAAACATGAGCCCCTTATGAATAGCTGTGCTAGTTTTATCAAATATTGTGGTTTTGAACATTTTCTTTAATTAATAATGCTGCCTGTGGCTTTCTTTTGCTTAATAATACGTTTTGTGTTACTCATTTGATTAATAATGCATTTTGTGCCTTATAAATGCGCCGTTTCATTTTCTTTGCCAAATAAATAATTTGTGCAGTTTTCTTTACCTTTACCTTGTTTCTGCCCCTTTTTTGTTTGTCTGTGCTCTGTTTCACTCAGACTGCTTTCACCTTCAACTCTGTATCTCATGGTTCGAAGAAGTAGCTCTCTTAATCCCGGTTCTGACACCATGCCACCATGTTCTGACACCATGACACCATGTCGCTGGTATGGTCAGGATAAAACAGACGAGCAGCTTTATTATACACAAACACATCAGAAATTAGGCTTTGCAACTTAAACTTAAATTTATAAACAGACTGATTACTGTACTCATACATGTTAACACTCTGGCTGCTCTCTCAAAATGGCACTGCTGCCTGCACATGCTCTGTATTTATATTCACGTGCTACATCTGGAAACACTTCTTAAAGGTACATACACATGCTCTGATCTACACTCCCTATGGTCAGAGGAGGCTGGAAAGAATAAACACGTATATTGGTTTAAACCTGACTCAGCTGCAGCTTCAAACATAAAAATAAGATTGATTTTAAGAGGAACTTTATCTTGAATAAAAAACACATAATGTGGTTCAGCAGAAAGAGCAAGAAATTCAGAAATTCTTCAAGCTGAAGCCATAGCAACCAAGAACAGCATCTTCCAAGTCAGGAATATTTGCTCTCCAGTATCGGCAGTCTCGAAGGGAATCTAATTCAATTTTCCAAGATGATGCAAAGAGTTACCAGATCTTTCAGAGGATGTCCCTGAGAAAGCTAAGTCATTATAGTCCTAGCCTTTGTGAAAGTTAGAGAGGGCAGCTGCATGTACTTTAATGGAGGAATAATTGTATCCAGTCTCGAAAATATTTGCTAGATACTCTTGCACTGTAGAAAGAGAAGCAAAAAAAGTGGATCCAGACCTCTAGGGTAGCCCACACTGAGACATCTGTCTATTTGTTCCCTGTAAGTTTTTCTTGGTTGGGCTTTTGGGAAGAAGACAGTGTATTAACCAGCCTAAATGAAAAAGATGGATTATTACCAACTGCTGGAAATGGAGTGGTCAAGAGATAACCCACAGGTACCACATATCAGGTGAGACTTGCCTGATGGATAGGTTATCAGTATTCTTATGGGACTCAAGAGCAGAGGCCTTCTCAACAGAGGAGACATAAGATATGTCGTGGTCAGTAAGAAGTTATGGGTATGACTTTGGCTTTGTTAAGTTTTGTATTTCAAATTACTCTTGTCATCAAAGGAAATGGTTGTAAAGTGTGGAGTGAAGCTGGCCAACTGTGGGCTGCAACCTCCCTCAGCAGTTTTCCAACAGACAGAATGATGGAGAATTACCTATACCTGGTGTTGGCCAGGGAAGAGAAGATATTGCATCAGGGTTTCCCCCATTTTCAGAAGATCTTCCTTGTCACTAAGCTGCTGAGAAAAAAAACATTTGTGGGGAAGAACCAGGCATCTGCTCAGCTTGTTCACTTGTCTACCAAAGAGCTGGACTCCCAATAGATATGGATGGCAACAAAAAAAATTTAATGGACTTCACTCATTCTCACATTTTTACAGCTGCCCGGCACAGGGGTAGAATTGGATCTCCCTTGCTTGTTGATATATTGTACAACTTCCATGTTATCCATCTGTATTGGTAGAACTCTTACTGGGAGGGAGTCCTGGAATGGTTGGAGGGTTGGTAGGAT
The DNA here is from genome assembly GCF_019279795.1 of Protopterus annectens. Classification (NCBI taxonomy): domain Eukaryota; kingdom Metazoa; phylum Chordata; order Ceratodontiformes; family Protopteridae; genus Protopterus; species Protopterus annectens. The sequence goes on from NC_056737.1 coordinate 1,734,685,598, forward strand.
TACTGTTATCTCTAGTAATTCGATGGGGATGTTGGGGTGATAACAGAATGTAAATTCCCCCAAATACTTAAGATTTCCAGTAGCAGGGACAGTAATAGAAATGATCAAAGTATAGGAAAGTTCTAATATTACCCATGAATTTCTGTCCATTGAAATGTCTCCTCACCCCAGGGCTGACACTTCTGTGGTGATTATTATCATGTAAGGATGGAGATGGATGTCCCTGCTGAAGAAATCACTCGATGTCTACCTACCATCTTAAATGACAAATGAAGAACTATGAGATGGGGATCAGATAGTCTAAGAGGCTCCATGTTCTGAAACTAAGGGACCCAAACAGCCACTGTAAAATTCTCACGTAGAATCCTGCATGAGTAACTGTGGGTACAGCTGCTCCATGAGACTCAGTACCCTCAGAAAAAACTAATTTATGGTTGTGCTGGATAGAATAAAAGAAACTTTTGCTTAACATGCCTCAATTATATCCAAAGTGGGGTTTGCTCCATAAAACCTAGTATCAAGATTTTAGTTTGCAAATGTGAATAACTGTGGAGGTTGCAGCTGGGATTTCAAGAGTTTCAATGTTACTTTTTGTTTAATTTGGATACAACATACTTCATATACACACATTTGCATTCCTGTTGCATGCCAGCGACTCCTCGTGTGTACCCACATTTCACTAGAAGTCACTGCTTTCATACTTATCAATCCCACCTCAGCCACATGCCATTCTTCACTCCTCCCTTTCCTTCCCATAATGTTCTCCTCACTCTTCACTTTCTCCATCCTGTCTTCCTCTCCTCCATGCTCCTCTGGTGGTCTCTCCTTTAGGTTTATTCTGTATTCATCTAGAACGTTCTCTCATTCTTTATTTTTTACATTTGCCTTTCATCTTTGCAACTACTTCCCCATATGATCAAAATGTGCTCTCAGTGCAGCTCATGTTTAGGTATGTGCATGCTTCCCTTTTAGTTCTTGTCCACTGTGTTTATAAATTCTGGTGTTGTTTACCCCTTGCACTCAACTTGCTTTCCTCCCAGCTTAGCATTTCAGGCCCTGTCTCCCACATGCAAAATTTCCAGGTAGGATTTCCTCTTTTTTCAAGGATTTCTTCCCAGATTTTCTCAGCCTTTGTTTCCATCTCCTTAATTCATTTGCATTCAGAATATATGTTTAATCCTTGTACATCTTCGGTGTCCACTATTTTGTTTTTCTAATTTTTGAGTGTCACACACATATGCATATGATCCAAAATTGTTGATCCCATAACTCTATGAAGCCCTTAGCTTCCCTCTATTACTTTCCATTTACATTTTTCCTAGTCTCTCCTCACCATTTTCCATCCTTCTTCGATGCTCCTCCAGCTTGTATATTTGAGCTAGTCTATCTTTTCTTTCCCTAAAGTTATTATGCATCATCCTGCATCCATGTTGTTTCTGTCTTACTCTACTTATGCCACAGAGCTTTTCTAGTTTTGTGAAATTCTCTCTCTCTCTCTTTTTTGCCTGCACCCTGCTTTTCAACTTGATGTCCCTTAATACAACATAATGCTGTCATTCCATTATCAGCAGTCTGAACTGCTGCCCTGACTTCTCCAAATACATACTGCTTACTTCCTGAGTGTGCCCAAGTAATTGCACTCTTTCAAGATCCCACAGTTTTTCTATCTCTTCATTGGTGTCTACTTAGTTACTCTACCCCAGCTGCCTCTTCTTCACAGTGGCATTCCTACATTCCCATTACCATGTTTCCTCATCTGACCATCCCTGTTTTGTATGACTTCCAAAAGGTATCGCACCATAATATCTCTTTACCTTATTTGTCTTTCTAATACTAGGTGTTATCTTCCATCTCCCCATGTCCAGTTCATTTGTTACTCATTTCTTCCCATATAATCCACTGATTTAATATCCATCACTACTGCATATGTGGGGGAGTGTGAAAGCTGTCCACCTATTAGTTATCCTCCTCTGAATTTCTAATAAACAGATGGCTTAATTAATACATAAAATATTGGCATGTTTATCATCAGTACTTTGTTCATTGTCCCAGTACTATGAACATTCTAAACCATCTAGCTAGCACCTCCTCCACCTTGCACTTAATTCATCTCTGGGTCTCTCTGATAATTTATATTACTGTCACTCCTACTGGCAACCCTACATACTTGGGGTATTCATGTTCTCTTATCACCCCAACATCCCCTTTCCTATCCACAGTACTACCATTTTTCACTTGTGACAATTCTGTTCTGATACCCTCTCGAATATTTTGAATAGCACCATGATGGAATGGACGCCATTCCTAAGTTAAATAATGATTAAAGTTCATGAAATTAGTATTGTTTCAATCTTTGATGTTAGCCAAACGTGCTCTTCTCAGCACTCGCAACATGCCCAGAATTGACGCTTTCTGCAATTCATATGGAGTTACATGTATCAGTAGTATATCTAAATAAGACTATAAATTCTTTTTTATGAGATCCATTGCTTCTGCTACTATTGGATTTGTCTGGGTATTCTTCTTCCACACTGCCCTCATTTCTGCCTGCAAATCCTGGTATTTTATGACTGTATGTGTGTGTGTGTGTGTGTGTGTGTGTGTGTGTGTGTGTGTGTGTGTGTGTGTGTGTGTGTGTGTGTGTGTGTGTGTGTATGTCTCTCTCTCTCTCTGTATATGACACTGTAATCACTGGGTGTAGCAATTTCAATGATCAATGCTACTTTCGTCTGCTTTGCATGGACTGCTATATCTGGTTTTCTCACATCTATTTTTTTGAACTGTTGGTTTCGGGTGATCCCATGTGATATAAACTTTATCACTATAATGCTCTGCAGTTCATGTCTCCAATGCTTCTCAGCTACTTCAACATCATAATGTTTGCACAATCGTCAATGCAGCAGTCTTACCACCTTATTATGCTTTTCAGTATATAGGCCCTCTGCCATTAGTTATCACACCCAGCAACAAGCTGTGCAACTGTTTTCTGTTCTGCTTTACAGAACCTACATTTATCTGTTTCTCTCACATGCTCAATGGACTTTGTAAACCAACATATATGTAGTCCACTAGCCTGAGACGCTAATATTTTCAGATCCTGATAAACGTGAGGTTGTTTGAGGAGTTTTCTGTACTTGCAACTACATGTATGCCTTTTCAACCTTTTCTGCCTTCTTATCTTATCCTCCTTATATTTTTTCTTTTTTTTTTGGCACATTCAGTTACTGCCTATTTTTGTCTACTTCTAGGTTTGGTTTCCATTCCCGTTTGACACCGATATGCTTCTGTTAAACTAAGCAGGGAAGTCATCTTAGATTTTTTCTCTTCATGTTTCAAAACTTCCACTATGTTTGGATCTGGTGAGGTGAGAAGATATGTATGCAGTCCTATGACTGCAGATCTATACATGTAATCAATTTAGAGGAGGCTCATACCTCCTTCAGAACAAGGAATATATAATCTTGGTATACACTATTTTTTATAAATCATTAGATAAGCGTGAAGCATTTTTCTTGTTTTCCTATCCAGCTGATCCAATACCTTTTGAGACCAGTCAATCACCCCAAAACATTAAGTCAGAACAGGAAGAGCAAATTCCTAGATGTCAAGGTGGTTTGTAGTATTAATTTTAGTCTAGAGTTTTACTGCATTTTTTCATGTTTTATTGTCAATACTTAATCAATTCCCAAATATTTATACACTCCCGCCTGCAAGTGCCTTTATATTACAATCCTTCCTAGACTGATATTTTCTTGGTGCTGCAGCTTTCCTGCTTTAAATGTTGCTTTTGCACATTTATCAAGACCAAATGACATTCTTATAGCATCTGAGAAAGTTTTGACCACTTCCAGTTGTGCTTTCAGCTCCTCATCTGATGAACTATACAGTTTTAAATCATCCACAAAAAGGAGATGAGAAGTCTTTACACTTTGTTGTTGTCTGTGAGCCAAATTGTAACCATGACCTAATCCGTTAAGTAGACAGCTTAATGGGTTAAGGAGACAAAACAGCATCAGTGATAAGGAGTCACCCTGGAATATCCCCTTTTGAATTTGTATACATGGGATAATAATCTGTCCTTTATGATGACTTTTTATACCTGGGATAATAATCTGTCCTTTATCATGACTTAGCTGTAAAGCAGTTTGCCACTGTTTCATGGTCACTATAATGCAACTGATCAATGTACAGTGTATTTTATACATCTGTAAGCACTCCTTTATGATGAAAGCGGGATGCTGTCAAATGCTGTTTTGTAATCCATCCATGCCATACTTAGATTCATTGCCTTTTTATAATTATCCATTATTAAGACCAAATGATCCTTTGTTCCATATGACTTTCTTTTGTTACCATTTTGTTCTATTGCCATGACTGAGTTTTCTTCTAAATGATTATGAACTCTATCAGTATGAATTCCAGTATATAGTTTATAAATCATCAAAAGGCAAGTTATTGGTCTATAGTTTTTAGCTCCTGTTGTTAACCAGGTGGGTGTCTGTTCAGGGCACACATATAAGTAGTCCTTACACAGGGCTAAATCTTTATGTAAAGATTTTTTTTAATACCTTTATTAAATTACCACTTGTGACATAGGCACATTTGCATTTATACAAAAGTAATCAAACTGTATTAACGAAATAACATTAACTTTTAGTTATGTACTCACCATAACTTCAGATGTTTGGGATCCATCTTGCCTACATTCTGACTGATGGGTTCGGAGCCGATCCCTCGGCTCCGACTCGGCACGCTTATGCCAAAGAGCGAAGTCTCTTATTGGCTGAGCTTATTATATCCCAGGATGCACCACTACCAGTCCCCCAGATCTAGTTTGTCCGCATACATGCACACATGCACGCACTGATTATATAACATCGTCAGATGAAACAAGATAAAAACAGTAGAACGCAAACCGTTCAATCTCTTCTGATCTCCAAGGCAGGGGGAAGGAGGGTGGGTATTAGGAATGGGCGAGATGGATCCCAAACATCTGAAGTTATGGTGAGTACATAACTAAAAGATGTTATGTGATCCTATCTCGCCTACATTCTGACTGATGGGACAGCGTCCCTAGCACCTGAATCCTGGGTGGCTCACTGGAAAACACTCCTGAGTACCGTGGAACCAAATGATGCTCGCCCTTTAGATGCCACATCCAATTTATAGTGGGAAATGAAAGTGTGCGGATTGGACCAAGTAGCCGCAGCACAAATCTCAGAAATAGCGAGCTTGGAATGAAAAGCTATAGAAGTCGCCATAGCTCTGGTAGAGTGAGCTTTGATAGATGTTGTAAGTTGCTTATTCAAAGAGGAATAAGCCTGAGTTATACAATCTCTAATCCATTTGGAGATAGTAGCTTTTGTGATGGTTTTACCCAATTTATTGTCTGAGAAGGACACAAACAACTGGACTGATTTACGAATTTGCTGAGTCCTGTCTAAATAGAAGCGCAATTGCCTGTGAACATCCAATTTATGGAGAGTGTATTCTGCTTCATTGGAGAATTTTGGAAAGAAAACTGGTAACTCTAGAGATTGTTGGAGACAGAGATTAGAACAGACCTTTGGGACAAAAGATGGATTAGGCCTAAGTGATACTCTATCCTTGTGAAAAATCAAGTACGGTGGTTTGATAGATAGGGCTTGAAGCTCTGAAACTCTTCTTGCAGAGGTAATTGCAACTAAGAAGGCAGTTTTCCAAGACAGATATTTTAACTCACATGTAGCAGCCGGTTCGAAAGGGGAAGATGTTAATGCACGAAGCACCAAATCAAGATCCCACGGAGGCGCAGGATGAAAAACTGGGGGTCTTAACAGGCCCGCACCTTTAATGAAAGTTTTGCATAATCTGCTGCTCATCAATGGAGGATCCATGGATTCGTGGAATTTAGAGATAGCCGCTAGTTGGACTTTAATAGTAGAGACAGAAGATCCTTGATTAAACAGGGATGTTAAGAATTTCAAAACCTCTGGGATTGGAGCAGTGATAGGGTCTAAGCCCCTGAGTTGAGCTCAGATAGCAAACCTCTTCCACTTACTGAGGTACAATTTCTTAGTGGTGGGTTTGTGGGCCGAAGATAAAATGTGAATAACTTCCGGGTCTAATGTGTGATTTCTGACTAAAGTCGGAAGTGGAGGAGCCAAGCTGTCAACTTCAAGGAGTGAAGGGACTGATGTTGTCATCCCGACTGATGAATTAGCAGATCCGGGTTAGATCTAAAGTCCAAGGATCGCCCACCGCATGTTTCTTCAGGTAGGGAAACCATACCTGACGAGGCCAGTTGAGCAATCAGTATCATTGTGGACCCCAATTGAGAAGCTTTCTGAATGACTTTGGAGAGAAGTGGAATCGGAGGAAAGGCATAAAGTAGCCCTGTTGGCCAAGGTTGTGCTAGAGCATCCATAGCTGCTTCCCTGATGTGGAGTCAAGGAGAAGAACCTTTGCACTTTGTGTTTAGTGGTGTTGCAAACAGGTCGCAGCACGGCGTCCCCATCTCCTGAAAACCTGAGCTGCTACTGTTTCGATTAGGGACCACTCGTGAGGAGAGAGAATTGTCCTGCTTAATCTGTCTGCCAATATATTTGATTTCCCCGGAATGTGGGTCGCTACCAAGAAACGGCTGGTAGCTACAGCCCATTCCCACACCCTCATGGCCTCTCTGCAAAGGGGGTAAGATCTGGTCCCTCCTTGCTTGTTTAGATACCAGACCACCGACATGTTGTCTGTGTGGATGGCGATTATGCCCTGAGGGAGAAACTTGTGCAAGGCCTGTAGGGACAGAAGTACAGCCCTCATCTCCAATACATTGATGTGGAGAAAAGTTTCGTCTGGAAGCCAGGAGCCCTGAACTAACCTGCCCAGACAATGCCCCCCCCCACCCTGTCTGGGAGGCATCTGTCGTCAGGGTGACCACTGGAGAGGGAATAACAAAAGGACTTCCTGATTTAGATTGGATGTCTGAAGCCACCAGCGAAGGTCCCGCTTGCATGTTTCTGTAATCATAATGGGGTGATTGAGGGGAAGATCCTGAAAGGACCATTGAGTCGATAATAGCCACTGAAGAATCCTCATGTGCAATCTTGCCAGAGGAACTAGAAGAACCGTGGCAGACATCGAACCTAAAACTTGTAGGACCATCCTGGCTGGGGCCTTGGATCTTGAAATCAGGGCTTGAACTTGGCCTTGTAAAGTTTGGATCCTTTCGGTAGGAAGAAAACGCGCATCAATTTTGAGTCTATCTCTGCTCCTATGAACCTTATGCGCTGAGAGGGCAGCAAGACAGACTTTGACCAATTGAATGTAATTCCCAGGGTAGCACCCAGGGAGATGGTGGCTTTGAGGTTGTCCATTAGTAGATGACTGGTGGTGGCAGTCAGGAGCCAGTCGTCCAGATAGGGAAACACTTGGAATCCAAGACTCCTCAGGTGAGCCGTTACTACTGCCAAACATTTGGTGAACACCCTGGGGCTGTGGTGAGACCAAAGGGCAGAGCACAAAATTGGAAATGACTGTCTCCCAGGCTGAAGCGCAGATACTTCCTGGACGCCCGATGTATCGGTATGTGATAATAGGCGTCCTTGAGATCTATGGAGCACATCCAAACATCCTTCTCCAATAATGGGAGAATGGATTGTAACGTGACCATTCGGAATTTGGATTTCGTGACGGATTGGTTTAGTCTGCTGAGATCCAATATTGGTCTCAGGTCCCCTGTCTTTTGGCACTAAAAGAACCTTGAGTAATTTCCGGATCCGATCTGGTCTGTGGGGACCGGTTGGATGACTCCTTTTTCTAGCAGCTTTAAAGCTTCTGCGGCTGCAATTTCCCTTTGACTGGGTGGTGGGTCTGGGATTTTTTTGGACGGTGGGGGTGAGTGTGTGAAGGGGATGGTGTAACCTCCAGCAATAATCCGAAGCACCCATCTGTCCTGAGTGATTGACTCCCAGGCTTTTAGGTGCTTGGCAAAACGGCACCCGACTGGCTCGAGCAGCACAGCCGGGCAATCCCTCATGAAGTGTGGGAGGCTGAAGAGCCACGAAAGGACTCATGGTCTCCAGAATTGCGGGGCCCACTGCCGCCTCTGGGACGGCGCCACCCAGAAAAATTTCCCCGTCCACTGCCCCTGGAAGGGGAATCTTCCTGCAGTTGATGGAAAAACTTACGTGATTTGCGGAACCACATCTTCCCTCCTCCTTTAGCCTTGGGATAAGGCCAAAGGGAGTGGAATAACGTGCACCTATGGCAGATAAAGTTTTTCCTTCTTGCTCACAGCAGATAAGAGTGTCTTTAACCTTAGGTCCAAATAAAGAGGACCCATCAAAGGGAGCGTCGCAAGGAAGACTTGAAGGCCTCCGCAAACGACACAAACGGAGCCAGGCTTGTCTCCGTGAGCCACACCTTGCCTGCTCTACCCGCCCTTCGCGCATACGAAATGAGCCTCATGGACGAGTTAGAAATTGAAGCAAGGATAGCCAACTGAGAGCTAACCGACTGGGCTAGCTGCTCAGGTAGGTTACCTGAGAGGGAATCTGACAGCTCCTTGACCAGATCCCTCTGAAGCCTGGTAAAATGTGCCAAATAATTCAGGGACCTTAAAGTAAAGGCCGCTGAAGTCAGGGCACGCTTCCGCATCGTCCATGCTCCTAGACTCCTTATTAGGAGGATGGACGGACGTTGAAGCCTCTGCCACGTCCTGTTGTGTAGCAGATGCCACCACCATGGCATCTACAGCCACGCCTTTAGTGAGGAACTCCTTCTCGGGTGGGGCAGACAAAAATTTGTTAGGACGAAGGGACTGGTTCCACGGTATCTGGATGTTCCCACGCCTCCGACAAACTAAATCCAGGAGCTCGTCAAGACGGAAACCCCCAGGAGGCGGAGGGCTGTGCCCCCATGGGCTTGAGGAGCACTGACTCATCAGCAGAGGGGGTTTGGATATCCAGCCGCCTCGTTGTTTGAGGATCTCTAAGATGTCTGCAAATGAGATATCATCCGAGGACGACTTCGGGACCCTCCGCATCATCAAGATCAGTGTCCGATGTAATAGACTCGGGGAGTCCACGTGCTTCCTCTTGCACGATCTCTTCCTTGGGGGTTCCTCTGAAGACAACTCCAAAGAACCGTCAGGAGGAGGGGAACCCCCAATGGGGGTAACCTCAGGCCCAGGGGCTCCGCTGCCTAAGGACAGGGGAACTGCCAAAGACCCAGTCTCCACGCCCAGGGAAGGTGCCGGTAAAGCCGGAGAGATGGTCAAGAAGACTTGGCCAAGGCACTCCTCATAGCTCTGAAAGCCGGACCCCAGAATCCTGGGAGTGTCCGGTCCCCGAGCCATGATAGCAGACGGAAGTCCCGCAGCCGAAGCACCGAGAGGGAGGCTCGAAACCGATAGCATAGGTCCCAAAACATCACCCCCAGGTCCAGCCGAAGAAGTCCGTGTACCAAACTCGGACCCGAGGCCGGGTTGGAGTAAGGGTCGGAGCCGACCCTAAGATCTCCACCGGCTCCAACAGCACCTGCTCCGACGGAGCCAAAGCGGTCGGAGGAGGAATAGCAATGACATGGGCATGGGCCATCGGCTCCGAAGCCAACTGGGTCGGAGCCGAAACAAATTTTTGAAAGACTGGGGACTGGAACAGTCTTTGGAGCACCCTGTCTATGTCCGAATCTGACATCCTCGATGACCTAGAGGATACTGAACGGGTTCGAGATGGCCTCTCCAACGGCCCCAAGGGGCTAGGGGACCGGCTCGAGGCGACTCGATGACTATCGGCGCCGAAGGAATACCCACACTAGTTTCCATCGGTGCCGAGGAGGACTTCGGCGCCGAGGAGGAAGTGTCTGAGCGGGCAACCTTTGTCGGCTCCGAGACCAGTGGAGCCGGCGAAGGTGACCCGCCTCGATGCCCCAGCCATCGGCTCCGAAGCCAGAGGAGTCGAGACTGGTGGCATCGAGGCAGACTGTTCCCTGGGCTCCGAAGCCCTTGGAGCCGAAGGAGAAGCCTGCCTATGTGTTTTGGCGGTCGGACCCGACGGACTGGTGGGAGCCGACGCCTTTCTTTTAGCGGAGAAGGAGAGGATGCTAAAGCTTCTTCAATGAGGGTTTTACAAGACCTTTTAATATGAGCTTATTTTTCCTCTCTTGGAGGACCCTCGAGGAAAAAGCGTGACACACGCTGCAGGACTCCTGCAAATGCTTTGCACCCAAACAATAAACACAGAGAGAGTGGTCATCTGTGATCGACATTTTAAAGTTGCACTTGGTGCACTTTTTAAAGCCTGAAGGCCTAGGTACCTGAGACATTCCGTGAATTAAAGTCCAAAACACAGTACAAACACTGTAAATTATTAAGAAATTCTCTCTTCTTTGACCTTTTTTAACAAAAAAGATAAACTTTCCACAATATAAAGGATCCGAGATCCCTAACAAAACAGAAGTCACCTACAATCAAAAAGACCGGGAAGGCCTTTACACACAAGAGGTACTCCTAGTCAACACTCACAACACAAGAATTTACTAAGTAAATTCCACCAAACTCACTCAAAACACAAGAATAGCTGTTAAAACAGCTTTTGTTGAAGAAAAATAGAAATTTCTGACAGAAAAACTAGTGAAATTAATCACTACTTAGCTCAGCCAGCTCGAGACCACGTCTTCACTTGTTAGCGGCAAACGAGATCTGGGGGACTGGTAGTGGTGCATCCTGGGATATAATAAGCTCAGCCAATAAGAGACTTCGCTCTTTGGCATAAGCGTGCCGAGTCGGAGCCGAGGGATCGGCTCCGAACCCATCAGTCAGAATGTAGGCGAGATAGGATCACATAACATCAAACATTATAATTCGCATATATTGATATATATATATATATATATATATATATATATATATATATATCATATAACCTAAGCAACATTACATAAATGATTCAATTCCAGACCCCTTTTTTTAAACAAGAAACATCTTTAATAAATCATCACTTATGACATAAGCAACATACATTTATATAAATGAAAACAAACCACATTGACACAGTCCAACTAGGCAAGGATGTTATATTACAACACATACACTCCCAGTTGCAAACATTATACATAAATTATAATCTACCTAATAATTTTCAGTCAAACATTACATAGCTTATTTAAGTCCTGCCTTTTTTAAACCTCATTCCTCCCCTCTATGTATTGTTCCCGCAATTCCCATTTTTCCTATGTAGTTTCCTCCGACCCTTTTCTAAAGATCTCAATTCCAGTTGTTTTATCTCTGTTACTATATTCACTACTTCTAATATCGTTGGTTTAGATTTTCAATTCCATTTTCTGGTAATTGCTTTTTTTGGCAGCCACCATAATTAGACACAGTAAGGCCTTACCATGTCTAGGTAATTCCGATTCTGTTTCAGAGCTCAGAAAAATAATCTCCCTGGTCACACCAATCTGCCCACCCACCAGCTCCGGCAGTGCATCCTGCAGGGAATCCTTAAAGTCTGTCAACCCACAGTACTCCCAAGTATCCAAGTACTTCTTGGTGTTCTCAAGTACCTCTTTCTTCACCCGTCACACCTCCAACATTTACTGTCTACTTGAGGAAAAATTCTCTGGAGTCTACTGGGGGTATAAAAAAATATCTATGTAAATATTTCCAAGCAAAAATCCTAAATCTTCTAGATTTTGTTGCATATTTGGCAGACATACATATATCCTCCCATTGTTTCTTTGTGAATCTTTGTGTAAAGATGTTAATACCTTTAGCCAGAAGATAGGTACTGTATCTGCGCCTGGGGTTTTCCATTTAGGAGCTTCTCTTCATTTTGTTTTAATTTCTCTGTCTGTTACTTTATCCCATTTCATACCCTGTAAATTTGAACTTCTTAGTGTTTCTTTTACTTCTTCGATCCATTCAGCAACTTTGTTATGTTCTACAGGGTCTTCATAGATATTTCTTCAAAATGGGTCTATTTCTTCTTTTTTTGGTGGTGTTTTTATTCTTCTGAATAGCAGCAGCACTTTTCCTGTGGTTATTTCAATGTCTGTTGAGATCAGGATACAATCATCTATATATTATACATCAAGAATCTTGATGTTATGACTTCACTTTGTTATAGATGTTTTAACCTCTACCTTACCTCTATTGCCAATTCTTTGGCTAATTGTAAAAACAGGTACCATCATTGTGCCTGATACCAATACAAAACTATTAGGCGTTATAATTGACAACAAACTTAAATGTGATTTGCATATCAGTCAAACCATAAAGACTGTAAACAAGAAACTTGGATCCTTGTATAGAATAAAGAACTTTCTAACCCCCTCTGCCAAACTAGCCATTGCTCGCACGCACCTCCTCTCCACCCTATTATATGCCTCTCCTGTACTTTCCCACCTCAATAAATGTGATATTAATAAACTATCTGTTTCTTATAATCACATTGCCAGATTTGTAACAGGAGCACCTTATAGAACACATCACTGCCTTAACTTAAGGAAACTTGACTGGTTAGAACTACCTAATCTTCTCAAAATGAACCAACTCACTGAAGCATTTAAAATCATTAAACAACCTGACAAAACCCCATCACTTAATAAACTACTGATCCCTTACTCCAATCTTAGCTGTCTACGCTCCTCAAACAGACTTCTGGTCCATACCACCAAATCTAACAATTTGGGAGGTGAGGCTCTCTTCGCCAATTCTATAGGAAAGCTTTGGAATTCCTCCCTAATAACCTAAGACTTATTACTTCCCTTGGTCTATTCAAAAAGTATCTTAAACAATATTTTAACATACAATGGCTATGCCCATGTGAAAATCCAGATTAGTTGCCTTAGATAGATAACAATATCCTACCTGGAAATCCAGGGTTGTTTGATTTAACCAAATTCTAAATTATGCTGACCACTATCCTATTTTTGTTGGTTTCACATTAGACAGTTTCTTCATGGTCCTTCTGAGTTCTATAAAGAACCAGTCACTGTACTGAAAATTGAAACATCATTGTCTTCTAAGCTTTGTTTAATGTTATAGTTGCCAAATGTATCTAATTAAGTAATGCATAATAATATGTTAACCTGTATTTCTCTCCTTTTCCTCTATGTGTATTGTAACTTACTTGTATTGTCTTCTCTGTGGAGCTTTTCTCCCCGGGCCTCCGCTGAAAATGGACATATATCCAATCGGACTATCCCGGTCAACAAATGTAAAATAAAATAAAATAAAAAAGGTCTGCCAGTAATGACCATCTACGTCTTGTACACCTCTCAATTAAATGCCTCCAACTGTGGGGTGCTATATATGCCTTCACCCATCTCTTAATGTGCTTCCCTAACCTCCTTTATTGAAGCATCTGCCATAGGAAGTTCCAACCCATGAAGTCAAATGCTTTCTGCAAGTGAAAACACTGTCCTTCCCTTACCTTATTCTCTTTTTTTCCAACTTTTGCAAAAAGTCTGTGAGTTCTCACCAATTGTCCCAAAACTGAGTATCTTTCACAAATCCACTTTGTCCCTCTTGCATCATAACTCAGCAAAATTATGTCCAATCTTTCTGTTAGAACCCCAGCCCAAACTTTCATATCCACATTAATTAAGGAAATCAGCTTATAACACCCTCCCCTCCTCCAGATTTTTGCCTTCCTTATGCAGGATCACAATTTGGGCTGTTTTCATGCACCCACAGATGTTTTCTATTCATCTGAATTTATCATAAAGACCTTTCTAACCACCATCAACTCCATATACAAACTTCTAGAGGGGATTCACCTGCCCCCTGCCTCTCACTCCTTCATTCTGTAGATCACTCTCTGGAAAGTCTTCACTGTTATATGTGCATTTAAGTTTCCTTTTTTTTCTCATTTGTTTGCCTATATATATATATATATATATATATATATATATATATATATATATATATACTTTCCCAGTTGTTTTGACTGCCCCACTCTCTCACATCTCACCCCATTTTATATAGTTGTTAGTAAAATATCCAAAATATGCCTTTACTCTTACAATCTTCCTTCTCTATCTCTGCCTCTGTCCTCTTAACAATGGTCACTTCTATTTTTCTTCATCCCACCCTAAATTTCAGTGTAATACTTGTACCTACTGATTTCTCTATTCCCCATCAAAAATCCTTCCAATACCAACTCTCCACCCAGGTCTGTCATTTTCATTATCTCCATTCTTTTTGCTAATTCCCTTCTCCTTGATTTCTCTCTGGTTTTCTCTACCTCTCCTGATCCTATTCTTAATGTCCTCTAGTACCTCTTCTAGTTTTTCCAATACTTTTCTCCCCCCACTGTGTCCCCTGTCCTCATTACTTTCCCACCAAATGTTGACTTCATATAATCTCACCATGTCTCTCCCAGACTATCTGACCATCTCCACCTTTGCTTCTTCTGCGCTCTTTTTATAACTCATCCATCTCAAATCCACTCTCCCCACCTCCTGATTACCCTCAAGTAGCTAAAAGAAAATCAATGCATGGTCAGAGAAACGTATTTCTTTAACATCCACTTCCACTACTGGTTTACCACCTCTTTCCTGCCTAAAAATCTATCCAGTCTTCTTGCTTATTCTCAACAATTTCTATTAAATGTATGCTGTCTCTTTCCTTGGTGCATCAGCCTCCAAATATCTACCTACGTTCACTTCTCCATGCTTTTATTCAAATCTTTCCTCATTTTCAGATTGTACCACATCTTCCTATATATCTTTTTTGATTCACATCTACAGTTATGCTTTACTCTCCTCATATTATTTCCATAGTGGCTCTCCTTGTTAAGGCCCATTGTTCACAGAACTGATAGAAATAGTTCTCAGCATCCCCATTTGATGTGTAAACATTCCCTATAATCTGCCTACTCCCCATTGTCCTTTCCCTCCATATTATCAATTTAATCTCCCTGCTGTTCTTCACTTATTTTGTGATCATTTGCACATCTCTCCTGAATAATATTGCAACTTACCCTTTACCATCCCCATGCCTCATGGTCAAATTTGCCTTTTTTGTAGTCACCTTGTAAGCAGCTACCCCCATACATTTAATCTATAACTTTGTCTCAACCAGTAATAGCATCATGCCTGCCTAGTTTCTCCAGTATTTTCTTATTTTTTTATTAAGTGCTTTCTTTTGTTTTCTACTGTATTCCTAGTTGTCCTCCATAAAGTCTCTCTCCTTTTACCTTTCCCTATCTCCCCCCTGTCCCTTCCACTTCAGTCCATGAGGACTGCCCCCAAGCTGAATTTGCTGTTCTTTGATTTTTGTTTACATCTGGGCCACCATTACTCCCACCGGGGAGTAGACTAAGCTAGTTGGTATACCCTCTGTTAAGCTCTAGCTCAGCCGGCTTCTAATCTTCACCACCTTTCTTTCCCCTTTTTACCTTCTTTTCCTCCTTTGCTAATTTTTTCTTTCTTCCATCCTTTGCCTTATTGACAGGTTCAATACTCATTAACCATTCCACTCCTCTCTTGGTTTCCCCTTTTCTTCCTAAGCTTTTCATACTGGCATCTTGGCTTTCAATCCTCTTTGCATCTAAGACAACTAAGCAGAATTATCACAATGTACAAATACACCCTTTCTATACATGACCCAATACTGGTTTCAGTAAGTAAGTAAATAAATGCACATCTGCTTCCCTCCTTTGTACATATATATGCAGGCAGATAAACAGTAAGAAATTAAATTTTGAAGCTGTTTCAATTGAACTGAATTATTGAGGTTTAGAGAGGTTGTAAGGTGAGAAAAGAGTAGTAGGAGAGGCTGGTATCAGTTGTAGGACGGAGTCAGGAGGGGAAGCAATGAAATCTTAGTAAAGAAATTTGGCTCTTGGTCTTTTCATTTGATCTTTTCAACTTTCAAACTTTTTAGAGCTCCAGCAATGATGATGATATCCCCACAGTCACAGAAATAGTGTCTGACCCAGTTTGCTTTATTCATTTCTCCTCTTTCTTAATTCTACTTCTCTCCTAATACTTTCTTCCATCTCTTTTCTCTGTAAGTTGTCTTGGTAGTGTTTATGGTCTCCTGAATCCTCAACTGTTTCGCAGCTGTTCTTTTCAGGTGTTTGCTTCTGCTTCCATGTCTTGTGGCATTTTACCATTTGTCTTCTCCATCTCCTCATGCTGATTACGTGGCTCATTGCTCTGGCCTTCCAGTTTTCTTTTCCCCATAGGAGGTTCCTGCTGAAGTCAACACATTTTCCAATTGGTCCTCCCCCTTTACTTCCCAAATTTGAAATTTGATTTCCAAGCCTACCTCTCTGAGCATGCTCTGTTTCAATCCATCTATTCAAGTCCACTGTTTGCTGTTGTGAAGTCAGCCTGAGCGTCTCACCCTTCTGTATAGAGGGTCTATATTATAAGTTCCAAGTCTGAAAACTTCAAATCTCATATGGTCGACTCCATATGAGCAAAGTTTTCAAACATCGAACTGAAAATGTAAACAAAGTAAAAAAAAAAAAAACTACCTGAACACTCTATGCAGGGGGTCAAGCCCCCCTGCACCCCCACACCCCCTGTTACTTAAATATACCAACTCCAAGATCACACTACATTGAAGTGAAGGGAAGAATTCCCTACGGCGATCTCCGTTGAAACGTTCAATGTTTGAAAACTTCGCTCATATGATGTCGATCATATGAGATTCGAAGTTTTCAGACTTCAAACATTTAATAAAGACCCTATATAGATGTTACAGTTGCAGGATAGATTAGCCAAGCTACATTTCTAGTTGCACACATCCACTCCACCCAGTTGCAGCATTGCCTTTCTCTGTTTGTACAAAGCATCTGAAAAATATTCTACAATTTTCAGAAATATACCTAGATACTGTATACTTTTTTCAGGACTGTTATTTGCTTTTAGATTTCCTCTCTAGCTGTGTATGAGGGTAGGTACACTAAAACATGCCTTGGAGGGCTGCCCACTCTTCTCTTTTTTCCTAGCCTATGTATTGCTTCTGTTTCAGGCATTTTCTCTACTGCCAGTATATATCTTTTTGTAAAGAGTACTGCAACAAGTTGTCTCAGCTCTGATTCCTGAATCCTTCCATGTAATCTAATTATTCTTACATGTTGCTGCTGTAAACTACTCTGAAGATTGTCTAATCTGCTGCTTTGCCACCTTACAAAATTCTCCAACTACATCATTCTGACGCTTTCCTCCCACAGCTCCATTCTGAAGGAATTCTACTCATTCCTCAGGCCCTAAACTTTTCCTTTCATGCTGTTCAGCTCCATATGCTGCTCATTCATTGTTATTTTCACCTCTTTGATGTCAGCTGTCATTCTAGTTATTAAAACAATATACTTAACTGTTGCAATGATGAAACCATTTTAAAATGAGTCATCAGCTCCTCAAGACTATTGGCTTTGCCTTTTATGTTGCTACTTTATTTCAACACTAGGAATTACTTTTCTCTGCATTTGCTGGTCTGTGCTTGTAGCTTCACAGTTATGCAGTCATACATCATAACTGTTTGCTTTGCCCTTGTGAAGTTCAGAGTTATTCCCAGATAATGGAACAAGCTGGTCAGACGCTCCTTTACTAATAGTAACTTCTACTTTGAAAACCACAGATATGACCATCCTTACCCACCTGTCCACTTTCCATGCTGACAGGTAAAAGGACAAACACACCCTGACCACTTTCAAAAGGGGAGTAGATAGCAAAGGCCTCATGGCTACTACTGATCATCAGTAACTAGGCCATGATTACCAGAGGTATGCCAAGAACTTCTGTCTCTGTGACCAAGACAAATGCCTCCTCAAATACTGAACCCAATTGGTTCCTTCTAAAACTTCCCTTCCGGAAGATCAGTCACCTTCTAATAGCAGTTGCCTACCTTCCTCCTCTTGCTTATATTAACAAATTTAAATCCCTTATTCTTACTATCACCTCAGCTGTCCAAAACTATAAGAATATTGTTATTCTACGTGATTTTAACCTAAACTACCTAGGTCCCCTGAGCAATGACATTGCTGAATTCCTAGCCAATATCATCATTTTATAGTTAGTCAATGATGCTACTCATCCAAATCTCTAAACCAACAAACATTCCCCTCCTGGATCTGCTAATCACTAACAACCCTACCATCATCTCCAATATATCTGTTCTTCCACCCTCATTCAGCGACCACTGCCCAGTGACCTTCCAAATTATCCATCAGTCAAAACTGCCCCCCCAAACTAGTTACCTTCAGACTTAGATCCACCATTAATGCAAACAACTTCAAAATACACCAAGCAACTTTCAACTGTTCTCCCATTACCAACATACAGAACCCCAACTTGCAACAGTTCTGACACATACCCTCCTTCAACTTCAAGACAAATTCTTCCGTCTCACACAGCCCCTATTCAAATACAACAAACCCCCCAGGCTAACCACTAAACTGAAAGCTCTGCTAAAATTTAGGGACAATGTGTTGTCTTCATGGAAACAAAACCTCTCACCCTCTCACCAGAAAATCATACTGCCTTTATCTCTCTACATAACCTAGCTAAGCAAGCCATATGCAGGCACAAAACCAACAAGTTCAAAATCAAGCAACTTGCTCTTCTAAGCAAACCCAAATATTTTTGGTAGTAAGTAAATCTTCTCACAGGCTGCAAATCCACTAATCCCACTTCCTGTCCTATCACCAAGCCAGACTGATGAAGACCAACTCTCAACCTCTGATTTTCTCAAAGAATTCAGCCAACTCCCTAGTACCACAACTTCTAACTCTCTCCCCAACTCACACTGCCCCCCCCTCCTTTTATCCACTTCTCTATTTAAAAAGAATACACACAAATAACTTGTTCCCCTTCTAGAAAACATACCCCTGGATACACCCCCTGTTGCAGACAACCTACTCCATTGGTTTATATCACTCTGCAAAGACTTCTTTGCTACACCTCTTCTATGTATTTATAACCTCTGCTTAATTCAAAATACAGTACAAGACACATATGGAAAACTGGTCTGGTTAACCTCCTTCCCACACAGCCTCAGCCAGTAAATACCTCCTACTTCCACCCTATCTCAGTCCTCCCTACATTTGTGAAAATACTTGAAAAACTAATCTAGAACCAACTGTCCACTTAAATTCAACAGTACCACCTCCTCACTCTTAAACAGCATGAATTCTGGCTGGCTGGTGCACAATGACAGCACTATGGTCACAAACAGATGAGATATTTTTCAGCATTGATAAAGGAAATTTTCAGGAGCTCTCTTCAATAACTTTACCAAAGCTTTTGATCTAACTGACCATTTCCTGCTCCTTCACTCCCAACAAAAAATCAGGGTTAGCCCCAACATTGTCAACTGATTCCAACATTTCTTATCAAACAGGTATTTCAAAGTCAAATTAGGCCCATCTCTCTCTCTCTCTCTGCTAGCACCCCTTACCAGAGGAGTGTCCCAAGGATCCATTCTCTCCCCTGTTTTGTTTTCAATCTTTATTAACAAGCTGCCTTCTGCTCTCCCTACCCTTCCTATTACTCTTTATGCAGATGACATGGTTGTTCTTTGAGCCAGTTCCTCATATTCAACTATTCAAACTCAACTTCAGACTGACCTTCATTCCCTTAATTCTTTGCTAAACAACCAGAAGCTACTCCTAATCCCCTATAAAACAAAAAGTATGACATTTGGAACCTCATAAAAGGTGAAAAAGACACCTGAGAATCTCAACATCACAGATCTCAATGGTTGTCCAATACAAAAAAAACATATCCCTTTAAATACTTAGGTTTATGGCTAGACCAGTCACTTGACTTCCAAAGCCATACTGAAAATACCAGGAAAATAGTCAGCTCTATTTTATTCTGGTCCAGGAAAATATATCCCTTTCTCAATGGACCAGCTAGAGCTACAACAGGCAAAGGAGTCCTTCTTGCTCAACTAGAATACAGGCTAGCCATCATAGCCAAAGTCTCCAAAAAAAACTCATCCACTCTACAGCCCACTGAAAACAAAATCTGCTGATTCATTTCCAATTCCTCCCCTCAGAAACACCACTGCATCACCCTCTTCAAGGCCAAATGGCTACCAGTCTCTTACAGGACTGAGCCACTCCTAGGGTCTCTTGTTTTCAAACTACTTCAGCCAGGTGCTTTTCTGCTTTTCCACCTCTTGCACCCAAACTCTATAATAAAGCCACCCCATACAACTTCCACGGCCTCTCCCAAGTAACTCCCTTACACCAGACACCCCAAATTAAACTGCACTGTACCAACCATTCCCTCTCCACTCTTGCACCCAAACTCTGGCAATCCCTCCATCTTAAAGGAGTCTCCTCTTTCCCTACCTTCAGAGCTCAACTCAGAAGACACTTTCATCAAAAATCTGAATGCAAGTGCTTTTCCACTGGACACCATAACCTAACTCCCTCCTCACCTGCATCACTTCTACTTTGATCCCCTATTATCAGCTACTGATTCCTTCTCATATTTACTACTAAAATTAATCCACATTTGATTTTCTACTCTGTTAATATTATTTACATATTGTATCAAGTGTCTATGGGAGTATCTACCTTATGTGATAACTCTATGTTTGTGAATTTATCCTGTTTTCTTTTTTGAGGAATCTCTTCACCTGGGCTATGCCTGCAAATGGTCTATAGTGATCAGTGTACTAACTCAGTAAACAAACTAAAATAAATAAATCTCAGGAATTTGCCTTTGATGTTAATATTATTTTGAGATTACTGCCCGTACCTGAACCATATGTAGTGAAAGCTCCTTTGCATTTTAGAACACTGAGAAGGTTGAAATTTCACCCCAAAAACAGTAAAGGTTTTGACTTTTTCTCCACATTCTTAGTGTATTCCTTTATTTCTGCCACAAATAAAACTGATCCTTTCAATGAGGCATTTATGAGGTCACCTTGGTAACAGCAATTTTGCTTAACAGGTCTGTTAGGCAACTGGTTGCTATTTTACAGCATTTCATCTGACACACTCCTTTGAAACTCCACCATGTGAGACAAATAGTTAAGTGACCTCAAAGAAAGATATGTGATGCATACATGTTTTCATAAATGGTGTACTGCCCAGGGCTGCTTAGCTTGTGGGCATACAGCAGTGATCAGCTGTGTAGGAGCCTTCTTTAGAGCAAATGCCAACACTAAAGTATCCAGTTTAAGAAACTCCAACCAGAAACAACAATCTCTGCAAGGGTGCAGGACAGTCTATTTTTTGGTAGTGAGGGTGCCATATCCAAGTTCTTCCAAGCTGCATGGGTTGTCACTTTTGATATGTTAGCCAGTGGTGGAACCACCCAAGAAGGTTGTTGGGTAAAACAGATAGTCTTTCATAGATTCTTCTGTGAGGAGGGCATTGGGTCAGTAGTCCAGCCTTTTCTCTTATGTATCATTCTCCAGGACCTCCCTGAACCTGGGGCTATCAGAAGGAGACACAAGAGAATCAGTGCCCTATTCATCACCTAGATCAAATGTGGAAGAGTCAACTGGCAAACCTATATGCTTCTCCTTGCATATTACCTTCTTGCACATTTTCAGTAAAGGATAGTCCAAAGAAAGGGACAAATGAAAGTTATGTACTTACCATAACAATAGATCAGTGTTGTCTCATTTTTATCTGGTTCAACATTTGGATCACCTGATCTGATCAGATCTGACCTTGGCACCTTCTTCCAGAGCTTTAGATCCAAAGCTTTGATTTCTCCAGTACCCACAATTCCCTTTTCCCTTCTAATTATCTCAAATTGAGTTTTGCTAGCTTTCTGCAAATTATAGATCTACTCCTGAAAAAAAATGTAGAGACCTGTAGGTGTCCCAGCTAATATATATATATATATATATATATATATATATATATATATATATATATATATTAGCTGTGACACCTACAGGTCTCTACATTTTTTATGCATGCTAAAACCCCAGTATAACTAATATAACTTTTTGAACAGACTAAGTCTTGGTTGAGGTCTGTCCAAGCACCAGAAGATTACAGGTGAAAATGTTGGGAGGGAGAGATGTTGAACCAGATGAAAATGAGACACCATCGATCTATCATTAAGTAAAGTACATAACTTTTGTATCTGGTGTTATTTTCATCTGATTCAACATTTGGGACAGATTTCCAAGCTGCCTAAAAGACACCTAGGTGGTATCATGAAAGGGTGTAACCAAAAGATACACATGCTCTGGACTACACATACAGTTTGTAATGAGACATAAATGTGTGAACAGTGGACCATATTGTTGCTGCACAAATGTCATCAATGGGAACACTCTTCATTAATGCCATAGAGGTAGCTATTGCCCTCGTGGAATACGCTTTTGGTTTCGTATGTAGGGGTAAACTCCACTCACTGTATATAAAGGAAATACAGTCCAACAGCCCTTTAGAAATCACAACTTTTGAAATATTTCTTCCCAGTTTTACTTTAGATAAGGATACAAACAGTTAATCTGACTTTCTTATATCCTTGGTATGGTGTAAGTAGAATCTTAGCTGTCTGTGAACATCTAGTGTGTGCAGCAGATGTTTCCTTTTGTTTTTGAAATTGAGAAAAGTACTGGCAAATTGACAGACTGATTCAACTTTGCTTCAGATGTTACATTTGGAAGAAAAGAAAGATTTGTTCACATGGTTACTCTATCTTTATGGAAAATGACAGTGCTTGTAAGTCTGAAATCCATCTAGCGGATGAAACTGCAATCAGAAAAATGGTCTTCCACTTCTACTGAGACTGACAGTTCAAAAGATTTTGGAGTTAGAGCTTAAAGCATAACCATGACATACCATGTAGGATCTGGCTCTCTAACTGGGGTTCTCATCTGGAAATTCCTTTTGAGAAAAGCTTTGGAGATTCTTAGAGAGGTAATGGAAGTGTCATTATGCCCTAAGTGAAAAATTTAGATAGCAGCCATTTGCACTTTGATAGTAAAAAAGTTAGATTCTTAGTAAAAAAATTCTGAAAGAAAATCCAAGATGGATTGGGGAGGAGTACAGAAGGGATCCAACCTCCTTGATAAAGCCCAGATAGAAAATCCTTTCCACCTGCTTTGATAAATCTTTTAGGTTGACTATTTTTGTAAGAAAGAAATTATGTGAACCACCGATGGGAAAAGCCTGGCATCTCTGACTATCATCACAATTGGAGAAAGCATGTGTTTAACTTTAGGGTTTGCAGATCACCATGGTAGAGGCAATCTGGATGTGTGACTCAGAAGACTATCAAATGAGGCCAAAGGAAGAGGGACTAAACCTGCTAGGGCCAGAAAGAATCAATGAGGATCACCTTGGGTCTTGCACCTTGTGGCTTTCTGAATGAATTTTGTCAAGAATGGCATAGGTGGAATTGCATAAAGTAGACCCAGAGGCCAGTTGTTGACTAAAGCATATCTAGGTGACTGCCCCTGTAATGGGATTAAGGCAAAGAGAGAGTCCACTGTAACACTCTCATGTAGTATCTTGTTAGTGGAACTAACGTGATGGCAAAGGCCATCCAACCTAACAAACAGAGAATCAACTTTGCTTGTGGATACGGCGTTGGATTACCTGAGAAGCCACTGTCTTAAAGACAGCAATCTTGCTTCTGGGAGTTTGGCTTGATATGACATCTTACGTTATACCTGCTGTGTGGGAAACAGTTGACTCCTTGCATAATTCACTGTTATCCCTAATAGATATGTATGGTGGAGTAATATTCTCTGTTGTTTTAGCAGTAGATCCCAGAAAGTAGCAGTTAGGAGCCAGTCATCTAGATATGGGAAGACTTGGATCCCTTGCAGCTGGAGGGGAGCTTTTACCACTGCCTTAATCTTGGTAAACACCTGGGGGGGGGCTGTGGTGAGACTAAAAAGCAGTGCTCTGAATGGAAAATAATTGGCCCACAGTAGGAACAGGAGAAATCGCCTGGATCAATCTGTATCTTTATATGATAGTAGGTGTCCTGAAGATCTAGACAGCACATCTAATTGTCTTTCCTCAATAGAGGTAATATGGACTGTACCATAACAAGCCAGAATTTTGACTATTTTGCAAATTGATTGAGGTGGCCAAGGTCCAAAACTGCTCTGAGGTCCCCTGTTTTCTGTAGAACAGGAGTGTGCAGTTCAGACTAGTCTGATTGCTGGTTACTGGTACAGAGTTTGTAGAGCTTTGGTATTGGTTACACTGTTTCCTTTTGCCTTCTCTCATTTGCTACTTAAGCCCAGTGGCTTTTACTTGCTGCATTACTGCTTTAATATTCCATTGCCATATTTCTGAATTGTTCAAAATTGTATTTGTTTGCTTGTTGCACTTCTAATCTATGTAGTGTAGACTAGATTCAGACCTGAACACTAACATAGGAAATCTTGATCAAAGAGCCCCCCCCCCTGTACCCTCGTGGCAGGAGTGTGCAGTTCAGACTAATCTGAATGCTGGTTACTGGTACAGAGCTCCATAGAGCTTTGGTATTGTTCACTTTGTTTCCTTTTGCCTTCTCTCATTTGCTAATTAAGCCCTGTGGTTGCACAGGTTAGCTCTTGTCTCAGCACATCTCTAGAGAGTTTGGTTACCTGCCTGTACGCTACAGAACTCTTGAAAAAATCCACATGGCTCTTCGAACACTAAGTTGCTATCTAAGCAGATTATTTACACTTTTGTCACTGCATTATTTAACTCCTGCATTTTTAAGTGTTTTAATATTTAATTGCTGCATTTTACTGCTTCAATATTCAATTGCTGTATTTCTGAACTTCTCAGCATAGTATTGGTTTGCTTGTTGCACTTCTAATCTATGTACTGTAGACTAGATTCAGACTTGCTGAATCTATTTCTGTTTGTAAAGTTTGAATGCTAAACCAGGAAATTTTAATCGGAGAGGCCCTCCCTGTACCCTCATGGCAGGAGTGTGCAGTTCAGACTAATCTGATGGCTGGTTACTACCCGAAGCTCAGAGGCCTCCCAAACACAAGCACACCTCACATAGTACACTTGCAATTAACCACAGTACACATAAAGGCACACGCACTAGTGTCTCATCAAATAAGCCCTTAAGGCGAAACACAAAACCAAATGTCCTAGTCATAGGTGATTCTATCGTGAGATACAGAGATGTGCCACTCGCCAGGCTGGATAAGAAAAGATCAAGGTTAGCTGCCTGTCTGGTGCCAGGATCCGTAACATCACACATGCACTCAAGTCTTTCTACAAGTATTGTTATGACTCTGTCATAGTCCATGTTGGTGTGAACAACTTTGAGACATACCACTCAGGACTATATGAAAAGAGACATGAATGAGCTCTCTGATTATGTGTCCCAGGCAGGTATGTCCCTAGCCTACCCTCACCAAGGATGATGTCACAGTACAAACAAAAGATGACTGATTTCAATAACTGGCTTAGCTTTTGGTGTCATTCCAAGGGGATCCAGTTCCTGTCAGTTTGGGATGATATGGTTGATACACTTCTATGCTTTGCCAGAGACAGTCTTCTCCTGTCACCCCTGGGATTTTGGTTACTGGCTAAGGCTCTTGCCTCCCCCATAGTGCCTTTTTAGGCAATCTCACAAGAACAAAATTTCCAACGTAAATCTCTCCTCAAAAAACAAAATCAGGGTTATGCTGCTAAATGCTAGGAGTCTAAACTTAAAACTGCACTCTATGGAAGCTATCCTCACCTTGGAGGATGCTGACGTCTGTGCAGACAAAGAGACCTGGTTCAAGGCCACAGAAAGCACCCCAGTCATACTGGATTCATAGCTCCAGCCCCTATTGACAGCAAGGATATGTATGCTGGGATACATACCAAAGCCTTGAATAAACATCTACACAATTGCATTGACTCAGCTGTACCAGACATGTTCAAAGTAACCTCCTCAAGAAAGAACAAACCTGTTTGGTGGACATCTGCCACAATCAGGCTATATAACAGGAGAAAAAAACTGCTGGCTAAAAGCAGTAAGGGACAATCCTTTAATTTGAAGCACTCCCTCCTTTGCTAAATAAGCAAATAAGACACTTAGTAAAGCAATCGAAAGCAGACTATGAATTCAAATTGGCCACCCTAGCTAAGGGTAACCATAAGGCATTCTTTGGCTAAGTCAGAAACCTCAAAGGAAAATCCCAGATTTGTGCGGAACTTGCTGTAAATGGCACAATATATACTGAACCAGTGGATATTGCAAACCTGCTGTCAGATAGGTTCAGTATGAACTTCTCCCACTTGTCCCTGCCTCATATACCACAAGATATACCTTCTACATGTTCTCCCCCTGTAATCTCCACGGAACAGGCCCTTAATGTCCTTTCTAAAGCCAAAAAGACAGCCTCAATGGGGCCAAACAATATCCCTGGCTGTGTTCTGCATTGTTTAAAACAGGCGCTAGCTGCACCACTGGGTACCCTCTTCAATCAAGACCAAAGGACTGGGTATGTCCCTGCAGACTGGAAAACTGCTACTGTCATTTTCCTACATAAGGACGGTCCATTCACTGGCTCCAGTAACTATAGACTCATAAGTCTGACCAGCCTAATTTGTAAGGCCGTGGACGAATCATCATGGACCTTATCAACAAAGATATAGGTGATCTCCAAACACTAGACCTGACCAATTTGGCTTTGTCGAAGGCAGATCCTGCCTATCAAACTTGGTGGACTTCTTCAAGACAGTCACCAAAGCCTGAATGAGGGCAAAACTGTGCATACAGCCTATTCAAACTTAGCAAAAGCCTTTGATACTGCTCCCCACTCAGGTATCATTTGACTATCACACTGATTTGTACAGATGCTTGTGTTAAAAATGTATTTGCAAAGTTACTTGTGTTAAAAATGCATCAACAGTGGGTACCACTGGACAGAAAAGAGATATACATGTATGTCAGACAGTATTATTATAGCTGTTTAAATGCATATGTTTTAACAGAGAATTCTGGAAGGGAAGAGGTTAATCTCAGTCTAGCTAATTTTGAAAAAATAGGTTGAAAATTAAGTAAGCCACGGTGGTGCAGTGGTAGCATTGTCACCTCACAGCAAGAGGTTCTCCTGTTCGATACTCTGCTGGAGTGCCTTCTGTGTGGAGTCTGCATGTCCTCCCCACGGTCGAGTGGCTGGCATTCGAAAGACATGCGTGAATGGATGTGCCTTCGTTGAAGGTTGGGCGTCGAGCTGGCACCTCGGCACCATAAAAATCTACTGCCAATCATCAGCGGACCGGAGTTCCGCTGTGGCAACCCCTAACTAGGAAAAGCCGAAAGAAGAAGAAGAGGTTGAAAATTAAATGGGTTGGTTAAGGTCATAAATATTTCATCTTACAGGTCTAACTGCAACCAGAGGCAAAAATGTCTGACAAAACCAGGACTAGGAATCTTACTGCATCATCCTTAGGGGTGAACTAATTGCTACCCTGGAAGGGTGGAAGTTTCTGAAATTGTTTTATAGCTTTCAGATGCTGCAAAAGATCTTAGTAAAGCTCTGGGTGTATATTGCACCAGGGTCAGGTGACCAGAGGTGATGTCATTCTATAATCAGCACTGAAATGATTATTTAGATATTTACGAGAGATATGACGGAACTCTCACAGCAGCACTTTATTTTTTGGAACCTGACAGAAAAGATCTCTCACAGATATCTCACACAACCACACACCACATCTTGCCTTCCTGTAGTAAGCAATTCAACACACTTCATCTTGCTTTTAGGGAATAGTAATTCTTTAGATCAGTCAGGAAAATATATTGAGATTAGCTAAGTACTGTTTTTCTGTAACTGTGTGAATCGATCCATCTGTGTTAATATTAATATTAATATTAATATTAATATTATTAATGTTAATATTTCCTGTGACTAAAACTGCTGTTTATTGTAACTCGATATTCAGTAGTCTCATGTTTTCTATTTTATTATTTATTAAATATTTCTATACCTTTCATTGTGGTGGGTCTTTTAGAGAATACTTTTAACATCTTAAGAGTGCTTATGCTTATTTTAGTGACACTGTCATTGTTCCTGAAAGCCTTCCAGCATTGGTTAAACTCTATCATTTGATTAGTATTAATTTTACAAAGTGTGATTGGGTACCTTGTAAGAACCTTAGAATAGCTGACTGGTGGCAGCATAATTACCTTATAGTCTGGGCAGAGGGGGCACAGCTGGTAAATCTTTGCCAGCCTTTCCCAGGTGTGTGTGTGTGTGTGTGTGTGTGTGTGTGTGTGTGTGTGTGTGTGTGTGTGTGTGTGTGTGTGTGTGTGTGAAAATCAAATATCCAAGTGTGTGTGTCAGCTACTTGGAATAGGGACACAGTGCTCTAAAGTGGTCAGTGCAGAGTCTTGTTTGGGGCCTGGAGAGAGTCCAGCTCCAGGTCTAGAGTGTGCTCCTTTTGTACTCTTAAGGGAAATTGTACTCTGTGTAGACAGCTGCATCTGAAAATACTGTATGTATCCATTGTTTCCTAGTGGCCATCCCTCGCCGGTGTCAGTGGTGAAGATTGAGGCTTCTTGATTACTGGCCCAGAGTAGGGACTGTCACATATTGGTGGCAGCTGTGTGGGATATTAAATAAACTTCAGTAGCCTGTGGGCAACTGCCACTGAAGATGTGTGCACTCTCAGCAGCCACAAGGTGAACAGAGAGTTTCATTTTCTCAACAGTTTTACTTATTTTTGTTAGTTTAGTTTAGTCAGGGAAATCAAGCAAAGATGTCAGCAGAGGATTACGGCAAGCTGACAAAGAACCAGTTGGCCAAGGTATGCAAAACCAAAGGACTGTTGTATGCCAACGTGACTAAAGATGAAATAATTTCAGCCTTAATTGCAGCTGCTGCACAGACCAGCAACTAGGAAGACAACCAGTCTGGTGATGGGGATGTGCAGCCTTCAGAAACAGGACAGTTCTTCTTTTCCTCAGAGGAGTTAAAAACCCATCTGAAGTTAAAGAGACTTGAACTGGAGGGCAAACATTTGGAATTAGAATCAGCAGAGAGACAGTGCAGCAGGCAAAATAGATGGAATTAAAATCACCAGAGAGACTGCGGCATTTGGAGGTCAAAGAAAATGAGAGACTGTGACATTTGGAGGCCAAAGAAAAAGGAGAAACAATGCCAATATGAGAGAGAGATGCTGACTCTTCATCAGGGTCATGGGGGCAATGGGGAAGTGAATAACTGAACCCCTAAGCAATAAAGGTCAGTAAATTTCTTCCACAGTTTACAAAGGCTGATAATTTTGATAGTTGTATTCATATATTTGAAAGAGTATGTAGAGAGTAAAATGTTGACCAAGGGCTCTGGGCATGGTAAACCTGTAACTGCTGTTTCTAAATTTTCAGATACTGATTGTTTAAACTATGATAAAGTTAAACAATGTTTACTGGAATGTTTTAAGTTAACACCTGAAGTTTACAGAAAAAGGTTTTGTGAGCATAGTAGCAATGAAAGTATATGTGATTATACTGCTGAGTTAAGCACTTGTTTTCATACGTGGGTGAGTGGGTGTCAGGTCACCACTTCTGAAAGGCTGGCAGACCTTTTGGTGAGGGAACAAGCCCTCAACACTTTGCCTGATGACATGAGAATCTGGTTGGCAGACTAGGAGTGTAACTCTGCAGATCAGTTGGGGGGGGAAAGGGGATTACTACTTAGCAAGCAGGGCATCACTACACAAGAAAGGGATACCCAGTGCTGCACATGGATATAAGGAAACCCATGATGGGCAGCCTAAACCAC
This sequence comes from Protopterus annectens, assembly GCF_019279795.1. Lineage (NCBI taxonomy): Eukaryota > Metazoa > Chordata > Ceratodontiformes > Protopteridae > Protopterus > Protopterus annectens. Next base: position 1,734,715,263 of record NC_056737.1, read on the forward strand.
CCCTATAGAGTCCAACAGGGGAATCACTAGTTCAGGTACATGGCCAGGATCAAGGGTTAGATGTTTTAAATGTAACCAGTGGGGCCATATCATATGTAGATGTCCACGGAAGCAAGGTGGGGGAGCCAGTAAATGGGACTAACAGTATGCCAGTGGTAAGTTGTCTGGAGACAACAGGGATACCAGACTGTCACTGGGGTTTATATCCTATCTTAGTGGATGGAAAACAGGCCACTGCTAAGACAGACACAGCCTCTGACATAATGACTGTAAAACCTGCAGTGGTTAAACAGGAGCGGTACTAGCTTAGGCAGTCCACTCCAGTCAGAGCTTTAAGAGGGACCCCATTCCAAATACCCTTGGTTAGGGTTCACCTTGACTGGGAGGGCAGAAAAGGAAGCAAGCAATGAAATGTCTTTGAGGATATCTCTGCAGATGTCTTGATAGGGAATGATTTTGATAATGCAGTACCTTATGTGCATGCAGTTACATGCAGTCAGGCTTGGAGACAGGCATGTGGGTCTGGTAGCCTGGGAGAAACCCAGAATGACCCCATACCTAAAGCCAGGATGGGTGATGTGGCTACTTCAGGGAGGAAGCTACCCTGTAGCAGTGAGCCTGAAAATGAACCACAGCTGCTGGCATGTACTGATGTTCCCTTGGACAGAATGACTGCAAGGGCAGAAGTGAGTGGTAGTACCCAGGCTGACAGCTAGGCACCACTGTCAGAAGATACCAAACTTCCTATGGAAGGGGAGCTGGGAAAGGTCATAAAGATAGATTTGAGACAGCCTCAGCTCTTGGACCCTATACTAAGAGGCTTGAGGGAGGTAGCTAGAGAGGCACCTGATTCTCAAGTAAAGGGGGAGGCTGTATAGTGAAACAAAAGGTTAGTGTATAGAGAGTGGACCCCTGAAGGAGGGCTAGAGGGTGAGGTAATACAGCAGTTGGTAGGGCCCACAGACTACTATCTGCACTTCTAGCCATAGCCCATGACATTCCTTCTGCAGTTCATATGGGCATAAAGTGTACCAAGAGGCATATTATGCAAAACTTTTATTGGCCTGGGATTGCAAGGGATGTAACAGGATACTGCAGGACCTGTGAGAAGTGCCAAAAAGTAGTCAAGGCAGGAGACAAGGTCAAAGCTCCTTCAATGCCTTTGCCTGTGATCAAGGAGCCATTTCAAAGGGTAGTTATGGACATTGTGGGGTTTCGAAGTACCCCAAGTTCCATAAGGAAGAAGTATATCCTGGTGGTATGCTATTAGATACCCTGAGGTGGTGGCTCTCTCCTTCAACAAGGCAGAGAAGGTGGCAAATGCTTTGTTAGAGATTTTCAGCAGGGTAGGTTTCCCGAGAGAAATTCTGACTGACAGAGGTGCCAATTTCATTCCAGACCTGATGGCTTGTCTGTGGGAATGCTGTGGGGTGAAGCACCTAAAGACCACCCCTACCACCCCCTGACTAATGGTCTTGTGGAGAGGTTAGACTCTACACTAAAGACCATGCTATGGGCATTTGCAGACCAGTTTAGGACAGAGTGGGACAAATATTTGCCCAATCTTCTGTTTGCATACAGAGAGGTACCCCAGTAATCCACAGGTTTTTCACCCTTTGAGTTTTATGGGTATAGGGTGAGGGGGGCTTTAGACTTGATTTGTTTTGAGTGGGGGGCTGAGTGTGAATCCCACAAGGAGTCTGTTGTAGCATATGTCCTACACCTCAGGACAAAACTTGGGGAGCTCATGGGCTTGGCCCAGGAGATCCTGTCAGGAGCCCAACAGCAGAAAAAGGTCTGGTATGACAGGAATGCTCGAGCCCAAGAGTATGCTGCGAGACAGCAGGTTATGGTGTTCATTTCTGTCAGACACAGTAAGCTGGCAGCTTATAGGGACCCTTTGAAGTGGTAAGAAAGGCCAGTGATGTTAACTAAATGGTAAACCCTTCTAGGCAGAAGGCAGGGACATAAGCTGTACCATGTTAACATGATGAAGCCTTACCACGATAGGGAGGGCCCTGGTGCTGAGTATTTGCAGTGGGTGGCAGGAGGAGGCTGAGGGGGATTTATAGCTACATCAAGCCAGCCAGCAAAATGCCAAGTTATTAAGGTAGAGCCTATGGTTGCAAGCATATGACATGACATTGCAGCACTGTAGTGGGGTCAGCAATGCCAGTGCTGATGGGTTCTCAAAACAGGGTATGGGTTAATGTGTTTCCAGACAGGCTTATGTCCCTCAAGCCACGTTTCTCAAGGCTCACTTGAAATATTAGCTTGAGTCTTCAAAGAGGGGGGATGTGATGATGTGAGGTATTTACAGCCATGCCAGGAGAAGTAGGGCAGTGGATGTGTAACATATGCCAGCATAACTAGCTGGAGTTTTGTAAAGAATCACATGTCATTTGTATATCAAACTGATTTGTACAGGTACTTTTGTTGAAAATGTACTTGTAAGGCTGCTTGTGTTAAAAATGTACCAACAGTGGGTCCTGCTGGACAGCAAAGAAATATATCTGTATGTCAGACTATATTGTAACTGTTAAAATGAATATATTGTAACAAAGGATTATGGAAGAGAAGAGGTTAATCTCAGTCCAGCTAACTTTGAAAAATAGTCAAATTAAACTACCTGGTTTAGGCTATAAAGATTGTATCATACAGTTCTGAATGCAGCCAGAGATAGAATGTCTATGAAAACCAGTACTAGGAATCCTACTGTACTGTCCTTAGGGGTGAACTAATTGCTACCCTGGAAGGCTGGAAGTGTTTGAAACGGTGTTATAGCTTCCAGATGGTATAGCACATCTCAACAAAGCTTTGTGTTTGTGTACTGTGACACGTGCTAGATTCTGGTTCAGTTTCTAGTAAAGGGAGTAGTGTGGGAATCAGAGTCAGATGACTAGATGTATGTGATGTCATTCTGTAATCCATCACTGAAATGATGTTTCAATGCTAGATGAGAGAGAAGTCTCACAGCAGACTGTTTTTGAAACCTGACAAAGGAAGTTTTTTCCCTTTTAGATAAGGGTCTGCCTGAAGTAGAGGTATCTAAGGAAGGTGATCTTAAACACAGAGGGGCCTTCATTCACACATTTTCTACTACATTCACCCAAGTGGAAGACATTATTAAAAAATACTGGCATATTTTAAAGTTCAATGATGACACTAGAACATTTCTTCCGAACCATCCTACTTTCGTTAGAAGGAGGCACACCAACTTTAAAGAACTCTTTGAAAGGAAACAGGTTGTTAGACAGGTTACCGATGAAGTAAGATGGGGGACTTACACATGTGGAGCCTGCCAACAATGTGGACACATTTTGGACAAGGGTGAGTTATATATTCCATCTAGGGGTTTTAGGTTGAAAGCATCAAAATACTACAATTGTAGTACGAAAGGGGTGGTGTATATTGGGATTTGTGAAAATTGCCAGAGTTTTTATATCGGTAAGACCGAGAGACCACTTAGGAGAAGGATTTCTGAGCATTTATACAAGGTTTCTAGAGGAAAGGAATCACATGCTTTTTATAGACACTCTTTAACATGTAAAGACATGTGAACAAAATTTTTTGTGCTAGAGCAAGTGTTAGTCGATTCCCATGGAGGGAGCTGGGAGTCCAGGGTGGAATACAGAGAACTGTTTTGGCACTTGAATTTAGACGTGGGTAGACCCCCTGGTTTCAGTGACCATATTAGTATTAACAGTGTTTTAAAACTCAGGGCTGCTAAACTCTAAACTTTATATTTATATATTTATTTATTTACTAAATATTTTGCTGTTATTAGTAATTGTATTTATTGTTCTGAATGATTGATGTATTTTATATATGCATTTTTCCTATTTTTATTTAATAGGATATATATTGTTATAGTAGGATTTTGATATTGATTTTATGAACTGGATTTTAAGGTTTAAACCAAATACATCTCTATTTTAGAGTGGATGTAACATGCATTTTCTGAATACTAGAGCTGCAGTTCATCTTCATTATGCTTTTAATTATGTTATTCCATGGCAATTAATTGATGGTATGTACACTTAATTGATTTATGGATGTGATGGTTGTGCTGCATTATTTAAATGTACTGGATGGGGATGCTTCTTTGTTCTGAAGAAGCCTAGTATTTTACTGGGTGAAAGCGCTCTAAACTAGGTTTTTTGGTGAATTTCTGCTATTACTGTGTTGGTGAACATTAAACGGTATTTTTCCTTGGATCTGCTGTCCTGATTGTCTTGGAGAGACGTGGTTACTGAACTAGGGGACAGTAATTCTTTAGATCAGTCAGGAAAATATAGTGAGATTAGTTAAGCATTGTTTTTCTGTATCTGTGCGTATCTTTCCAAGGGTGTTATTTTTAATATTTCCTGTGACTGAAACTCAGGTGTTTAATGTGAATAGCTATTTAGTGTTTTCATGTTCTTTTATTATTTATTATTAAATATATTTAAACTTTCCATTGTGGCTGGTCTTTTAGAGAATATTTTAACCTTTGAGAGTACTTATATTTACTTGGTGACACTGTGGCCACTCCTGAAAGCCTTGCTGCATTGGTCAGACACAACCATTTCTATTAGTACTAATTTTATTCAGTATAATTGGATACCCTGGTAAGAGCCTTAGAGTAGCTGGCTTTGCAGTGTTCTGGTGGCAGCATCTACCTTATAGTTAGGGCAGAGGGGGCATAGCTGGTAAATCTGTGCCAGCCTTTCCCAGGTGAGTGTTTGTGTGTGTGTCTGTGTGAAAATCAAATCTCAAAGAGTGTGTGTCAACAACTTGGAGCAGGGACACAGAGCACTGATTTCATACAGAGGGTGCTGGAGGACTTGGCTTGGAACACTCGGATGAAGACTCAAATCTAAAGCTGTGGTCAGTGGGGAATCTTATTTGGGGCCTGGTGAGAGAGAGGAAAACCCAGTCCCAGGATGGGAGTGTGTTCCCTGTGTGATCTTAAGGGCAATTGTGCTTGGTGCAGAGAGCTGCATCTGAAAATACTGTATGCATCTATTTTTATTCCAAGTGAACATCCTTCACTGGTGTCAGTGGTGAGGATTGAGGTGCCTTGATTACTGACCCAGAGGAGAGACATACATGTCCTACTACGTATCCCCTTTTTAAAGGCAGCTTCCATTCTATATGTAATTGAAAACTCCACACAGCAGGTCTTTCACTTATGAATCCCCTATCCTCTTCTCTTTACCAGTGCTCTGATATCAATACCTGATAGGAAAGGCATTCTCAACTTGCAGTCCAAATAACTGCTTGACCTCATCACACTCTATTACCACTCCCTTTCTAATTATTTTCTGCCAATACCTTGGTTCTTTTGCCAGTTTTATCCAGTAAATTCCACCCCCTTGCCTATTTTCTGTGTCCCACTTACAGTCATCCCAACTGGCAAAATCTCCTTTTGCCATTCATGTGTCTGCTTAGTTCTTAAAATACTTTCTGCAAAATTATGAATATAATATTCAATATTGTGGTTATTATTCTCCTTAAGGATCTGCATCCAAAATCCCACTCTCTTTATTTCTTGAACCCCCCCCAAAAAAAAAAAAATATATGCATGATTTGTATATAAAACTAAAGGGACTAAACACTTTTTCACTGCTTATATCTTACTATCCATGTCTATAAGCAAGAACTTCTAGTTTCTCAGTTTTGAATAATCTGTTGTTTAGTCTCTTCAAACATATCCTCAGCTGTCATAACTGAAGCCCTTTGAATCCACACATCTAAATACTTCATCTTCTCATGTCCAAATAAATACAGGCATTGTTGAACCAAATCATGAGTGGGTTCATAATTTACAGCTGTAGCCTTTGTTTTAGATGCACTGATTTTATATCTTTGAAAAACTTGACCGGTCTCCAAATGTTCCACAACATCAAGATGTCCTTTTCAGGATTTATAAAGAACAAAATAATATCTGGTAAATGCTGGAAGTGTGATGGGGCAGAAAGAGATAACTGTGAGCATATTTTCTGGAAGTGTAATGAGTTGGTAGACTTTAAAGATTCCTTGCAGACTGCTCTGTTGGAGATGTTGGGTGAGCAAGTTGGAGTGACTAGGAAAATTATTTTTTGAGCTATGATGCAAACTCAGAATTGCCTAGACATAGTAAGGCCTTGCTGAGTCTAATTAGGATGGCAGCCAAAAAAGCAATTACTAGAAAATGGAAATCAAAGTCTAAACCAACTTTACTAGAAGTAATGAAGATAGTAGCAGAGTTAAAACAATTGGAATGGGGATATTTAGAAAAGAGGTAAGAGTAAAAAAGGCAGGATTTGAATGAGCTATGTAATAGTTGACTAACAATGACTGGCTATGTTTTCAGCGATGTATAATGTTTGCAGCTACAGTTTTGTTGCATGGTTTGGAATGTATAATATTGGCAACTGAGACTGTGTCGCTATGGTTTATTGTCATTTACATAAATGTAACATGGCCTGTGTCATACATGGAATTTAATAAAGATGGTTCTTGTTAAAAACACATCATCTGCAAATAAAGCCAATTTTTCTTGATTGTTATACTAATTATATTCTTGAGTTTATGAGTCCCTTATTTTCTTTGCCAGTGCTCTAAATATAAAGCAAATAACAAAGGGGAAAGAGGACATTCCTGCCTGGTTCCTCTGTTCAAACACAATGTACTGGAGAGGAACCCCCAATTTAATTATTGCCTCCAATCCTTCATATATCCTCCTAATTAACCTTATGATACAAGGGAATGCAAATGCTTTCATTGTCTTACACATAAAATCCCGGTTTACTCTCTGACTCTCTGTATCAAGACCCACCAACACCAGTGGTATTTCCTTACATTCTGCTTCCCTCTGGATTATTATTGTTCTATTAATGTTGTCAAATGCTTGTCTCAGCTCAACAAACCTGATCCATATCTATCAATTTTGATAACACCTTTGTCATTCTTTTAGTTAGTATAGACATAAACACTTTAAAAACTGAAATGGGCCTATATGAGGCTGGATCTGATGGGTCTTTACCCTCTTTGGGTAATACGGCCACCACAGTTTTCTTCCAAGATACTCATGCTTCACCTTCTTTTAAAATACTATTAAACAAAATCTTCTAGATCTTTATTAGTTTCTTCCTGCCTAACTTCCAAATTTCAACAGGAATAGTATCTGCTCCTGTTGACTTCCAGGCAGATTGAATATACATCACCATTGTTATTAACAGGAAAAAAGCACCAGCAAGCCGTAACCACCTTAAAACATTTAATGTGTTCCACAGCAAGCAAAGCACAACACAGCACACAATGATAATGCTGAAACTACTACCAGTTTGTTTTCGTCTCCAACTTCATCAGAAAATGCTGACAATCCAAACCCCTTCCCATTTATAACTTTGCACACTGCCAAAACTTAAAATCATGTGACACTGAATTCAATTTTAACCCTTTCCAAAACATACCTTAAAAACAAGCATAATAAATACAACTTTCCCCTGTTTAAAACACTTTTAAATATCTAAAAACACACTTTCAAAACCTGTAGTAAATAAACAGATTGATATAAAAAAATGAATGCATGTTAAAAATGAATAAATGAAGGTAAAAAAAAAATCAAGTAAAATCAATCTTGTCGAACAGTATTTCAAACCACATGTGTGTGAAATTCATAACTTCGCTGCTCTTAATTTTAAAACTGGGGCTAGGGAGACCATGTCGTTCAAACCCGGCCACCTATTAGCTTCTAATACCAGTTGCCAGTAAACCTCTCTATATTCCAACATGGTCTCCCAAGAACCACCTCTACCATCCATTACCACTTCATCTAATATAAAAAAGTGTAAGAAGCATCTTCACAGCTCAGTGTGTTTATATAATGTGTTTCTGTTGTTACCCCTCCTAATGTCGTAAAGGTGTTCATATATTCCTTTCTTTAAACACCTTTCCGTCTTACCTATGTAAAACCTCTTTACATTTCTTACAGGTTGCAATGTAAACAAGTCCCTTACTTTCACAATTAAAATAGGATTTAGAGGTAATGTGTCTATTCCTGTTACTGACAGTAATTTCAGAAGTATCAGCTATAAAAAGGCATTGTTGGCATGCTCCACACTTGAAGGTACCCACTTTTCTAATTAAGTTTCCCCCAAGTTTGTTTTCCATAAGGTCCATAATACATCTATCTTTTCTGAATATGAATTTTAGTGGAACATCAAATTTTAAATTCAAATCAGAGAGCTTGGAAAATCTGTTTAATTCCCTTTGGACAATGTCTCTAATGACCTACACATCACCACTAAAATCCACAATAAAGGCATTCTCATAGGAGTCACTGTCCGCATTGCTTGTTACCCTTTCTTTTATACCTGTATCACCAGAATGTAAAATTGGTGTAAATCTGTCCTTCCTATGCTGCAATACTTCTTCCTGGATTTCCTTACTCAAGGTCTCTCGGTATCCTCTTTCTAAAAACATACATTTTCGTAGGTCACACTCATCCAAAAAATCATTGTCATCAGAGGTCATTCGACTACCACGTACATACTGACCCTTCACAAAATCTTCCAGATCTTTATTAGTTTCTTCCTGCCTAACTTCCAAATTTCAACAGGAATAGCATCTGCTCCTGTTGACTTCCCAGCAGATTGAATATACATCACCACTGTTTATTTTTTATTTATTTTATTTTACATTTGTTGACCGGGCTAGTCCAGCTGGATACATATCTATTTTCAGCAGAGGCCCGGGGAGAAAAGCTCCTCGAGAGTACAAAACAATGTATGACGTTAATCAAATAAAAACAGTAAATAAATTCACAGTTTAACAAATAGAAGTACTGTATACAATTTAGCTATTTTATGCAAAAAAGAACATATTGAAATAAATAGTTGGGTAAAAAATAAGTAAATAAGTACAGTACAGGAACATGCTAGAAAGAGGTGTGTTAACATAAGATACTAGAGTGACAAAGAGAGATATTAAGATATAAGAGATAGTCCAAATTAGTTGAAAGACAAGTTAAGCTTCTGGAATCCAGTATGCAGGTAGATTATGCAGACATTAAGATTTAGAAATTTAGTGAAAAGACAAGAGTTGTTAGTCTGGGTTAAGACAGGTGCATAGCCAATGTGTTTTAAGGTAGGATTTAAGCCTGATTTTGAATTGTGTAAGTGATGGAAGTGAGGTTAGGTCGCTGGGAAGAGAGTTCCAGGTTTACCAACTGTTATCCCATCTCCTCCTATCTTGACTATTAGTTGCTAAGACTCCTCTTTCTCTAATATTGGCATAATTAAGTCTTCCATAAATATTTCCATTTGTGCTCTTTTTTGGTTTCCACATTTCTCTGCTTTATAAAAATTTTCATAAAATTTCCAAAATATCTTTAATACCACGAAATGATCTCTGGTTATTTTTCTTGTCACTGACTCTCAAACTTTGGCAACAACCCTTTCTACATTCTGCTGCCTAAGTGTGCTAAAAGTTTTTGCACTCGGGAGTTGTTATCAAAATTAGATGCTTCAAAGCAATCTTTCTAAACTTTTGCATATCTCACCCAACATCTTCATCATGTCTGCTGTGACGTCATCTGAGCCTGTCGCTTTTCCTAACTTAATTTTACTTAGGGCTGTTCTAATTTCCTCTTGGGTGGACTCCTCCTCTTCTTTCATCATAGGCTGTGTCTGGGGAAGTACAGCTCTTGTGGGATTTTCTTCATTCAGAAGCTGCTGAAAATACTCCTTCCATCCTCCTTTGATGTCCTACAGACTGGTGAGGAGGTTGTTGCTGGCATCCCTTATGAAGGGTGTCAGACTATCTTTCTGTTTTTGCCTTGTAATCTGATAGAGTTTTGTTGTGCCAGCTACTCAGTCAAGTTGGTAGAGTGCCACTGATGCCACATTCTTTGTTATTGCAACTCCTCTTTGTTAGTCAACCAACATTCCTTATAGCAATAACCCACGCCTGGGTGTGGGTAATGCTGGATTTACCCACGGTTGGCATGGATACCCACACCCAGGCATGGGTTATTGCTATTATACAATGACATTATTTAAGAAAATAAATAATTACTTTTCTTAAATAATGGCATTGTATAATGCCTCTTTGCTGCCCTTCCGCAGCTGTCTGGTGTTCATGAGTTCTGATGTACTGCGCATGCCTACGCAGTACATCAGAGCTGTGGGCAAAAGCAACGGAGAACGCAAGATCTCCGTTGCTTTTTACTGTCTCGCTATGTTAAATGGGTTTAACATAGCGAGACAGCTTTAAAATAAGCAACGGAGATCTCCGTTACTTATTTTAAAGCTGTCTCCCTATGTTAAACTCATTTAACATAGCAGACAGGTTTAAAGCAACGGAGATCGCAAGATCTCCGTTGCTTTTTACACACTGTGTTGCTATGTTAAAGGAGTTTAACATAGCGAGACAGCTTTAAAAAACGCAACGGAGATCTGCGTTGCTTTTTTTAAACCTGTGTCGCTATGTTAAACTCTTTTAACATAGCGAGATTAGTTTATACTAACGGAAAAGTCCGGGCGACCAGACCTTTTTCCGTTAGTATATTGAGGGATTTACAACGGGCACGCTGGTTGGGCTGGCCAATCAGCGTGCACGTTTTAGAGGAGGCATTGTATAATCTTTGTTTGATCTGTCTTTTCTATCTCACACTTTCCTGCACTCCTCCTTTCTTATAAAAAATGCATTAGCAAGATGTAAGAAAAACATTCATCATTTTAGAAACTCAGCACAGATAGTTAAAAACATGTACAAAGATTTGGAGGAGTATGACATCTGTAGAAAGCTTCTGTTCTTAAAAGACATTGTGAAGTAGCTGTCAAGCTTTTATAACAGGATAAGGCAAAGCCCTAAAGCAAAAGATTGCTATGTGTTGATCAACATAAGTAGACGTTATAAAGAATTAAACAGCTTCACAAGGTGCAAGGACAATCTGGGGTCACAGTCTAAGAAGATTTACACAGACCTATAAGGCTCTTTGAAAGAGAATCGCACAAAAGCTAGGTAGCATAAGTAGGAAAATGAGTCAACAGACCTTTGACAAAACATATCAGTAGGAAATATGCAGTACAGTGAAAGAGACTGTTGATCCTTTTATCAGACCGCATAATGTGAAATGAAGGGCACTGAAATGCAAAATCCCAGACTGCAGAAAGTTCTATCCTCTTGTGGTGACAAAACAAATTTGCTTACATGAGTACTGGTTTAGGTAAACAAGGCTGAGTCATCAGAAGATATGCTGCAAAGCCCAACCCTTGAAGTTTTTTTTTGTATTTGAAAGTCATGTATTCACCATACTGCTAGATCCTTGCTGTCCCTCTCTGTCCGCCTTGATGGTTGGGTAATCCATCTTGAGGCTGATCTGAACTGCCAAAAAACTTCAGAGCTTATCCAGCACGCAAGCTTCCCTCTCCCATTATTTGCAGTGCTGAGTTGTTTCAGATTGATTTTTCCCTTAGATAGACATAAATATCTTGGAAAAGAATCCCCCATGGAAACCACAACAAGAATGGCTATGTCCAAAGAAGGCTTCAGACTTGGTCCAATATGGTCCTCCAGAAACAAAGCAGACACAAAGTGACAATTTGGAAGGGAGTAGAATTTCAATATGGACAGAGAGGGACAACAACAATCTAAAATTACTGTAAGTATATAACTTCCATAACCTATGTTGTCTCCTCCATCTGTCCCAACAGCTAGGACAGAATCCTAGCTACTGATATTCCTAGGTGGCATCATGCAGGATACTAGGATGGCAGAACCAAAGGTTGCACTGGACATGGAATGGAGATCCAGTTTGTAATGTTTAACAAAGGTATGCTTGGTACACCAAGTAGATATCATCCAGAGATGAAACTTTGAAAAAGGCAGTGGAAGTGGAAACAGATGTAGAGGAATGTGTTCTTTGTTTGGTAGGGAGACACAATCCTTTCAAGTAATAAACAAAGGTAATATAGTCTGAAAGACATCTGGACAAAGACACTTCAGATATCTTATTTCGCAGTTTAGTTTTGGAATTAAGATACAAATAGCTGGTGATCCTTTTGTATGATCTTGGTGTGATGCAAGTAAAATCTGTGTTGTCTGTGAACATCCAGGGTATGCAAGGTGTATTTACATTTGTTTGAATAGTTAAGAAAAAAGAGCTGCAGGTGTAAAGCTTGGTTCAAGGCAGACTCTGTAGCTACCTTAGGCATGAATGTAGGGTCAGCTTTAAGACAGGGACTCTGTCTTTGTGGAATATCAAGTAGGGAGGTTTGTTTGAGAAGGCCCAGAGTTCGACTACTCATCTGAATGAGGTAGCTATTGTCAAAAACAATGTTTTCCAGGAAAGCCCCTTCAATTCAATAGGAGATATGGGGTTAAAGAGAGGCTGTGCAAGAGCTTGCATCATCAAGGTAATATCCCAAGGTGGAGTTGGATATTTAATATAGAGTCACAACAGAAAGGTACCCTTCAGAAATGCTTTAGAAATTTTAAGGCATGCTATTGATGAATTATTTGTACACACATATAAGTTGGATATGGCAGCTAAATTTACTTTAATGGCAGAACAGCTGGTGCCAGAATGAAAAAAACTACCAGAAAATCAAAAAAAAAAATAAAATAAAATAAAATAAAAAAAGAAGAAGACAAGGGAGCAGAGAAAGGGTCAAGTCCATTTTCAACTTCCCATGTAGAAAATTTTTTTCCATATGCACTTATAAATCTTTCTGATTGAAGGTTTCTGAGATGCAGTCAGAATGGGTACCACTCTAGAAGGTAAGAAAGGGTCTTTGGCCATCACTAGAATTAGAGTAACCATGCAGCTAACTTGAGAGGCTTGATGTCTGAGTGAGGCTTTCCAGATAGGTAACAAGGTAGATCCGGAAGAGGATCCAGGACACAATGAGGCTGCAGAAGAGGAGGCCATAGGAAGGGAAACCAAACTTGCCAAAACCAGAACCGAGCTATGAAGTTTACTTTCACCTTGCACATGAAAGCTTTCTGCAGAAACTTTGTTATGGGTGGAACTGGAGGGTAAGCATTAAGAAGACCAGGTGGCCAAGTATGGAAAAAGTGTCCCTTGGTGACTGTCCTTATTGATGTATGAGGGCAAAATAACTGCTGCATTTCACATCAGTGGGGGATCCAAAGAGAATAAAGCAAGGCTAGTTCCGGTGGCTGAAAATTTCCATTGCCACTGAAGAGGGACTAATCATGAGGCATGAGAATGCAGCAAATCAACCTGTCTGTTAGAATAGCAGCTCAGCCTGATATGTGCATTGCCATGAGAAAGAACTGAGAAGACACTGCCCACTTCCAAATCCTCATGGTTTCTCAAGAAAACAAGGAAGGATGGATTCCTAGTTGTTGTTGTATCACACCACTGAAGTGCTGCCTGTCTGGACAAAAGTCACACCTTGGGAGAGGTTGCCCTGAAGTTCCTGCAATGCTAGTAGGACTGCCTTCACCATCCAGAACACCAATGTAAAAATGGCCTATCTGAGTGAACCACATTCCTTGAAGTTTCCTCCTCTCAAAATGCCTTCCCACCCCAACAGGGAGGCATGCATTGTCATAGGGGCCATGGGGAAAAGAAGAGCAAAAGAACATCTTTGCATTATCAAAGGGGAGGTTATCCACTATGAGATGTGATGACATCATGGGGGGGAGGTAGTGTAATTGGTTGGTATGCCAGTATAGGGACCACTGGACTGACTGAGTCCACTGCAGAACCCTCATGAAAAATCTGACATGAAGTATCAATGTTATAAAAGCTGCCATGGAACCCAGCAAGTGAAACATTAGAAATACTGGACATTTCCACATAGAAATGACTCCTGTGCCTGTAGGACAGGAGAGGAGAGAAGACATCAGCCTTGAAAGTGCTGTTTTGCAATTTGTGAAGTTGTGCCAAGATAACATTCTATGAAGCGTAGGGTTTGAGTGGGAGTCAAGTTTGATTTGACAAAGTTCATGGATATTTCAAAGTATTGAGACAATTGAAGCAAATAAGCTTTTGCTTGGATTAAAAATTCTCTTGTCCTAGCAGTGGAGAGTCAATCATCTAAGTATAGGAAATGACGCAACCTTTGCAGCTTGAGGTGTGCTGCCACCACTGCCATATATTTGGTGAACACCCACTGAGGTCTGCTGAAAACAAATGACAGAGCCCTGAACTGAGAGTGACTGGCTCCCATTTGAAAGCACAGATACCTTCTGGACTGCCATCCAATTTTCACATGATAATAGGTATCATGAAGATCTACTGAGCACATTCAGTCTCACTTCATCAGTAGGAGGATAATGGATTGCACAGCGACCATCCAGAATGTTGTTTTTTTTTTTTTTTTTTACAAAGATATTTAGTTTGCTGAGGTTCAGAATGGGACTGAGGTCATTGCTCTTTTTTGTAACTAAAGAAATCTTGAGTCAACTCCATATCCTTTGTGGTCTAGTGGAACATCCTGAATGACCTTTTTTCCTAGCAGCCAGGATATTTCCTGGTCTGCTGCCCTTCTTTGAAGGGGCGGACCATTTGGAAACGACTTGCAAGAAGAGGCTGGATTTGTAACTGATGGGATTATGAAGCCTTGAATATTAGCATCTTCACCCATGAATCCTCTGTGATGGTCATATAATTGTTTAACCTGAAGAGTTAAGCATCCACTGACTACCTCCACGGAGGAGAAGGTAAGCATGATTTCAGGAAAGTACAGTTGTGTACACTTACCATAAATGTAGCTGTTCGAGTGTATTCACTGTTGCAGTCATTACATTTGGGTTATCTGCTTGCAGTAGCCCTCAGTCGGCCTGATTAACAAAGTCTTGGGTCCTGCATCGGTTGCTGTCCCTTCTTCCATGAAGTCAGGTCATCAGGGGTATAAAAGATGCAGCCGACATCATTACATCAGTTTGTCTTGCCCCAGATGTCAGTTGCCCCCATAATGGGAAGCAATTAAATCTATAAATACAAGGATATACCTCCAACAGAAAAGCAAATATACCAAAAAGCTTTTTGAGCATAGTAAATGAGAGTAGAGGTGTAGCCAAAGGAAGAAAAGGGGGCTGGAGGGAGGGTAACCAGGACTGCAACAGTGAATACACTCGAACATCTACATTTATGGTAAGTGTACACAACTGTACTATGTTCTTCATGTTTCACCGTTGCAGTCATAACATTTGGGTAGATTCCCAAAGCTAAGGTTGGGAGGAGGAATTTAAATAGAATTAGGACCAGCTATAAGGCCCTGCAAGACTGCAGAGGCAAAACCAGCCCTGGATTTAGAGAAAATTGGCAAATGATAATGCTTGGTGAAAGTATGTACAGTACTCCAGGTAGCAGCTTTTAAGATGTCCCTAGTAGGAACACCCCAAGGCTGCAGAGGTAGATGCAGCCCTGGTTGAATGGGGTCTGATGCCCTGTGGGATAGGTTTTCCATGGTGCTTATAGCAGAAATGAATGCAGTGGCCTATCCATTTTGAAATGGTTTGTTTTGAAATAGCTTTCCCCTCTGTCCCTGCAGCAAATGCCACCAGTAGTTGTTCAGATTTCCTTTGAGGTTTAGTCTTGTCCAAGTAGAATCTAAGCTGTCTGTGCACATCTAAAGAGTGCAGTAACCATTCCCCTTTGTTCTGTGGGTTAGGAAAGAAGGTAGGCAAATAAATGGACTGATTAAGAGCCACACTGGATACCACCTTGGCCATGAAGGGATTGGTACTGAGGGACACCCTGTCCGCATGAAAGATAATGAAAGGTTCCACTGCCATAAGGGCCTGTAATTCAGATACCCTTCTTGCAGAAGTGATTGCCAAAAGGAAAGCTGTTTTCCAGGAAAGAAATTTTAAATCTGCAGTAGCAGCTGGCTCGAAAGGAGGAAGAGTGAGTTTCTCCAAGACAAAGTTAAGATCCCAGGCTGGAGTTGGAGCTCAACTGGGTGGCCTTAGATTTTTGGCCCCTCTGAGGAACTGCTTGAGCAGTGGGTTAGAGAAGAGGGGAGGCTATGTGCTATAATGAGCTGAAATGGCTGAGGCATGAATTTTGATGGAGGAAAAAGACAAGCCCTTATGAAGCATCTCAGTCAAGTATTGTAGAATCTGAGGTAAACTGGCCACTGCTGCATTCATTCCTTGAGAATGGTTCCAAGCACAGAATCTTTTCCATTTTGCAGCATAAGATTTTCTAGTACTGGGCCTCCTTGCCTCTAAAATAATATCCATCACTGATTTACTGAGGGATGGTAAAGGAGAGATTAGGTAATTAGCCAGGCCGCTAGGTTCACGGTTTGCAGCTGAGGTGCAGAATCATGTTCTCCTGCTGAGACAACAGGGAAGGAGTCTGAGGCAGGTACCATGGAGCAAAGCGTGACATACTTAGCAAGAATGGGTACCAGTGTTGGTGAGGCCAGTCTGGTGCAATTAAAATTGTCCTTGGCTTGTCCTGTTTGATATTTAGTAGTACCTTGGAGAGCAGAGGCAGAGGAAAGGCATAAAGTGATAGGTTTTTCCAGTTGAAGGATAGAGCATCCACTTTCCAAGCTTGCTTGTGGGGAATCCTTGCGCAAAATGTGTCCAGTTGATGGTTCTGGGGGGAGGCAAACAGGTCTATATCTGGGCTCCCCCATTTGCTTGTCAATATGTTGAAAATCCTTGGTTCCATTTTCCACTTGTGTGGGTCCATGAGGTTTCTGCTTAGTCCGTCTGCCAGTGTATTTAGTTTTCCTGGCAGGAATTGAGCTTGTAGATTCACTTGGTAGCGCAAGACTGTGTTCCACAATGCCATGGCTAGTCTGCAGAGGGGGTAAGAATGTGTACCTCCCCTGCTTGTTTATGTACCACATGACAGTGGTGTTGTCCGTCTTTACCATTAGTTGTCCTGGAAGAATGTGGTCCTTGAAGGCTGTCAGAGCATTCTGTACAGCTAATATTTCCTTTTGATTTATGTGCAGGTACATTTGATTTGGGTTCAAATTGCCCTGAATGCACTTCCCTGCCAGGTGAGCTCCCCATGCACAGTCTGATGCATCTGTTGTTAAGATTTGTTTGGCAGGGGGTAATATGAATGGTAGTCCCCTGTTTCGGTGGCAGGCCTCTGCCCATCAAAGGAACTCTAGGCGTAGGCAAGGTATGATAGGAATCCTTGCTTCCAGATCCTGTGAATGTTGACACCATAGGCTTTTGAGATATCATTGTAGTTTCCTCATATGCAGCCTTGCATATGGAATTAGAAGAATGCATGAGACCATGAACCCCAAGTCTTGCAGTATTTGCCTTGCAGATAGCTGGGTTTTTGTGGCCACTTGATTGAAGTAAGTTGTCAAATGTATCCATTTCTCTGGTGTGAGGAAAGCCATCTGGGAAGTTGCATTCAAGCTTGCTCCCAGGAATATAATTTGATGACAGGGTACCAGGTGGGATTTCTTTTTGTTTATGGTGAACCCCAGACAAGACAGTACCCTTTGAACAAAGGCCAGATGATTGAAAAGAATGTCCTTGCTTTCTGCCTGAATTAGACAATCGTCCAGGTATGGGTATATTTGAATATTTCTTTGCCTGCAAAATGCTATGACTGGAGCTAGGCACTTTGTGAATACCCTGGGCACAGTAAATAAGCCAAAGGGCAGTGCAGAGAACTGATACTGCATGTAGCCTGCTTTGAAGCGTAGGTATCTTCTGCAAGACTTCCTGATAGGGATGTGCCGGTATGCTTCTTTTAAGTCTAGTGTTGCCAAGCATGCATCCTTGCCTAGCATAGGAAGCAGCTGGTGAAGAGTCAGCATTTTGAATTTTGGAATCACCAGAAAGGTGTTTAGAATAGAAAGGTCCAGGATAGGATGCCATGTATTGCCTTTTCTGGGTACCAGGAAAAGTCTCAAATAGAAACCTTGTCCCTTTTCCTCTTCTGGTTCCAACTGAATAGCCCCATGTTTTAGAGAGAGAGTACCTGATTTGGGGCCTCTGCCCACTGATTTGGGGGTAGATCTGGCCACCCGCTTGGTGTTGGTAACGTGTGGAAATGAAATCTGTATCCTTGAGACACTATATTTAAAACCGATTTGTGCTGGGTAAGGAGTTCCCAGTTTCTGGCCTGCAGACCAATCTTTCCACCTAAAGGAGCATTCAGTTGGGAAGTGCTTGGAAGTCTTAAAAGCAAGTCTTTGAAATGGTTTCCATAGGAGGGAGTCTTACTGCTCCCAGGTTTGGGTGCGGAAACCCCCCTCTGCCTAGTGTGTCCCCTGGGACTGAAACCTGGGGTTTTTGCTGTGTCTGGGTTTGGCTTGAGAGGCCCTGGAGGGGGCTGGAAAGGACCAATTTTTAGAGGGCCAGTGCCTACTAAATCTAGGAGGCTGAACTTGTAAGTTGCTCCCTTAAGCCAAGCATGCCTTCTGAGCACAGACCCAGTAACAGCAGCCCTGCAAGAGGACTCTAATGAATCAAATCCACATTGCAAAGTATGTTTTCCAGCCTGTTCGGCAGAATGCATTAAATTCTGCAATTCTTTATTTTCAGCGCAGTCAGTAATTAACATCATTTTCTGTTTAAGCAATTCAATAACATGTTGTTGATACTTTAACATATGAAACTGGCAGTTTAAAGCCCTAATGGACAAGGTTGCAGAAGTGTAAACTTTTTTACCCCATCTATCCAGCACCCTGGAGTCTCTATCTGGGGGGGGTAGGATTTTTAGCTGTAGAAGCCTTAATGCCTTTGGGTCCCTGAGAAATAGTCTCTGGATCCGCAATAGGATTTTTTAAAAAAGGAACTTGTGAGAATCAGGAACCCTGTAATATCTTTCAGGTTTTCTGGGAGCAGGAGGCAAAGAATCAGGGGCCAAACTAGATTCTGAGAAAGCATAATCAACGATGTCTAGTACAGGAGGTATAGCTAAAGGCCTATGCTGAGGCAGGAGTAAGAAATCCCTAAGCCTCTTTTTTGAATCAGAAAAATCCTGGCTTTCCCAGTGGAAATGCCCCCTTAGAGTATGTAAGGTTTCACCAAAAGAAAAATCCTCTGGAGGGGAAGCTGAAGGAATAGAGTCCTGTGCATCAGAATCCTCATAAGTAGATAAGGGCAAATCCAGATCATCAGAAGAATCAGAAAAATCAGAATCCTGTTCAGAAGATTCATAAACAACTTCAGTTCTAGGTCTCTTAGAAGGGGGAGGATGGCTTCCCCTGATTAGAGTTATAAGATCTTCAGCCATTCTTATCATTTGTTTTTTAGGCATAGAGGCCTGAGCATGTGGCCTGGGTGTCAGTTTCTTAGACATGGTTCAAGATTTTGGCTTAAATGAAGAAGGAGGCATCGGTTTAATATGCAAGTCCGTACGCCTGAATACACTCTCAGAAGCCGGTGCCTGCACAGCGGCTCTGGACCCATCCAAGGTAGAGACATCTGCAGGTTCCACAGTTGAAGCATCTCGCAGCATACCAGACTCTGAGTGGGTCTCAGTAGAGGCCTGCGAGTCAGACGTAGCGGGTATCAGGGGCTGCAAAAGTGCCTCACTGAGTACAGATGAACTGGCGACTGGCTTAGGAGAAGCGTTGTCGGCAGCTTTGGACCTCGGCAGCCTGTCTCTGTCTTTATCTTTGTGTTTTTTCAGAATCCCGGTAGTCAGAAGGCTAACCAACGACATTTCTGGATAATTAAACTGAGAACCGAAATATTTAGAAGCGAAAATATGCCGACTATGGATAGTGCATTGTTTAAATAAAGCACAAAACCGACAGCAAGGCACGTTGTGGTCAGGGCCTAGGCAAGGAATACAGTACGAATGAAAATCTTTGTGAGGTACTTGCTTTCCACAAGTAATCCAATTATTAACTTTTACTGACATCGGTAAGGAGCAAGAAAAAGTTTCCCCAACGGGGTACTTAGCTTTAGTTGAAGACTTCGGTTCTGAAACTCGAAAACGAAAATTTCAGGAGTCGGCCGACCAGCATTTGTGAACTGCTTCTGCTTCGGGCACCACACGGCAAGAAAGACTGATGTAATGGCATCAGCTGCATGTTTTATACCCCGACGACCTGACATCATGGAAGAAGGGACAGCAACTGATGCAGGACCCAAGACTTTGTTAATCAGGCCGACTGAGGGCTACTGCAAGCAGATAACCCAAATGTAATGACTGCAACAGTGAAACATGAAGAGCATCACTGGAAAGGTTGGTCAGTGAAAGCACCTCAAAACCTTTGATTTTGTGAACCTTCTCTGTCTCTACAGCAGTGCCTATTGGGGTTCCCTTCTTTGCCCTGGGGAGCTGTGTCAAAAGAGGAGTCAGATGCAATATGTTGGGATGTCCTTAATTACAGTCACTTCCCCCTTCTTTGATTCCTGGAAAAAGGTCTTTGAGGATTACAGCTGTAACCTCTAACTGTAGACAATGTTTTTCCCTCCTGCTCACTCTCAGACAGAGTTTTTTTTTTTTTCACTTTTCATCTGAAAAGGGAATACCTATCAAAAGGAGCATTAAGAAAGTATGCCGTAAAGTTTTCTGTAAAATTGCATTACAGCAGCCACGCATGATGACATATAGCAACACCAGTACCTGCTGTTCTAGATGTCCCATCTGCTGCATTGGAAACCAGCTTCATGGTGACATTGGTAATGGACAAAATGGCAGCCAGTTGAGCCTCAATAAACTTTTCATCTGTGCTGTCTAGCATCTCCCCTGGGACTAGGTGATGTGACAGATGTAAATCAGTTCTCAAAATGAAAAAGTTCCCAAAGCATATATATATATCCTTCACAAGACTCTCTATTGTCCTGATCTCTCAAATGAGGGCTGCACTACAGAGCTTTCCTCTGATGTAGCTCTTTCTTTGTGGCTACTTCAATAACAATCACATCCAGATGAGGGCATTTGCTCCAGTGTGTGTGATTCTTAGCAGGAAAAAAGCACATTATCTGTTTTTCATGGAAAAGGTTCTATTACATCCAAACCTTGCCAAGCCCTCTAAGACACACATCGATCAACTTGTCAACACCCAGTACAGATTGGCCAGATCCAAAGGTCTTGAAGAAAATTTCTTTATGGGAATCAGAGGGCCAGTTCTTCTCTGTTTTAACATTCCCCTTAACTCACCAAATAAGGAGGTTTTGGAGGGAGATCTGGGAGATCCTTCCCCTTCATCAAGTCAGCATCCTCACTGAGAGACTCTTGTGAGGAGTCTATGTGTCTCCTGTTACACTTATATGTTCTGTGCTTTTCATGAGAAAAAAGGAGAGAAGAAGAATCAGAAGTGTTCTGGGTGCTTTAAGTAAGAAATGGTTTGAAGATCTCTAAGCCAGATTGTCCTTGAGAAAGATGAAGAGATCCAACAGTCACAAATACTTCAGGAGGTTGGGTGAGATCTGAGGAACCCCCTTCCCAAGATAACTGTCTAGCCAAAATCTTCTCAAATACCATGAATGCAGAGAATGGAGACAAAGGCACCAAGGAAGACAATGTCTGATCCAGGACTGGAAGCAAGGGGAAGGATCAGAAGATCGGTCCCCCAGTGCTGATGATCCAATAGTATTCTAGGCTGAGACCAGTGCCAAGCTGTTGAGCACTGCAACACCCATAGCCAAGGACAGCCCTAAGACCAATGAAGTTGAACCTCATCTCTCAACCCAGGGATGCTATCAGCTCTTAAGACTTTGGAGTCCAGTGTGTATCAGATGCAGTCAATGCAGACAGGGGAACAATGGGGGGGATCCACAATCTCAAAGCCACATCTCAAACAAGGGAACAGGTGAAAGAGCAATGGGAGGGGCAGCTCTCTCTGCCCTCAGAGTAGAGGGAGAGGTAATGACACCCATATCTATATGAGCCTTGACGAATGCTCTCATCATTTTATCCCAGTCAATATCTATAATGAGTCTGAAAAAATTAAAGGACTGGACAGATGCACCTGAAAGAGACTGGAGGTCAAACATAACATGTCAAGAACACCCTCTTGGAAGATCAGGACCCTGAAGCAGAGAGTCTCTTAAGGGGGTAATCCAGGGTTTATGATTTGAAGAAGTTAAAGGTCAGGACTAAAACAGATCCAAATGGATCAGACCAAGAGCAGGGAAAGAATCAGGCATCTAGCAACATTTGGAACAAAAGTATAATGGAGGAGAATCTGAAGAGCTCTTTCTTTTCCCTTTTTCTTTTCCTTTTGAACCATTATCTTTGTGTTTAGGTTCTTCTCTGAATCTGTCTCTATTCTTATCTGAAGCTTTCTGCTCTGTCTCTCTGCACCTTTGGGCAGGTAAGGAGGGTGTAAACCCAATGAAGATCTGGCCAATTCTCCAGTAGAACCGGGAAGAAACTCCAAAGTATCAATTTGTTCTTTCTGTCCCTTTGGCCAAATGAAGCACAAATGTCAAACTCGGCATTTAAGTAACCCAAACCGACAATAGCCAAACTGCCTGAGAGGGTCTGGGTGGGATTTTATGTCCATATCTGAGGCACTTCTTAAAGCCTGAAGCCTTTTCCATAACTTCAATCCCAAAAGAGGACACAGGCCACATCCATGTAATAAAAGACAACTTCAATTCAAAAAGTAAAGACCTAAAAAAGGAAGAGTGAAAAAAAAAAAGATTATCATTTTAATACAATAAGACATGATTTTAACAAGAATAAGGAAAGATCCTGAAGACCATGTAAATGTAGAAAAAAGGTTGCAGTTATCTCAAAACAGCTCTTAACTGAGCAGAGCACTGCAGATTTTGTCTTACAGGAAGAATGGCAAATAAGTTCTGAAGCAATTCAGTTAGTGCAGGGAACTATGGAAGAGAGGAGCTTGAGCACTAGAGAAGCTCACAAGTTTTATCGCTGGCTCAAATCTGTCTTGAAGATGATAACCCAGTTATCAAGACAGGTGGAAGGGACATCATAGGATCTTACAGTTTCAGCAAATTACATCATAAAAAGGAGATGAGTAGTTTCAATTTTACCTCAATATAACATACTTTGGTTATAGGGCTAATGATCAATGGACCTTTTATCATATACACCTCTACACGCCTTCATTAATTTGATGCTTCTGCTCACTGGCCAACCGACTGATTATTATGTAATCAATGAACAGGTATAGGAAGAGGGAATCACAAAACTAATGGCATTGGGGAATGCAAGGAATTTCTAAAACCCAAAATAATAATCACATTTACTGCAAAATGCTCAAAATAGACTTGTGCGTTTTAGGGCAGGGTGCAATGATTACACAAAGCACAATTAAAATACACAATAAGAGTATGATAACAGACAAGCTGGCAGAATATTTGACACATATCTTTTTATTTTTGTTTTTATATGATAGAACTATAGGAAAACAATTTTAGCTGTGGCTAGGCCTGAAAGGTTTGTAGGTAGTACTTTATGTTCTTTAATATTGATTTATATTTTGTCAAACTCTGAAGGTTAAGAAACTCATCACTGTCAATCTGTGTTGACATAATGACACAGAGAAAACATTTGCTCATTTTGGATAATGTTAACTTGTGCCACAATTTTATTTAAATGCTCTTCACAAATACAAGTCCTAGCTGATTAGATTTAAAACCTAGAAGATGACTCTCTTTGATCCTCATTGCCCAGATTGTTAGGAATGTTGTCAGTTTCCCCATCGTTAAAGAAGATGACAACTTGTGATTTTGGCAGTAAACTGTTTAAAACCTCTTAAGAGCAGAACACAGCATTTAAATGACAAATCTGAAGACACTACCATGGCTTCCTATTGAAATACTGGCACTCGAAATGCAGAATACTGACAAATCAAAAAAAAAAACTAAAACTATAGAAGAATAAATCTCAGACATCACTCTTCTCCTTTAAACTTCTTTTTTGAAGGGGGGGCTGTCCTCTGCACCCCCAAATGCGGGGGCAAGCCCTCCACATGCCAACTATATATATATATATATATATATATATATATATATATATATATACTAACTCCAAGATTGTCATACCTGGAAGAAAAGGGAATATTCAGATTAATGGCCATCTCGGCTTTGGTGTATGCAAGTCTGTTTTTTCAGACATTCAGTCTCTGTATTTCAGGACTAGCTATAGCAGATCCCATTTCAAAATGGTTATCAGGTACAATTAAATGATTACAGTATTAGAGCCTTGACAAAACATGGTTGCACAACTCAAACCAATCAGATGAAACTGAAAAAGGGACCAAAAATGGAAATTTGTAATGTCCATATTGTTGGTAAGAAAAGTACTTTCTAATCTGGATAGTGGCATTGATAGAAAAGGACGCATGAGTATTGTGTCACCCACAGAAATATGGTAGTGGAGGATCATGAATGGACTGTCAAGATGCACAATCTATAGGTTTATATAGAATATAAATAAAAAATAGAAGCAGCATTCTACTTAAGCAACAGAGCAAAATGATAATAGGACAAAAGACACTATAGGTCACTCTAAAAAGAACAAATGGCAGTGCAATCTATATTAGGGTTTTATGTAGAACCATATGACTCTGATGTCCCACTCACTAGGCTGAACAAGGAGAAAATTACAGTCAGCTGCCTGTCGGGTACCAGGATCCGCCACATAACGCACGCACTCAAGTCACTCCACAACAAGTACAAATACGACTCTGTCATTGTCCATGTTGGAGTGAATGACTTGAGACATACCTCCCTGGACTACATGAAAACAGACATGGAAGAGCTCTCAGATCATGTGGCCCAGGTAGGTATGACCCTAGCCCTGAGTAGCATCCTGCCTTTGCCCAGAATGATACCACAGTATAAGGACAAAATGACTGACTTCAGCAATTGGCTAAGCATCTGGTGTCATTCAAAGGGGATCCAGTATCTGTCTGCCTGGGACGACATGATCGACAAACCACGATGCTTTGCCAGAGATGGTCTGCAGCTGTCACCCCTGGGATTCAGGTTACTGGCTAAAGCTCTCGCCACCCCTATAGTGCCTTTTGTAGGCAAGATTCAAAGGACAAAACCACCACCGTAACAGATACAAGCATGCAAAATCTGAACGTAATGCTACTCAATGCTAGAAGCCTAAACCTCAAAATGCAGTCTCTTGAGGCACTCCTAAAAATGGAGAACATTGATATCTGTGCAGTAACTGAGACCTGGATCAAGGCTCCAGACAGCACCCCTGCAATACCAGGCTACAACTCTTACCACACTTTTCGGCCACCAAACCAAGACCAAAACACTAAAGGTGAAGGAGTGTCCATATTCACCAAGGATATTCACACCTCCAGGCTAGTTGCCCAACACAATGTATCTGAAATTCTCCAGGTGCAACTAACACTAGGTAAGACTGCAATCCAAATTGTAGCTTGTTACAGGTCCCCCGCCATACCCCAAGATTCTCACTACACCTTTCTAAACTTACTGGACAATATTAAGATACAACCAAACACCCTAATACTGGGTGATTTCAACTACCCTGCCATTAACTGTAAAAACTACTCAGGTACCAACACCTATTCCCAACGGTTCTTGGAATTCATAAATTCCAAAGCCCTGGATCAACTAATCCATTGTCCCACCAGGGGCTTCAATATCCTAGACCTGGTCATTACCAACATGGGAGATAGATGCTCCACACCAGTGGTCAACCCCTCACTGGTTAGGTCTGACCATAAGCAAATCACCCTTGACATCCACATCGC
This sequence comes from Protopterus annectens, assembly GCF_019279795.1. Lineage (NCBI taxonomy): Eukaryota > Metazoa > Chordata > Ceratodontiformes > Protopteridae > Protopterus > Protopterus annectens. The sequence continues at coordinate 1,734,740,870 of NC_056737.1, forward strand.
ACACCCACCCCCCAGTAAGGAAACCTCCATAAAAAACTTCTCCAAAGCCAACTTCATGCTACTCAAGTCAGAAGTGACAAACTTCATGACACCCATGCAGATGGGAGGGGAAAGTTCGACTGCTGAATCCTACACTAAGGCACTGTACGAGCAGATCCACTCGTGCATGAATCATGCCATCCCAAATAGAACCAAGACGCTCTCCTCCAAAAAAGAAAGCCAATCTGGTGGTCCCCTGCCATAAACAAACTATACAACAGAAGAAAGAAACTGTTGCAGAAAAGAGGAAAATCCCAGGATGCAAAAGAACTCCCTTACCAGCCTCAGTAAGAAGCTGAGATCCCTCATAAAATCCTCCACAGCTACTTACGAAAATAAAATTGCCAAAAATTCCAAAGACAACCACAAGGCATTCTATAGTTATGTCAAGAATCTAAATGGCAATGCTCAGAAATACTGTGAGCTACAACAGAATGGCATTAAATATACTGATCCCAAGGATATTGCCAATATCCTGGCAGATCGATTTAGCGCAAACTTCACCCCCCTCTCACCCCCTAAAGGGCCCATCTCAATTCCAAAAGATTGCTAAATTCTGGTAATCACGGCCACACAGGTAGAAACCGCACTCTCCAAAGCTAAGAATACAGCATCCATGGAAACAGATGACATCCTGGGCTGTGTACTATATGACCCATTATAGAGTACAACACCCCGTTTGGTATGTACCTCACAAGACATCTGCAACAGCTGGAAAAGCGGCAGAAATACCTCACTAAAAGAATCACAGGCCTAAAGCAGATGCCCTATACTGACCATCTAAAAAAACTCCAGCTATACTCTGTGGTATATTGTCTACTCAGAGGCAATCTCTGCTTAACATACAAGGCCATGTCAAACCCTGAGCTGTTGGACATGCTCCACTTAAAGAAATCCCAATCCCTCAGAGCCACACGCTCCAGGGATCTAAACCTTGTCATCACAATGAACAAAACATGCTGGAGGGATAGGTTCCTGACCCAGAGACTCCTCATACTCTGGAATAGACTGGCCATACATGTCAAGCAGAGCATCTCACTGGCGCTCTTCAAAAGGAACCTTGACGATTGGAAGGGAGATACGAAATTCACCCCGGGGATCATGTCAGTCGCCCTGCTAGACAGGAGTCCAGGGAAGTAAATATTGCGGGAAGAAATATCCAGGGAATTGTTATGGCTAGGCTTGTATAGGCCCTAGGGCTGATAGCCTAGTACCAACCTATGAACCTATATCAGGACCCTTTCAGCTGCTGAAGCCCAGGCTGCTCGAAAACCAGAAACTTAAAGCCATGGGCTCAAGCTGCTGTTTCCTCATCTGTCCACCTGGTCAAACAGCTGCTCTAAGTGAAATGTGAGTTTGGGAATGCAGCTACCACAGCAGCTTGGACACCAGCAAGATCTTGATGTGGAACTGGTAAATGGGGAAGGGAAATGGGGAGGAGGTTTTAGGTTTAGGGAGGGGAAGGGAATTTTAGGTTTGGGGGGGCAGTCAGGAGATGGCTCAGAGTTAGGGTTAGGGAGTAATTGGGAGATGGCTCAGAGTTAGGCTTATGGAGTGATTGGGAGTTGGCTCAAAGTCACGGTTAGGGAGCGAATGGCAGTCAATTCAGAGTTAAGGTTAGGGAGCAAAGGGGAGATGGCAAAGAGTTGGGGTTAAGGAGGGCAGGGGAGTTGTTTTTAGGGTTACAGTCAGGGTTCTGGGAGGGATATTAACTTAGTGGCAGTACACGGGAATCAAGGTAATGGAAATTCAGGCACTTGCCAATACAAGCAATTGGCAGCAGGGAAGTATGTCATGAGCCCTTGTAGCAGACTCCGCCATATCTGAGAAGGTAAAGGGAATATGAAAAATGAAGTAATAGCTGTAATTTAAAAAATGGCAGATGTTATCGGAGGGAGACCTATCACAGCAGTCCTGTTACATTCAAATCTAGAAAGAGAATCAGCTGTGGTGCCCTGCAGAGAAAAGCATGCATGTCTCAGGCAATCCTAGACCTAGTTCTCTCAAACAGCAATGGAGATCAGATTTAGAAGACAGGCAATTATCTGGGTGACCCATAAACACTGTGGTTCATAAAAGAGTAAGCCTTCTGTACTTAAGGAGCAGAATTTGAGAAAACTGAAGAGCTGAATGGAATAAAAAGCTGGATGAATAGATTGAAGAATAATAGGTTTAGGGGATTAAATCTCACTTGCAAAACAAATCCACCAGTTTCAATTCAGGATGAGAACAAACAAGTATTAATCATATTACAGAATGCACTATGTTTAAAAGAAATACTCTACTACGAATTATAACACTCTTCTTCAGTTTACATGGTTAAATAATTGCTGTTCTTGAGGACCTGCTTCTAGCCCAATAATTTGGGATTTACACAGCACTTTCAGTTTACATAATCCTTTGATGCAGATCTACAATAAGTGTGCAAGTAAAAACAATGTTAACTTTCATATTTAAAATACTAATATCCCGTGTTTAGAAAAACAAGACATAAGTTATCTACTTATCATAATGTTGGAACCCATTCATCCGTAGACTATCTGATTCAACTGATGGGATATAGACCATTTTGTAGATCCAATTCAGCAACTCTCTACCAAGCGTTCAAACTGCAATCTTCTCCCTTGCCCCCATAATGCATCTGTCTCTCACACTTCCTCAGATCAAGTTTGCTGGTAATTTAGAAGAGTAGAGAAAAACAGACGTAGGGAATACAGGAGTCTATTTAAGGAGTAGGAGGATAGACTTCAAGAAATATCTACTAGGTTCATCCAGATATGAGTGGTAGAAGGGGGAAAGGAGGGCAAGCTGTCAAACTGGATGGAGTACTTCATCCCATTTCTCCAATTTAGCTGATGGAACAGAATCATAAGCTACCTAATTTTCTGGGTAGGATTATGAAGGATAATATAAAGCTTTTTTATTGGTTAATTTGTTTAGATCAGTTTGTGCTCGTTTGCTACATAACACCGCATTTGCACATCATGCGCTGCTGCACAGCGGTGGGCACCGTTGGTGGTTGCAGACTCAAACATATTTGCCTGCAAATTTTCCCTTAGTACTCTGCTGGTGCTAAATCAGTGAGTTCTCGTGACTGTCCCTCATTGACAGGTGATACATTCAGTTAAACTCCTGAGGTACCAGCACAGATCCTACCCACTAGCCCTTCATATTTTTTGTCCACTTCTACTGTCCTCTACTTTATCTGGTCCTTACTGTCCTCTCTCTGTTTTCTGACCACATCAACTTACTTAGCATTATGAATGGACAATTCCCCACAGTTTCTTCAGCCAGCATGGTTAACAAGGGGCATCCTGAGGCAATGTAGCAATTGCCTCATGTACACTGACAACCCACTTCTCCTAGTCCATACAAATTCATCATATGAGAGATGCATCTGCATCAAGAACCTATAATCCAGGCTCTCTTGCTCATCAGTCAGTTCATCTGATACTAAGCAGGTTGTCAGCATGCACACCTTACCTCCTGCATCTACAAAACCAACAACACATAAACCTACATATGCTGAAGTCCTTATAAGAAGTTTACCTAAACATCAGAGACCTCCCAAACACAAGCATGCTTCACATAATACATCCTTTGCAGAACATAGTTCACATACTATATCACACACCAGTGTCTGATCAGTCAAGCCCCTAAGGCATAACACAAAAACAAACATCCTAGTCATAGGCGACTCAATTGTGAGACACACAGATATCCCTCTCACCAGGCTGGATAAGGAAAAGGTCATGGTCAGCTCTCTTTCAGGTGCCAGGATCTCCCACATCACACACAAACACTCAAGTCTCTCAACAACAGGCACTATTATGATTCTGTCATAATCCATGTTGGTGTGAATGACTTTAGAAGTACTTCACTGAACTATATGACACAAGACATGACTGAGCTCTCTGATTATGTGTCTTAGGTAGGTATGCCCTTAGCCTTAAGCAGCATTTTAACTTTGCCTAGAATGATACCTCAATACAAACAAAAAATGATTGACTTCAACAATTGGCTTAGTTTTTGGTGTCATTCAATGGAGATCCAGTATCTGTCAGCCTGGGATGACATGGTTGACAGACCTCGATGCTTTGCCAGAGATGGTCTTCATCTGTCACCTCTGGGATCTCAGTTACTAGTTAAGGCTCTTGCCATCCCCACAGTGCCTTTTTTAGGCAATGTCACAAGAACAAAATTCCCGACATATAAATACCCTCTTAAAACAACCTCAAAGTTATGCTACTAAACGCTAGGAGTCTACACCAGAAACTGCACTCACTGGAAGCAGTCCTCACCCTGGAAAATGCTGACATTTGTGCAGTCCTGAGACCTAGTTTAAGCCTGTGGAAAGCACCCTAACTATACCAGGTTACATTTACTTCCACACATCCAGACCACAAACTGAAGGAGCGAGAACTAAAGGAGGTGGTGCATCAATATAAATTAAAGATAAATACACCTCTAGATTAGTTAAACAGCACTATTACCTTGAATTACTTCAGGTGAAATTGGCTGTAGGTAAGACCCTCCTTCGGGTAATTACCAGCTATAGGACCCTCTTGGATCTACTTGAGTCAATCAAGATACAACCAAACACCCAGGCTTTGGGTAGCTTTAATTACCCGTCCATAGACTGGGTAAATTATACATGTTCTAATGGTTTACCTTTATATGTGCGTACTGCACGTGTGAAAGTGAAAAGTTCAAAAGGACATTTTCCAGTTTTTGTAAAGTTGAAAAAAAATGCTTCGAATGTGCAATGAGCAAATGCACAGTGACATTCGCTCATTGCAGATTTGGCATTTTGGGTGTGGATTGCACTATAGTAGGGATTGGGAAATGGACCCTTTCCCCACTATAGTGTGATCTCGGAGTTAGAATATTAAAGTAAGGGAGGGGTGCAGGGGGGCTTGCCCCGCTGCATTACATTTTGTGTTCGACATTGGAGTTCAAAACTCAGTGAATCTGCTGTTCAATTTGCTGAGTTTCGACCTTCGATGACGTTCAACATGCAGAATTTCTCATTTTGGTTCGCACAATGGACCGATCAACAATAAGATTTTCAACTTTATAAAGGTAAACCGTTCTAACTCACTAGCCCAATGGTTCCTGGACTTTAACTCCAATGCCCTGCACCAGCTGGATGACACACCCACAAGGGGCTTAAGCATCCTGGACCTGGTGCTCACCAACATAGGGGACTGCTATACCACCCCCAGTGTGTGGCCATCCTTGGTGAGATCTGAACACAAATCAGTCTCACTAGAAGTAACTATAACACAAGACTCCCCTTAGTAACAGCTAGACTAAAAAATTTCTCCAAGGCCAATTACAACCTCTAACATGATGGCATAAATAGCTTCATAGCCCTCCCCACAATGATGGAACAGACACCTCTACTGAGTTATATACCAATGCTTTATACAAGCACCTGTACAACTGTATTTACTCTGCTTTACCTGACAGAACCAAAGCAAGATCTTCAAGAAAAAACAAACCTGCCTGGTGGACAACTGCCATTAATAGGCTAGACAATAGGAGAAAAAAATTGCTGTGTAAGAGTTGGAAGAAGCGGTCTCAAAACTGGAAACACACCGTCGTCAACTTAAACAAGCAAATAAGACTCCTAGTGAAGGCTTCCCAAGCTAACTGTGTGTCTTTCGGCTTTTCCCGGTTAGGGGTCACCACAGCAGAACTCCGATCCGCTAATGATTGGCAGTAGATTTTTACGTGCCAAGTTGCCGGCCCTGACACACAACCTTCAACGAAGGTACGCCCATTCACGCATGTCTCCACACAGAAGACACTCTAGCTGAGAATCGAACAGGACAATGTCTTACTGTGTGGCGACAATGCTACTGCAGCACCACCACCGCAGTACAAGTCTTCCCAAGCTAACTACGAATCCAAATTAGCTTCCCTAACAAATGATAACCACAAAATGTTCTTAAGTTACATCCGTAACCTCAAAGGTAAGGCCCAGATTTCTGCTGAACTCGTAGTTAATAGTACTATATATATAGAACCTGTGGATATAGCAAACCTGCTGGCTGACAGAGTCAGTAAAAACTTCACTCTGCTGTCTCCACCACATCTACCCCAAAGCATCCCTAACACCTGTCCCCCACCTAGTATCTCTGAGGAGCAGGTCTTAAATGCCCTCTCCAAGGCCAAAAGCACAGTTTCTATGGGACCAGACAACATCCCAGGCTGTGTTTTACATGGGCTAAAACAGGAACTAGCATCGCCATTGAGCACGCTTTTCAATCACAGCCTAAGCACTGGCTTCATCCCAGCAGAACAGAAAACAGCTACTGTCATCCCTTTTCACAAAGGGGGTGCATCCACGGAAACCGGGAATTACAGACTCATTAGCCTGACTAGCCTGATCTGCAAGGCCATGGAGCAAATCATCATGGACCTTATTAACAAAGATATAGGAAATCTCCAAACACTCAACCCCACCCAGTTTAGGTTTGTCAAGGTGAGATCCTACCTGTTAAACTTGGTGAACTTCTTCAAGACAGTTACCAAAGTTCTAGATGAGGGCGGAGCTGTGCATACGACCTACACAGACTTAACCAAGGTCTTTGACACAATCCCCCACTCAGGCATCATTGATAAACTCATTCAGCTGGGTATCAACCCATATATTGTCAGGTGGGTTGCAAACTGGCTCAATGACAGAACTCATATGGTCAAAATAGGGGACTCCACCTCCTCCATCAGACCAATAACCAGTGGTGTTCCACAGGGATCGGTTCTGGGACCCCTACTGTTTGGAATCAACTGAAGTACAGGCTAGAACTAAAGGACTGTGGTTGACAAAGTTTGCTGATGACTGCAAACTGGGAGCAATCATTGAAACCCCTAGCAATGTCAACATCCTGCAAGAAGGTCTTATGCAGACTAATGACTGGTGTCAAAGTCATGGTCTTCAACTTAATGCAGAAATATGCTTTACTATTCCCCTTTAGCAAGGGTGATGTTCCTGCAAACTACCGCATCAATTGCAATACCCGAAGCACACAGTCAGTGGTGAGAGATCTGGGTACACAGGTTGACAGCAACATTAACTTTAATCACCATATCTCCGCTGTGGTAAGAAGGCCATTTTATATTGCTTATCTCATAAGTACAGGCATTGTCTCCAGAAAAAAAAAAAGGTTATAACCCCCCTGTACTCTTCCCTCATCAGGCCAATAATAGAGTACAATGCCCCCTTTGTGTGTTCCTTTCCAAACACCTGCAGCAACTGGAGAGACCACAAAGGTTCCTTACAAAGAAAATCCAGGCTCTTCAAGATCTGTCACATTTGGACAGACTGAAATCATTGTCACTTTACTCTGTGTAATACAGACTGCTCAGAGGCAACCTGTGCCTTGCACATAGAGCAATCGCTGACCCAACTTTAATGGAAATGCTTCACATTCACAAGTCATATAGCACACAAGTCACTCACTTAAAGGACCTTAACCTAGTATGTGACAGCAGCTGAACTTGCTGCAGAGACAGATTTGTCTCACAGAGGTTGCTCCACCTTTGGAATAAGCTTTCTATTCATGTTAAACAAAGCCCCTTGTTGGTCCTATTTAAGCCCAATTTGGACGATTGACTGGGTAACCAGAAATTCACCCCGGGGGTTCCACCTGTGTCCCTCTTAGATGGGGGCAATAGGTGTTGCTTTTACTGTCTGCTTAAACCAGACACTGTTGGGAACACAGGTTGAACTTGGCTAGGCTTGTAAGGATCCTGGGGCCATTAGCCTAGTAATCTCCTATGATCCTATGATCCAAAGGAGGATCTAAATCTGGAGATAATGTCCAAATTGTAATGTCTGGAAAAGGTATGCAATGGAAACCAAGTTGTTGCTGCGCAAATGTTATCTAATGAGAAATTTTAGAACAAGGTGGTGGATATGGACACTAATCTTGTGACTGAGCCTTAGGCTTGATTAGTAAAGGCTTGTTTTCTTGTGTTGAAAGCAAATGTTATACATTCTGAAATACTTCTAGACAGTGTTACAGGTTCATATGTGTTTTACTTAGGCTAATGACCTGATGATAATCTGGTTAAATAAGAGGTACCATATCATTATAAATTTTAATTAAAGTACATAAGGGTTATATTATTATGACAGCTACTAAGTAGGGCAGGACCAGCTCGAATGTCACACTGATGGGGGAAGGGATGTGAATTTAACATGTGTACCAATAACACTTTGTTTTACTGCACAATAAACCACTCCCTTGCCTGATAAAAAGTATATATATATTTAGAAAGCTTGTGAGGAAACTATTATTGGTATTTTTATACCACAAGCAGTCTTCAAAGAACAGGTAAGTAGCAAATGCTGGAGGGCTGATGAAGAAAGAGGTAATTGGGAACGTGTTTTTGGAGTGTAATGAGCTGGCAGATTTTAAGAATTTCCTACAGAGTACTCTGTCAGAAATATTTCGGGTGCAAATGGCTATAAGCAAGAAAATGATTCTTTGAATTGGGATACAGGGACTGAATTGCCTAAACATAGTAAGGCCTTAATAAGTTTAATTATGTTGGCTGCCAAAAAAGCAATTATTAGAAAATGAAAATCAGGGTCTACACCATCTGTATTTCAGGTCTTGGATATAATAAGAGAGATAAAAGAACTGGAAGAGCAATCTTTAGAAAAGGGAAGGAGCAAATTACATAGAAGTAAATGGAAATTGTGGGAACAACATATACATAATAATGTTCAGGAGGAGTAAGGTTTGAGGGACAGCAGGAATTCAGCAATTTTTTGTAATGATGGACTGATGATGGTAGCAAAGAAAATATATGTGATGTATACTGTATTCAAATGGAAAATGTTAAAATGATTTGTTTTCTTTTCTGTTAATGTGTGTTTGCCTATGTCTTAAGTGATAATTTTATAAAGGTGTTTAAAAAAGATGGAAATTTTTAGCACCTTTATCATAATCCAAAGATAAAATTGCAGGGTCAGCAGAGAGATTGTTATATAGGTACTTGTATGAATCAGGGACCCAATCAAACTTGTCTTTTTTACATGGCGGAGACTGAGAATGTGGGGGCATAGAAGCAGCTAAGTAGGCATCAGCTAAAGCCCTCAAGACTAACAGAATAGCAATAGGCCTAGGGGGTGGTCATATTCAGTAACTCACAGTATCTTTAGTGAGAGTCAGAAACTTAATTTACCCTCATTTCAAAAAAATCTTTAATCTTTACTAGTGTGTCACCTAAGGAAATTTTTGTCATTATAGAGTACAACGCCCCTTTTGGAATGTACCTCACAAGACATCTGCAGCAGCTGGAAAGGCCACAGAAGTACCTCACAAAGATGATTACTGGCCTCAAACAAATGCCCTATACTGACCGCCTCAAAACTCCAGCTTTACTCCGTAGCATATCGCCTACTCCGAGGTGATCTCTGCCTAACATATAAAGCTATGTCAAACCCAGAGCTGTTGGACATGCCACACCTAAAGAAATCCCAGTCCTTCTGAGCTACACGCTCTAGGGACATAAACCTTGTCACCACAATAAACAGGACACGCTGGAGGGATAGATTCCTGTCCCAGAGACTTCCTATACTTTGGAACAAGCTACCCATCTATGTCAAGCAAAGTTCTTCATTAGCACTCTTCAAGAAAAATCTTGATGAGTGGATGGGAAATAGGAAATACACCCTGGGGATCACTTCTGTGTCTCTGCTGGACAGTGGCACAGGAAAATAACTTTCTTGGGTGGTGTAAGCTATGGAACATTGCTGGCTAGGCTTACGTAGGCCCTTGGGCCGATAGCCTACTACCTACCTATGAACCTATGAACCTATGTGAGTCAAAAGATGAAGTATCCTCTGGCTAAGATTCACATCCAGTGGGAGAAAAAGGTTTGGAAAGCATTATCAAGTCCTTCTTAGTGTGAATCAAAAAATCCTTCTCTTCAGAAGAGGAAGGATGTCTCTTCCTCTTAACAGCAGTAGAACTGGAAGAGGCAGGCAAAGAGGACTGAAAAGACTCAATAGCTTTAAACAGCCCCTGAGCAAAATTACACTAATCTTTCTTATTATCCTTCTTAACGGAAGGGGTAGAAGCGGGATATGTGTTTAGTTTTCTATGTATGCTTCTTAGGAGTTTCCAGACACATGGTTTTCTGGGTTGAAGGCATAGGTCTGATCTCTATGAGCAAGACTACAATGTCTTCCCTTACAAGAATCCAGCAGATAGCCTCCTCGCCCTCAATAAAATAAACCTTGGTTCTCCCTTCCCTGCCGACTCAGCCAAATTAAAGGTCTGATAGGATGTGAAAGGGTCCTGGGTCACAGCAAACACTGAAGTGGGACCAGAAAAAGCAGAAAGATAGTCAGGGGGACTGCAAATGCATCTAGGCAGAGTTGTCAGCCACTGGCCATATAATAGAGGTGAACGTATGATTATTTATCACTCACCTCTGTTGACAACTGCACATGTGGACTACTGATGAGAAAGCTCTGAGTTTTGACACATCTATACATCCCTCTTATACCATCACATCCTTTCAAGCTAAAGCCAGATATACAGAGTGCAAGGAAAGAGCCTGATGCTTTCTAGACTGACAGGACATAAGGTTTCCTTGGCAGGATATGTGCCATGCTACTACAACAGCAATCTAACAAAGAACATGAAAATATAACCAACTCTGCTAAAAAAGGGGATACTTTAGAGTATTATGGGTGGGTCTCTGAGCATAACAAAATTCTTATCTGCACCACAAATAGATCTAGGAAACTGCCTTTGAAAATAAATTTCTATACAGAATTTCTTGAATCCACTTTGAGAACTTTTAACAAATAGCAGTGATTGGACACCTAGTCATAACTCTTTGAAACACATTGGGACTTTTAGCTGTCTCAATTTACTCTCATTTAAAATATGTGTACCTGTGCAAAGAAACTAACCGACTAAAGGTGGTGTTTGATTAGAAGTGCACTTAGCTTCTGACTACCTTCTGTGCAGCAGCACAGGATCTGTTACAGCTTAGATGCCAGAATCTCATGATTATGGACATAGACAGATACGCAGAGAAGATGTATTTAGTCCCTTTAGTTTTATATACAGGTCAGGCATATTTTTTATCAACCAGAGGAGAAGTTGTTTATGAAAATTAATAAAGAATTGAAAGAAAATATTTGAGAAGGGAAGAATTAAGTGAGACAACAAGTTTATTCTCCCCATAGAACAAAGTGGTTTAGGATTTCCTGATTTGAAGAGATACTTTAGAGGTATGTAGTTAAGACTCATATACATAACTCAAGCAGAAGGTTATAAAGCAAACTAGAAATGAATAATGACAAAATGGGGGGGGGGGTCAATGAATAAGGTGAAGGTAAGATTTTATAGAATAACAACAACCATATATAATGTTGTATTTATACGGTAACACAAAGTATTCTAAAACTTGAGCCAACACAGAAATGAAGAAAGCAGATTTTATCAATGAGGATGACTTCAAGTAGAGGTACAGAAAATAGACGAGAGAGGGATTGGATTTACTTAAGAAAATTAGCAAAGAACTAACATACTTGGAGCAAATAATTAAGGAAAGGTAATATAGTTGGATGAGGTCAGGCAAACACCTGGACAATAGTTTAAATACTAACAACAAAAAAAAACAATTAAAATATTACTAAGGGGAAAAAAAATTATCTTTGAAGAGTTCTTGTACCTCAAGATGCCAATTCAATAAACCCATTTTAGCTGCCATTTTTTTCTTAGTAGTTTCAATACTTTCTTCCCTACTAAGGATTAATAACACAGTATACGCAAAGAGATAAGCATAGGGGAATGCTAAGTGAAAGACCAGCTCTGGTTGAGTTTTTCATTGCGTCTAAAACAGAAGATGCTGTTAAAGAGATGATTAGGAGGGTACATAAAATAATGCAAGATAACTATACAAATTAATCAGAGGCGGTTAGAAAACATTAAGAAGAGAGAGAGAGAGAATGGAAAGACAATTTATAAAGAAACAGTGGGAGGAAATCTGTAAGCCTCCCAAATAAGCAACAAAACCCAGAAAGTTTAAGATTTTTTGCTCGGAAGTGTTTGCATAGGTATTTTTAGACCCCAAGCAGACATCAGACAAGTCTGTCTCAAGCAGACAGCAAATACTGGAAGTGTTATGGGAAACAGAGAGATAAATGGGAACATTTTTTGAGATGTAACTAGCTGAGAGATTTAAAAAAAAAAACTAAAAAGTAATTTGTTAGAAATGTTGGAAGAGCAAATGACTAAGGAAATTATACTTTTGCATGGGGATATGAGATCTAAATTGCATAGACAGGTTCATAGGTACATAGGTAGGTACTAGGCTATCGGCCCTAGGGCCTATACAAGCCTAGCCAAAAAGGTACCCTGGCTTTCGCCACCCAAGAAAATTATTTTCCTCTGCCCCTGTCGAGCAGAGCCACAGAGGTGATCCCTTGGGTGAATTTCCTATTTCCCAGCCAATCATCAAGATTTTTCTTGAGGAGTGCTAATGAGGAGCTTTGTTTGATATAGATAGGTAGTTTGTTCCAGGGTATGGGAAGTCTCTGGGACAGGAATCTTTCCCTCCAGCATGTTCTGTTTATTGTGGTGACAAGGTTTATGTCTTTAGAGCATGTAGCTCGGAGGGATTGGGATTTCTTTAAGTGGAGCATGTCCAACAGCTCTGGGTTTGACATAGCTTTGTATGTTAGGCAGAGATCGCCTCTGAGTAGGCGATATGCGATGGAGTAAAGCTGGAGCTTTTTATATGATCTGCGCAGGGCATCTGTTTGAGGCCAGTAATCCTCTTTGTGAGGTATTTCTGCGGCCTTTCCAGTTGTTGTAGATGTCGTGTGAGGTACATACCAAAAGGGGCGTTGTTCTCTATAATGGGTCTAATGAGTGACAAGCAGAGGGGAACAATGACCTCTTTTTTTCCTGAATGAGAAACCTTTTGTGATGAGGTGTGCCATATAGAAGGAATTCCTGACTACTGTGGCAATGTGATTATCAAAGGAGAAACTACTGTCTACCTGTGTCCCAGGGTCTCTTATCACACTTTTGGTGATAAATAGACTACCACCTATTTGGTAGCTCATGGGTACAGAGTTTTTACCAAAGGGGATGACAATGCACTTTTTGGCATTGAACTTGAGGCCATGGCTTTGACACCAGGTATCTGTCTCAGTGAGGCCCTTTTGTAGGATGTCCACATTGTTAGGCGTTTCAACTATGGCTCCTAGTTTGCAGTCATCTGCGAACTTCGTTAGCCAAAGACCTTCTGTGTTAGCCTGTACTTCAGAAAAGTAGATACCAAACAGAAGAGGACCCAGGACCGAACCCTGTGCTACTCCACTTGTCACTGGTCTGAAGTCGGATTTGGAGTCTGCTACTTTCACAGTGTGGGTTCTGTCAGTGAGCCAGTTGGCAACCCATCTTGTGACATAGGGATTTATACCTAGTTTAGTGAGTTTATCTATAATTCCAGAGTGGGGGATGGTGTCAAAAGCCTTGGCGAGATCTAGATAGGCTGTGTGAACCACCTTACCCTCGTTTACAGCTTTGGTGACTGCTTCAAAGAAGTCAATCAGGTTTAGGAGACATGATCTGCCTTTTACAAACCCGAACTGGGTGGGGTGCAGAGTTTGGAGATTACCAATGTCTTTGTTTATAAGTTCCATAATGATACATTCCATGGCCTTGCAAACCAGGCTCATTAGGCTAATGGGGCAATAGTTCCCGGGGTCCGTGGTGGCTCCCCCTTTGTGGAGTGTGATAACCACCACTGTGTGCCACTCAGTGGGCACAAAGCTTGAGGTGAGGCTATGATTGAACATGGTACTTAGGTGGGGTGCCAATTCATTCTGTAGTTCATGTAGAACGCAGCCTGAGATGTTGTCAGGTCCCATGGATGCTGTGTTCTTGGCTTTGGAGAGTGTGCTTTTTACCTGTGCAGCCATGATTACAGGAACTTTGCATTCTTCTGGTAAAGAGATGGGCCCTTTAGGGGGATGGGGGTGGGGGTAAAGTTAGCACTGAACCTATCTACCAGGATGTTGGCAATATCAGTTGGTTCTGTATATTTAGTGCCATTGTGCTGTAACTCAGAGCAGATCTGAGTGTTGCCATTGAGATTCCTGACATAGCTCTAGAATGCTTTGTGGTTGTCTTTAGAATCAGTGATGATTTTGTTTTCATAACTAGCTTTGGAGGATTTTATGAGGGATCTCAGTTTCTTACTGAGGCTGACCAGGGAGTTCTTCCAGTCGTGTGATTTTACTCTTTTTTTGCAAGAGTTTCTTTCTTCTGTTGTAGAGTTTGTTTATGGCAATGTTTTACTAAGTTTAATGTTACTGATGGCAAAAAAAATACTAGAAAGTGGAAATCAAAGTCTAAACCATCTGAAACTGAAGTATTGAATTTTATAAAGGAGATAGCAGAACTGGGCATGGGATCTTTAGGAAAAAGGAAGGCAAAAATTATATAAAAATAAATAAAATTTGTGGAAACAATACATGAATAATACTGTTCAGGGAGAAGAGTGAAATTTAAGAAAAGGCAGGAACTGATAAATTTTTATATAATGTTGGAGTGAATGAAAAGTATTAAAAAGCAAAGATATGTATAATACATGAAAATAATAATGGAGATGTTGTTATGGTTTGTTTTCACTTTACTGTTGGACAGATTATAAAAGAGTTGTTCTTCATGCAAGAGTGCCCTGATTCCAAAAGACTTGCTCTTACTATAAGTGACCTACTTTAGTCTAAGACCTATCAATAAACAGGATTACACCGTGGGCCAGATTCCAAAAGACATGCTCTCAGTTGTGGAAGTTTCGAGATGTGTTGTGCTGTAACATGCTACCTGTGATCCATCTATATAGGCATTTGCCACCACAGGCAACACTGACATGTGTCCCACAGAAAACATCCATGACCTTGAGCCATTTAACAAATGTGCCTTCCCCAACTCACCCCCTTTCTCGGTATATGTGTTTCAGCTGAACTCCTGTAGTAGAAGGTATCCCTTCTACCACATTCTTCCTTGTGTTGCCACCCAAAATGACTATCCCAATGATCCCTGTCATTTAGCAGTCCATCTGATGGACTGGGGATGGATGGACCTGTGCAAAAAATACACCAGCAGTCAAATTCCACCAATGTTCTTTATTCCATCAATGATCTGGTACCTCGGCTATTCGCCTTCAAAGGATCACATTACAAGTTTCAAAATAAACTCATTTTATACTATTTAACTAATTAGTTAATTCATGAGTTAATTCAATTGTACTTCAAAATTTAAAGTGACCTTTATATATAAAATATGACATTTACTTATTTTGGTCTATTTAGATTATTTTAAACCATTTTATACTTTTAAACCATTTTATACTTTTATAATATGATTATTCAGCACATACAAATAAAACTCATTTAATATATGTATATAGAAAATATTATTTCAAAATGTAAATATACACATAACAAACCTGATTATTTATTTATATAAAAATATATCTAAGAATTAAATCCATGTTAATGATTGTAAAATGATTCACTATCCAAGTGATATATTTACATGTCATCCACTAAATTTTAGTAAAAAAATATATATGTGCAAAAATATGCCTTTGTACATTATTACAGACCCAGCTCCTGATTTAAACCAAATGGTTTCAATGTTTTATATTTAAGTATCATCCTTGTTTCCAATTCTAGTAGTTTACCTACTACATCATCTCCTTTACAGACAAAAGGTTTTCCCAATATACAAAATCTCAAACTATCACTACAACCATCATGAATGTCCATGAAATGCTTGGCAACCGGACTAAGGGGATTTAGATTTCTTATGTCCTTTAGGTGTTCTAAAATTCTAGTTTTTATCATTCTTTTAGTTTGTCCTATATACCAAATGTCCTTGCATGTGCAACCTAATATATATACTACACTAGTAGACTTACAGTTAAAAAAGTGTTTAGGAATATGAGGTATATTATTAATAACTTCAATATTGATAACCCTATTGCATATACTGCATGAACCACATGCAAAAGTGCCCACCCTGATAGGGTTAGATCCAATATGCTGTAAAAGATTGTTATTTAAAATTTCTCTCAGATTTTTTCCCCTTTTGAATGAAAAATTAACATAGTTAGGGAATAGCTCACCAATGCTATCATCTTCACAGATTATATACCAAAATTTTCTAACTACTGAGACTAATATATCAGAAAAGGGAGAGAATTTGGTTATAAAGAATACTTTCTCAGCATTATTCTTTACACCGATTTCCCTTTTGTTGAAATAAGTTGTGGTGTTGTCCCTACTACTTATTAATCTTATGTTATTAATCACACTATCCCTACATTTCAATAATTGATTATACTCATATCCTCTTTCCAATAGTCTCATAAATACTATATGTAATTCTTCATCTATATCTTCCTTGACACTGGTATGAGCCCAAATTCTTTTAAATTCCCCATATGGTAGGGCATTTATGAGATGCAAAGGGTGCATGCTTGTAGCATGTAAGAACATATTTACTGAAGTCTCCTTCCTAAATGGTCTAAATTCAATTTTACTTTCCTTCTCAAATAAAGTTAAATCTAGAAAATTAATCTCATTTCTATTAATCTCATACGAAAATTGTAAATTATGTTCATTATTGTTAAGTACTTCAAAAAAATCTAAAAATTCAGATATGTCCCCCTTACAGATGAAAATGAGATCATCTGTAAAGCGCTTATACAAAACTACTTTGTTCCTAAAAAAATTAGTCGAATAAATGAAATTTTTCTCAAAGTAGTCCATATAGATGATGGCATATGATGGTGCATATGCTGCACCCATTGCAGTGCCCTTAACTTGCAAATAATATTCATTACTAAACAAAAAATAACTGTGAGTTAAACAAAACTCTAACAAAGTAATAAGAAAATTCGTTCTCGGTCCCTCACCCATCATATTTTGTATGGATTCCAAGCCCCATTTGGTACTAATATTGGTGTATAAGGACTTAACATCGACAGTGACCCAATAATAGTCATAACTCCAATTAAGATTCAAAATGTTATTAATTAAATCCTGTGTATTCCTAATGTGAGCTGTTACCTTATATAAATACATCTTTAACTGAGAATCCAAAAACAAATTAACACTTTCCAAAAAAGAACCAATTCCAGAAATAATAGGTCTACCTGGAGGTTCTTCCAAATTCTTGTGGATTTTAGGTAATGCATACATAATAGGTGTTCTTGGTTTTTGAATATATAACTTTTTAACATCGGTGTGCGTAAAAAAACCCAAACGCTCACCTTTTTCCAATAAGAATAACAGTTCATCATTAAATGACAAAGTAGGGTCACTGTCCAATTTCTTATACTCTTCAGAGTTCAATAGCAATTTATTCACCATATTGCAATACTTATTTCTGTCCATTATAACCCAGTTTCCACCTTTATCAGCAGGTTTAAAAATATACTCATTTTCGAGTTTTTTCAAAGCTTTTAAAGCCTGCCATTCATCACTACTTAAATTGAAACATTTTTTCTTTTTACAAAATTCATTGAACAAAAGTTCAATTTCTCTCAAAAGAATTTTTTGAAAGGTGGAAACAGCAGGTACAGAGATATAAGGCATGAAAGTATTAACTTTTTTAAGTTCCGGTAACATTAGTCTACATAGCCAGTTAAAAAATTAACATTTTCAACATTTTCAGCATTAAATAAATCACTACTAACATCAATTATATCTGGTTCAAGCTCATAATTGTAAATGGACAGGTTAAACAAATCTTCATCTATTTCCGAATCACTGGTTTCCTCATTAATAGTTTGAATACAAGTATTAGATTTTTCCATTTTGAAAAAATAAACTCTGAGTAAAAGCTTTCTAATAAAGCATTTAACCTCAAAATAAATGTCAGCTAACGACGGAAAAAATGTAGGAACAAACTTGCTTCCTTTATGTAAAACACTTAACATCTCAGAGTTTAGTGTTAATTTAGACAAATTAACACAATACAAAGGAAGTTCATTGAAAGTTACTGTGAACGAACCTTCATTTAAGTTTGTTTCTCCCTTTCCTTCCATTCCTCCCATTTCTTCCCCTATTCGGGTCGTTGTTTTGAAAGTTCATATTTTCGCTGTTACAGCTACCACACCCTGTGGTAACCTCCCGATTAGAGGTTCTGTTAGCCGTTGTTGCTTCAGCAAAATAAACATTTTTGGCAATACTACCCTCCACAGAAGAAGCCGATGATGCTGACAGTCCTCTCCGTTTAGAGCTACTACTCCAAGCTCTGCCCCTTGACCTGTTACGTGTCTTACGCATGGGTTCGCATTGCCAATTAAACAAAACACCAGTTTTGTAATCTCTAAGATCACGAACTAGTTTGTTTCTTTTGCGTTGTACAATGTCTGTTTCCAGTTTGTTTATTTTTTCATTTATAGCTAACATTTGAGTACCGTAATTCAGTTCAGCTGCCAAACTTTCCTGTAGAACCATTATCTCATGTTTAATTTTCTCATGATTGCGTTGGTTGCGCTTAACCAAAATGTTAAGCCAACCAATGGTGCAGGATAGCGACACCTGTTTCCATTCATCAAACAAGTCTGTTTCTTCATCAGTAAATGGGGCTGCTGGCAGCTTTTCTATCCGCAGACCCCGTGGAGTAATGTTAAGACTGATGTATTTCTCAAGCAAGCGAGTGTCAAAGTACAAGGCTATTTCCTTAGACATTAGTTTAGTGAGTTCAATAAAACGCTCATCAGCAGCGTCATTACCTCCGATGTTCCATGGATCCAAATGGGAATACCTCTTGTCACGTTCAGTAAGAAAATTCGAAAACAAAAATGAATCAGCTGGACTGCTCTGTTCAGAGCTCGTACTACGAAGCGACATGGTATTAAATAAGTAAATGTCCAGATAATAGAACAGGTAGGAATAAGACTGAATAACCAAAATCCAGTAACAAAAAACATACGATAACAAGCAATTCTGCCCAAAAACACACCAGCAGTCAAATTCCACCAATGTTCTTTATTCCATCAACGATCTGGTACCTCGGCTATTCGCCTTCAAAGGATCACATTACAAGTTTCAAAATGAACTCATTTTATACTATTTAACTAATTAGTTAATTCATGAGTTAATTCAATTGTACTTCAAAATTTAAAGTGACCTTTATATATAAAATATGACATTTACTTATTTTGGTCTATTTAGATTATTTTAAACCATTTTATACTTTTAAACCATTTTTTACTTTTATAATATGATGGACCTGTGCCCTGCATGCTCTCAGATTCCTTTCCCACCCCACTTTTGTTGTCAGTCCATCCAACTGTCTGTAGGTTGAATCCCACAATACAGTAAACATATCCAGTCTGAATCCCCACCTGCAAATGGCCTGCATCCAAGTACCACAGCTGCTGTAGTAGATTTTACTGTGTATAACTTCAATATTGCCTATTATTTTGTGCAATGATAACTTCTGATTCATCAGCCTTGCACATCCTTCTTTTTTTAAACAAGAAATATTTTATTAAATTATCACTTATGGCATAGGCAATCATGCATTTATATAAATGAAAACAATCCAGATTGTTCCCGTAATTCCTATTTTTTTCTATGTAATTTGCTCCTACCCTTTTCTAATGATCCAATTTCCACTTGTTTTATCTCAGTTACTATATTCACTACTTCTACTACTGCTGAGTTAGACTTTGACTTCCAATTTCTAGTAATTGCTTTTGTTTTGACAGTCATCATAATTAAAATCAGCAAGACCTTACTATGTCTAGACAATTCTGCTCATTTTGCTCAACCAGTATTTCTGACAGAGCATTCTGCACAGATTTTTTTAAATCTACCAACTCATTACACTCCCAAAAAATATGTTCCAATTAAATTACTTCTTTCTTCCCCATCACACCTCCAACATTTGTTATCCACGTGGGGAAAAATTATTTGGAGTCTACTTGGGGTATAAAAATACCTATGTAAACACTTCCAAGCAAAGATCCTAAATCTTCCAGACTTATTTGCATATTTCGGAGTCATACATATATCCCACTCCCATTGTTTCTTCGTGAATTGCTTATCCAATCTCTCTTCCCAATCCTTTCAAACCTCCACTGATTTATTTTCATAGTTATCATGCAATATTTTATATGCTCTACCAATTTTCTCTTTTTTCACAGCAGCTTCTGCTCTAGATTCTACTAAAAAGTCTAACAGTGCTGATCTTTAGCTTAGGATTCTCCTATTTCTTTTTCTTTGCCTATACTCTGATGTCAATCCTTGATAGGGAAGGCAATCTCTAGCCTGCAGTCCAAATAAATTCTTGGCCTTTCCCATTCTATTACATTTCCCTTTCTAATTATTTGCTCCCCAGTATCTTGGTTCCTTCGCCAGTTTTCTCCAGTAAATTCCAGCCCCCTCTTGCCTATTGTCTATATCCCTAATTACAGTCATCCTATCAGCAGAATCTCCTTTCTCCATTCCCATGCTGGTTTAGTTTTTAGAATACTGTATTTATGAATATAATATTCTGTATGGTTATTGTTATTCCCCTTAAGGATCTGCATCCAAAATCCAAGTCTCCTTGTTTCTTGAGCTTTTCCCTTGTTTTGTCATCATCCCTTTCCACTTTGAATTATAGCTTTTGCTTGTGTTATGTATAGGAGTCTTAACTGTGTAGCTCTGAAATACTCCTTCAAATCAGGTAATCCCAAGGATCAGCATATACCACTTTACTCTTGCCATCTTCCACTCCTCGATAAAATCCTTCAACTGTTTATTGCTATCCACAACTTCTCTTGTTGATAAAAATATGCCTGACCTGTGTATAAAACTAAGGGGACTAAAAACATCTTGACTGCTTGTATCTTGTTATCTATATCCATAAAACAGAGCTTCCATTTTCTCAATTTTTGTATTATATTTTGTTTAGTCTCTTCCCATATATTCTTAGCTGCCATAACAGAATCATTTTTAATCCACACTCCTAAGTACTTAATTTTATCATGTCCTAATAAATATGGGCACTGCTAAATCAATTTGTGTGAGTACATAGTTTACAGCTACTGCCTTGTTTTATCATCATTAATTTTGTATAAAATAATATCATCTGCAAATAAAGCCAGCTTTTTGACTACCATTTTATTTATTTATTTATTTATTTACATTTGTTGACTGACTGAGCAGAAGCCCTTTTTCAGTGGAGACCCGGGGAGAAAAGCTTCACAAGTATTACAAAAAACAAATTACACAACGTCAAAAAGCATTTAAAAAGTATAATAATCATTGTGAAAAAGGTTATGTAGTTAATATATGAGGGTATTAGCATCCCATTGGGGGAGCAAAGACAGAGTACACATTTTAAACCTACTTATAGGGGTGGTAAGGAAAGCACAGAAATGTATAAACATGCAAAATAAAACTTACACAATCATAGTAAGCTGAACTTGGTGAGCAATCATATGGAAGTAGATTTTAGGAAAATTTTTTTTTTGAGGACCATAATGGTTAGAAAGCTCATAAATGAACATGTGTACATATCTTGCTGAGGAAAGGTTTAGAAGTGATAGCAGTGTCAGGGGAGGGGAGAGAGGAAGGAGAGAAAGGAAGTGGTGAAGAAGGAAGAGGAAGTAAGAGGTGGCGGGGGAGTTTATGGTGGAAGTTTACAATAACAGGTTCAAGAGTTTGTAAGGGGGTTTTGGGTAACAATTTTGAAATGATGTGGGTTTTTATTACTTCTGATTTCCAGGGGGAAGTTTATTCCAAGATAGAGCAGGACAGTAGTAGTAAAGGTTTTGTCCTATATTACTATTAGGCTTGTAAATGTGAAGTAGGTTTTGATCTTTGCTTAGGAGAGACCCAGAAGGGGTGTAGAGGGAGAGGAGTGAGGAGAGATCAGGGCAGAATGAGGGAAGGTACAGGAAGGAATGCAGAATCTGAAACTGAGATAGTAGTAGTTGGTGGGGAAATTCTAACCAGTTTAGGCTTTTATGAGAGAGACAGTGATGAGAGCTGTAGGACTGACTGGCAGCAAATCTGCAATTTTATTATAGGTAGTTTCAAGTTTAGTTAAGAGAGAAGACTGTGGGTTGGTAAAGATTTGTGAGACATAGAAGAGGGTTGGGAGGAGGTAGGCATGGGACACGGAAATTCTTGTTAGAGAGAAATATATTATTTCTATACAGGAGACCAAGTTTCTGGTGGGTTTTCTTGATGCTGTTGTGGGTATGCAGGTCAAATTTGAGCTGATCATGTATTAGGACCCCAGAAGCTTGGTGTGAGATTCAACTGTAATAGGTGTGTTGTAAAGAGTAGTGCTTGAGAAGGTTTGTTTAATGTGGCTATAGGTTTTTGGAAGAAAGAGCAAGAGCTTAGTCTTATTAGGATTAAGGATTAATTGGTTGTTGGACAACCATTTTTTCTATGCATTGGAAGGATTTTTGGGTAATAGTGTTGAGTTTGGTATCTGCAGTGTTTATGACTAAAGAGTCATCAGCATACTGGACAAGTTTTGAGTCAGAGCAAGAAGTATGCAAGTTATTAATAAAGACGTTGAAGAGCATAGGCCCAAATATTGATCTCTGGGGTACAACCTGCTTGACGGGAAGTGCAGGGGAGAGAGAGGAGAGCCATTTGACTGACTGGGGTCTTTCACTACAGTAACTAGCAAACCAGGATATATTTGAGGATATATTGTGTTCAGACAGTTTGACTAACAAAAGTGGGTGGGAGACAGTATCAAATGC
Organism: Protopterus annectens; assembly: GCF_019279795.1. Taxonomy (NCBI): domain Eukaryota; kingdom Metazoa; phylum Chordata; order Ceratodontiformes; family Protopteridae; genus Protopterus; species Protopterus annectens. The sequence goes on from NC_056737.1 coordinate 1,734,763,694, forward strand.
TTTAGGGAGGTTGAGGAATAAGCAAGAGACCAATTTATTACTATCTCTGACATGAGCGATAGTGTTAATGAAGGATATAAGGGCAGTAGAGGTACTGCATTTTGGATGAAAGCCATGTTGTGCGGGGGTAAGTAGGTTTTCTTGTGCAAAATAGTGCAAGATCGGTTTGTGTACTCATTTTTCTAGCATCTTGGATAGTGAGGATAGGATAGCAATAGACCTGAAGTTGGTGAGCTCAGTTGAGCTGCCTCCTTTGTGGATAGGTACAGTAAAAAATTGTTTCCAGATAGAAAGAACTTTAGATTCAGTTATCGGCCATACCAATTACATCCCTCAACTGCTGAATCACTTATTTTCTTTGCCAATGGTTCTAAATATAATGAAAATAACAAAGGGGAAATAGGACACCCCTGCCTGGTTCCTCTGCTCAAACATAACTTAACAGAGAGGAATCCACCCACTTTAATTTTTGCCTCTGATTCAGTTATCGGCCATACCAATTACATCCCTCAATTGCTGAATCACTTATTTTCTTTGCCAATGGTTCTAAATATAATGAAAATAACAAAGGGGAAATAGGACACCCCTGCCTGGTTCCTCTGCTCAAACATAACTTAACAGAGAGGAATCCACCCACTTTAATTTTTGCCTCTGATTCATCATATATCCTCCTAATCAACCTTACAGTTTTATCAGGGAATGTAAATGCTTCCATTGCCCTACTCCCAAAATCCCATCTTACTCTGTCAAATGCTTTCTCTGCATCAAGACCCACCAACCAGAGTGGTATTTTTTACATTCTGCTCCCTTCTGTATCATCATTGCTCTATTAATGTTGTCAAATATTTGCCTCCCCTCCATAAAACCACATTGATCCATATCTACCAATTTTGGCATCACCTTTGCCATTTTTTTAGCCTTTATAGACATAAGCAATTTATAATCATGGTTTAAAATTGAAATGGGCCTGTATGAAACTGGATCTGATGGGTCTTTGCCATCTTTAGGTATTACAGCCACTACTGCTTTCATCCAGGTTGTTGGTGTTTCTTCTTTTAAAAGACTATTAAACAAAACCTTTGAGATATTTATCACTTTCCTCCCTCCTAGCTTCCAAACTTCCACAGGAATACCATCTATTTATGGGGATGTTGCTGTAGATTGGTTATACATCCCCACTTTTATCTCATCTCCTCCTTTCATAACTATTAGTAATTTAGCCTGATCTGCAGTTACTGCTTACTGTCCTTGCCTGGCTGTCAAGTCATACTGCATTACTACCAAACTGACTGCTTATCTGTGAGCCAGATATACCTGTCATACTATGGGTATGCAAATGTCAAACTGTTGTGTACTAACTTGTATTTATGTTTCACAAGGTGCAGTACTACCACAGGTTTTACATGTGCCCTGTGTATTCCTGTTGATATGCCTAGATGTGTTATGCATGGTATGGTGTCACCCTGTGCCACGCATCCCGGCATTTGCACACAGCTCATATACTGTTACCTACACAGGACTGTGCTGTTCATTTCTACATTGGTGTTATTTCTGCCTAGTTTCAATGTCCATAGCGCATGCGTGCGCACTCACACACACACACACACATACACACACACACACACACACACACTCTGATTAACAGTCATACACTATGCCACTGTCCTACATCCTATTATGGGTACCTCCCATCACATTCTGCCCTTTTATCCCCATAGCCTTCTCAAAGATTTGCATCAGGCCTATATACTGCCTGTATTTTGACTCTATGCTGACTGCATTTTTCTCCTTCCAAGGCCTGTAGTACAAACATGAAGCACAACTCCCTGATCATTGCTTTTTTTCCCTCTTGTTCCCTTTATCATTGCCATCTTCCTAATTTCATTATACATTCATTATTGTTTTGTTTCTCTTCATTTGTGTTCAAGTTTAATGCAGTGTTTGCTTCTTAGCTGAATATGGTACAGCAGTAAACACCATGGCCTGCACCAGCCTTTGTCACCATCTGCTGGGTCTGTAGCAGTCTTCAGACCAGACTCTCTGCAGGATGATGAAGGTCATCCTGCAGAAAGAGACCTGAAGGGATAGCTGGTAGCATTTGATGTTGCTTCTCCAACAGGGCTGTAGGGAAGTGGCACAGGTGAGTCCAACTGGGTCACCTAATGGGAGATGGACAGCCTAGTGCAGACTATGGTGGACCAGTGGCTGGACATTTAGAATGCTACTCTAGAGTGCATTCTCATGTGACTTGAAGAGTCACACATATGCATGGCCCCAACCATTGGACCACCTGTGGCTGGGTCGAGGCATAAGGGCAGTCATGGAGACAGCTGCCTTTTAAGGCTTCTGTTGTGCAGCCTAACAGTTGTCACCGCACCCTATACCTCATGGTGTCCCCTTTCTTGTGTGTCACTCCCCTTACCAGTTTGTTGTGCAATCCTCCCTATTATCATTTATTTTCCCTTTGTCTGTATGTGTATCGCCTTTGCAGATCCCCTTTTGTAAAAGCACATATCAGTCTTTGCCTGTGCTATACGTTTGTATGCCTGCTCCTGCTGTCATCCCTATAACCTCCTCACTACCCACATCATCCCCCTGCTTCCCTCAGCCTCTACCCTTAAAGGGTACACATCCCAACTCTTTCTCCCACCCCATGCCACTTTTTCCTTCCCATTGTCTTTCTGTGTATTCTTCTGCTTGTTTCCCATTTCTGTCCGTCTTATCATCCCATTTCATTCTCATTTATAAAATGAACACTGCTGGAACTTTGCAGTCTAGCCCTTGCATAGAATGTCAGCTGTGTCTGTGTTGCATACATGTGGTGCTTCAATGAACATGTGAATCTGCATCTTGGCATGTATGCCACCTGCATGCCAATGGCCCTGGGTCACATAATCTATCATAGTGTGATCTATTCAAATAAATGATAACTACCATTTTGCATACCTACCCTTGACTGCTATTGGTTTCATTGGTGCTTTTTGGTTCAAAAATGTAATGTTGGAGGCATGCTTTTGAAGGGTTTTTGTCCTTTTCTTCAAGGTAGTGTGGCCATAATGTATATATAATTTTAGGGGGGTGCACAGAAGCAGGCTTGCTATCCCCGCAAAAAAAATATTTTTTTTTATTGTTTTTGAGTGATGGCTTTTGGAGTTTATCTTTCTGAAAAACGTAATTTTGAATTAGTATGGTTCCATGGATTATAGGTAAACCCTGTTTTTCTGTGAATGAACAGCTTTATTATGCAGCACCACCACCAGCAGGGTTACACTATTTCAGCATTTATGCATACCTAATTCCCACAGGGCCAAGACATATTGTGCTGTTTATTGCAGTGCAGTCATATAAACATTCATTCTAAATACCCTCAAGCCATCCAATTCAATGTCTTTTTTTAACCTTAGACTCCTTTGTTAGTTATTCCAAGTCTTCCATTTGTAGCTTTCCGTCTACCTCATTATCTCTTGTTGACGCAATAGGTTATTTACATTTATGTGCTGCAATCCTCCTTGCTGCTAACATCAAAAGTGTAAATAACTCAGCTGTTGGTCTATCCAGTAAATTTATAACCCCTTTAATTAAGAAATAGTGCATTTTAGAAATTTTAAGTTGATTAGGTCATAAGGCCTATATCATCACATGAATTCTGAAGTTCAATATATAATTATTAAGAATTTCAGTCCCACAATATAAACATATGATCCCGTAGTTCATCATTATTACATCATCAACAAGGAGAGACAGAAGGAAACATCCTTGTCAGCCAACAACGTATAAAGAAATGCTTAAACAAGCACTGACAATCAAAGAATCTGAATTTTTGGACCTGGTATCATATCTAGCAATTGAAACTAACATTGTCCATCTTTCATTTATAATATGTGTATTTAACCTCCTCTCCCATTACAAGTTAAATTTATTCATCTCAACTAAAATTGTATAGGTTTGACTAAGTACAGTTTTGTGACTTGAGGTTTTGTTCTGCTTCCCATTACCCAGTTAACCCACTAAGCCAAAAGCCCTTTATCAGTGAGTAAAGTTTAATTTGTTTACAGTCAGCTGCCCAAATAACTCTTCAAGCAACCGCTGCCCCCTCCACCCCCCACCCCCACCCCCACCACCACCACCACAATATCTAGCTTCAAACTGTTCCAGGTTTCTCTACATTCATCACCTGGTCCCAATACATTGAATCTTGACAATGTTTTAATTTCCTATTGACATCCATTCTGTGGGACCTCCAGTAGTTATTTATGTTTACCGTTATACTTTTTCCATCCATCATATTCTGCTTTTGCTTCCATAATCACCCACCAAGTTCCTCTTAACATCTACAACACTGCTCCTAAATTCCTCCATTTGTTTATTTTTCCATTCAATATTGCACACAATCCCTCTAACCCTCCAATATTCCTTTATATTATATCTTTCCAGGCAGCCTTATAATTTAGTTTTGATAAGTTAAAAACATTTTTACTTTTGCTGCCATTGTATACATTAAAAATCAGGGGTTGTCAACCCATCAAGTGGGAGATTAGAGTCTTGCATAAGAGTAGGTGACATCCTCTAGCTTGGCATTTAAGTGCAGCAAATAAGACATACACAATAATTACAAAGTGTGTGTAGCTGAATGCCAAATGTACCAACTATGAAAGTAATAGCACTACAACATGAAGCTTGGGTCTGTGTCTGCAGTTGCCTCTGTTTCACACTTAAAATAAATATAAAAAACAGCCAAGAATTAAAATAGTCCCTCTTCCACCCATAAGTATAATCAAAGACAAGAATTTTACTACAACAATTTGCAGTATACTTCAAACTTAATCATGTCATCGCTCTCACATGATACCTGAAAGAACAGTATGTTAATTGTAGATGTATGACGGGGTTTTGTGCTTCAGTTGCATTCTATGTGACTTCAGATATATAAAAAAATCAACATGTTAAAATAGAAATGAACAAAGGGGTCTGAGTCAATGTCAACATAAGCTAAAAGTTAATTACCAAAATAATTTGGGGAGTGGTGGATTTATTCAATTTGTACTTTACTTCAGAACCCACATTTTGTAATTATTATGAGTCTAGAACAACACACCTGAACTTATTTGCTTTCTGACTTCTAGTTAAAACTGCATCTTAAATATATACCAGTTACAGATGCATTCTTGTAAAGATCATGTACTGCTGTTTTAGAAATGTTCTAGTATTTACCACTGTCACGGTCTACAACAATCACATGCCTTGCAATATTTCTCCAGGCAAATATAGTTTCCAAAAGCAAAAGTGTGACATAACTTGCCTTAAAATTCTTTGTTTCACCTTCTTCTTTAAGCAGGAACCCAGTAGGGCCAAATTCTCGTAGTATATAAATTGTTGTCCCTAAAGCTTGATCCTGATGCCAACTAACTGTGTCACTGACTTGTCTTCTCCAGATAGTATTCCTAAACATGACGTCTTTGTTGCAGGGTCACATCCAGAACAAAATTCAATCTGCAGTATACTTCCCTGCAAAAAATAAAATATATTATTATTATTTTTATTATTACTATTATTATTATTATTATTATTATTATTATTATTATTATTATTATTATTATTATTATTATTATTATTATTAATAATAATAATAACAAAAGTTCATGGTTTACAGGAGAACCAAGATGATTAACCAAGCTATTTAAAGTCAGGCTGGCGTGAATAGTAGCTAGTGATAATAAAATACATATACAGTACAACAGCAGAAAGTTGAAACTTTAAATACTGTTGAGGACATTGTGCCACTTTGCTTATATGGCATTCTACTTGTTTACCTATACTACTGTTTAGCAGTATGAATCAGTATATCCCATGGAAGAAAACAACCCCTCTCGTTTCACTCCTTACATATTTGTTTTCCAACAAGCAGCAGTCATAAAAGCAGGTACAGGCTTCCCACCTTTTCTAATGGCCAAAGTGGGCCATTTTTTGCAGAAAGGTGAGACTTTGCAGCCGGACAAATCATACCCTCTGCCCACAACAAAGGACAGCGCTTCACGTTTTGCCAAATAAAAGCGTATTCTTGTAGCACTTGAGTTGCTTATGCTGGTTCATATAACATATAGGTGTTTCACACATAAATGATCGTTTCATATAACCAGTAAAGAAAACTTAGAACAGTTTTTATCCTAAAAATCTCAGGACATTTTTTATCCTAAAATCTCGGGACATTTGCTGTTTTTTACTTTATTTATGTATTTACTGCAGGACACAACTGCCCAAATACAGACTGTCCTGCGCAAAGAGACCCACAGCAAATAACAGAAGTGGGACAGCAGTTAAAGCCATAATGCACACTCAAGTTATTTACTTTGTTTATAATAATGTTTTTATTTGTATCACACACAGCCTATACCTAAAATATTACTATACCTAAAATATCTCTCTGAAGTTAACGTGTACCGCTGTGCATGGCAGGAAATCAGCCTCTTAAAGAAAAGTAACTTCTTAGAGCTGGCGCCCTCTCTTATAGCATTTCATAGGAAGCAAAATCCGGGATTACAGTTAATAGTACTAAATCGTAGAAAGGCACGTTGTTTATTATCTACGTTTCTGTCGAATTGCTTCTTAGAAGTTTTAGTGACTCGTTTCACGCTGCCGATTAGACTAACCGTCTCCGTCTCTAGAAATTCTAACTAGGTAAATTGTTTAACCGAACTTTTAACATGGTACAAAACACAATCGTCTCTAAGTAATGTATTCCAGTACTCTCGCAGGACATGCTGTAAACAGCAATGTATCATAAAAATACTGCCTAAGTAAAATACACAATTGGGGTTATAACACTACCGAAACCACTTTAGATAACCTTTACGAGCCTACAGTAAGCCGTCACCATGGTAACTAGAAGCAACAGGCCGACGGCAAAAGCCTGTCAATTTTTCTGTACTTGAATGCATTATTTGAAGAGTGTACGGCTTATCGATGGCTCCGCCCTTTGGGGAAGGACAAAAAGTGGCCTGGGCAAGAAATCATGGAGAAATAGCAGCTGAACTGGCATTTTATTTATTCTCCGGCTGGTAAAGTGTTTACTCCACTTCAGGGTTGTTAAGGAGCTGGAATCCATCACACCAGGTAGTAAAACGTGCGTTGTTGAACTGTCTTAACCCACAGATGCGCAGTAGCAAGCCCCACCCAAACCCCACCCAACACCCAGCAGCAGTGCGTGATATTAAGAGCCGTGATGAACTGCGGTGGTGGTGTGCTGCCGTAGCGTTGTCGCCTCACAGTAAGACATTGTCCTGTTCGATTCTCAGCTAGAGCGTCTTCTGTGTGGAGACATGTGTGAATGGGCGTACCTTTGTTGAAGGTTGTGTGTCAGGGCCGGCAACCCGGCAACTCGGCACGTAAAAATCTACTGCCAATCATTAGCGGACCAGAGTTCCGCTGTGGCGACCCCTAACCAGGAAAAGCCGAAAGACCGAACAACTGTGTTTGTCGTCCGCGTGAATTTAGCAATTACATACTAAGGAAATGTTTCTAAATCTATTCCTATTTATGAGTGTAAAAATATATGTTAAGTTGTCATTCTCGCCTTCATTCTTGCTGGATGGGTTCGGAGCTGATCCTCGGCTCCGACTCAGCCTATACTATAGCTCGAGAGCTATTTTTACCGGCTCGAGGCAGCCCTATATCCCACAATACCATGCGCTAACTCCCCAGATCTCGTTTGCCGCTTCGCTGCGAGGTTGCGTTTTTACCGGCTCAGGTCAGTTAAGAACTTTTTGTGTAGTTTCTTAGGTATAACGTTAGATTTCCCTATCTAATTATATTCCCCACTGTATTACCTAATCCTTAAATCTTATTAGCTAAAAATTTGTTAAGCCCTTCCCCCCCTTTTTAGTCAAACTTATAGATGGGCCTTTGTGCCTTAGCTTTTCTATAGTTTTCCTATAGTTCCTTTTTTAGTGTGTGTGTGAGTCACTCCTTTAACTTCTCCCCTTGTGTTAGAGTTTGAGTGTGAGTTGTGAGTGCTGACTGTGTTGACTCTTAGTGTCCACCATAATATCTAAAGACACTAAGATTTCAGGATTCAAGAAGTGTGACTCATGCTGTCAGAAGATGTCTCTGACAGACAGTCACACTTCTTGTGTTTATTGTTTAGGACCCTTGCACCTGCAGGACTCTTGTTCCTTGTGTCACGGATTTAGTTCAAGAGTCCTGCAGGAACGCCGTAATAAGTTGATTTTGAGGGGCTTATTGAAGCCCGATGACTCCCCGTCTAAGTCTGGCTCGGGGAAGTTGCCCAAGCCCGCCAAACCCTCGGCTCCAGCTTCTGAGTCGACGGCTGGCGGAACCGAAAGTGCTCCGACATCGGCTCTGGCCAGATCCAATGTGAGCAAGACTTTGCCCGCTCCGAATCCCTTTTCGGAGCCGACAACAGCGAGCAAGCGCTCTACATCGCCCTCAGCAGAGTCCGTTCGATCGGCTCCAGCATCGCCCTTACTGTCGGAGCGGAGTCATAGGACTCATTCTTCCAGGTCTTCCAGGCTGTCCGACCATGACATTGAGAGGGTGGTCAGTAGACTCCTCAAGTCCCAGGCACTGGCCCAAATAATCCAAAGCCCATCTCATCAGACTGTGGCTCCCTCGGTACCACTTTCGATTCCTCCTCCGACTCTTCAGTTGAGTTCGGAGCCGGAGTTTGTCGGAACCGGGACCTTGCCCACATCAGAGCCGATACTACCACCTTCAGCTCCGACGTCGTTGGCTCCGACTTCTTCATTGGTGCCGTCTGTGGAGAGGTCCGGGCGCTGAGACTCCATCGTCAGCTCCGAGCGGGAGAGTGGCATCGGACCCTTGTCTGACCCCGTTCTCCCTCTCGGAGTGTCGGCTCTGGTTAGTTCAGCCCCGACATCATTCTTGGAGCCTTCTCTGTTAGCGCCGGGGGTGATCCTGGTATCCTCAGAGCCAGGGTTGTCTTCGGTGCATGATAGGGGAGCCTTTGAGGTGATGAGGAGCATGCTGGATCCTGTGTCCGCTCCAAGGTTGGTTCCTTCAGCTCCTCCCACTACAGTGCCTGTTACGGTCTCTGGTCATCCTCTTGAAACTGATAGCAGAGATCCAAAGTGCAGGGTACCCACTTTGGGTGTCTCTTCCTCGTCCGAGGCCTCCCCTGAAGTTTCAGGGGAACCCCCTAGGAAAAGAAAGTGCAAGAGGAAGCACGTGGACTCCCCCGAGTCTCTCACTTCGGACACCGACTTGGATGAGTCGGAGGGTTCCCCGAGATCCCCCTCTGAGGATGTCTCCTTTTCAGACATCCTAGAGATCCTAAAACAGAGGGGGAATTGGTCCACCCTCAAACCCTCCTAGGACGAGTCGGTTTACCTTGACGCTTTTGGGTCTCGCCCTTCCACCTCCTGGGTGTCCCCTCCTTTTGACCCACTGATGGAAGTAGTGGCCAGAAAGGCATGGGCAGCTCCTGACTCGATGGAACCTACCCCTAGGAGGCCTTCTAAATTTATTTCTGCTCCGGTAGACAAACCATTTCTGACCAAGGGTGTCTCGGTAGATGCTATGGTGGTAGCAGCCGCCACTAAGAAGGAATTAGCTGATCTTTCTGTACCTGTTCATCCTCCTAACAAAGACTGTAGGACTATGGACAGGTACGGTAAGAGGACATTTGCTTCAGCGACCTTTGCCATGCGGTCGCTGAACTATTTATGTCATTTCACCCGCCTTCAGAGAGATTTGCTCAAAGAACTGGGTGAAACCATACAGGATCCTTCTGCTGCGGGGTATCAGGACAAGATTAACTCCCAGCTGGCTACCCTGAATTCCATTGCCAACTCCTCCATGCGGCTTATCTCTTATGCAGCCGATGGAGCGAGTAGGGCCGCAGGCACAGGTGTTGCATTGAGACGTCATGCCTGGATGCGACTCTGTAATTTTGCTGATCCCTTCAAGGCGTCCTTCACCAACACCCCCTTTGATGGTTCAGAGTTGTTTGGACCTCAGGTGAAGACTACCCTCACCAGATGCGAGCAAGATGGTAAGACTCTCTCTGCCGTGGGAGTCCACTTTTCCACACCATCTAGACCATACCCTAAAGGTCAGTAGGGTGGAAAGATGTGGTTCAGCAAACCACAGGGAGTCATGCCTGCCGCATGTGGTGAACTTCCCCCCAGAGGCAGAGGGGGGAACAATAATAGATGCCACCCCAGGGGCAGAGGGGGTCCACAGAACCAGGGTTCCAGGGAGTCTTTCCCTGACCAACCCTTGCAGCATCCCTGAGAAGCTGCCCGACTGTCCACCTTCGGAGGCAGTCGGGGGAAGATTATCTCTGTACCCGGAAGCCTGGCAATCCCTCTCTCAAGACAAATGGGTACAGTCGATCATATCCGAGGGTTACAAAATTCCCTTCATTTCCCCTCCGATCCAATCGCCAAGACCCCTCCCAGATGTACCACCCACACAAAGGGGTCAGGCACAGCTAGAGATAAAAAAGCTGTTAGAAAAAAGAGTCATCCAGGCAGTCCCAGCAGACCAGCTAGGATCCGGAATTTACTCCAGGTTCTTTTTGGTACCAAAAAAGACAGGAGATCGGAGATCCATTTTGGATCTCAGCAGACTGAACAAGTCTGTGCAGAAGACAAAATTTCAGATGGTAACGCTGCAGTCCATTCTGCCCTTCTTGGGCAGAGACAACTGGATGTGCTCGTTAGACCTTCAGGACGCGTACTATCATGTAAAGATACACAGGCGCTCCAGGAGGTTTCTCCGCTTCCGTCTGGGAGCCAGTCATTACCAATTCAGAGCCCTGCCCTTTGGTCTCACCACAGCCCCCCGGGTGTTCACCAAATGTTTGGCAGTGGTCACGGCTCATCTGAGACAAAAAGGATTCCAGGTGTTTCCATATTTAGATGACTGGCTCATTACCACTACCACCAAGCAGCATCTTATCATAGCCAGGGATTACACCATTCGCATTTGCAACAAACTAGGTATTTCCATAAATTTCGCAAAATCCTCCTTGTCACCTTGTCAATGTATAAACTTCATAGGCACCGTGTTAAACACCACAGAAATGTCTGCAACATTACCACCTCAGAGAGTGACAGACATACGGTGGAATGTTCAGCTTCTGTTTCAGTCCAACAGAATTCAAGTCAAGTTAGTACTGAAAACATTAGGCCTCATGGCAGTGGCGATTCTCTTTCTCCCCTTAGCCCGCTTCCACATGAGAATTCTCCAGTGGATGCTTTTTTCTCAGTGGTCCTTTCAACGGCTCCCAATGACTCACTACATTCTGATAACCCCAACTTGCAAAAAACACCTCTCCTGGTGGATGGTCTCCCCTCAACTTCTTCAGGGCAGACCCTTTGTTCTTCCCCCTCCAGTTGCCACAGTGACAATGGATGCCTCCCTGATCGGGTGGGGGGGGGCACTGTCAGGGCAGGGCTGTCCAGGGCACATGGCAACAATTAGAATGCCACCTGCACATAAATGTAATGGAGATGAGAGCAGTGCTTTTATCGTTGCAAGCCCTTCAGGACTCTCTTCCCACGGGGACTATAGCAGTTCAAACGGACAATATGTCTGTAGTGTGGTACATAAACAAGCAGGGTGGAACAAAGTCCTACCCCCTATGTCGAGAATCACTCAGACTTTGGCAGTGGGCGATCTCCTCTCAGCAGTTTCAGATAGCAACGCACATCCCCGGGAGGTCCAACGTCATAGCGGACAGACTGAGCAGAACAATTCTCATGCCTCACGAGTGGTCTCTAAATCAAGCGGTAGCACAGAGAATTTTCCAGAAGTGGGGCCAGCCTTGCTGTGACCTTTTTGCAACACCTCAAAACAGCAAGTGCCTCGACTTTTTCACACTCTTCCCTCTACCAGGCCATCCCCCCAGAGACGCTCTTGTCCATGATTGGCCTCGGGGTCTTCTATACACTTTTCCTCCTTTTCCATTGATTCCGCAGTTAATTCAGAAAGAAACCGCATTGAGATCCAAAATGATCCTCATTGCCCCGTACTGGCCTCGACAAGTATGGTTTTCGTTCCTGCACCATCATCTACTGGAACAGCCCTGGCATCTGGAACCATTTCCAGACCTTTTGACCCATCTGACGGGCAAGCTGCACCAGTCTCTTCACTCCCTCAACCTCACAGCTTGGTTGCTCCACTTCCAATCTTAGCCAGGCTTCCCTTTATTTCTCTTCCTGTTCGTGATATCATTCTTGCCTCCCATAAGTCCAATACTAGGAAGACTTATGCGAGTAAATGGAAGCGTTTTTCATTTTGGGCAGAAGCTAGGTCCTTAGATCCTTTTAATGCACCAATTCATAAAGTTCTAGATTTTTTAGCGGAGCTTTTTCATTCAGGGTCGTCATCGGCCACTATCAGAGTACAACTAGCGGCCATTGCCAATTTTCATGTAGGGCTCTCGGAAACCAATATTATGTCACATAAGCTCTGTAAAGCTTTCCTCAAGGGCATCTTCTTGCTCAGACCTCTCATTAAGGATCCTCCTCCACAATGGGATCTAAATTTAGTGTTAACTTCATTAATTCTCCCTCCCTTTGAGCCTGCAGCTTCTTGTTCCCTCAAGCTTCTTTCTTGGAAAACTCTGTTTTTGGTGGCTATAACATCTGCCAGAAGGGTGTCGGAACTTCAGGCCTTGTCTGTCCGTCCCCCTTATTTGGTTTTTCATAAAGACAGGGTAGCTCTCAGAATGAATCCTTCCTTCCTACCAAAAGTCTTGTCTGAATCAAATCTGAACCACACTATTGGCTTGCCTGTTTTCTTCCCAAATTATTCAAACAGGGCTGAACAGAAACTACATTCCTTGGATGTTCATTGTCAACTGCGATATTATCTAGACAGGACAAAACAATTCAGAAAGTCAGGACAGCTCTTCCTCTCTTATGCTGAAGGTAAGAAAGGACTTCCGGTATCAAAGGTAACTCTTTCCAGATGGTTAGCATCCATCATTACCTTTGTCTACGAGTTGAGACACAAACAACTTCCTTCAAGACCTAAGGCTCATTCAACCAGGGCACTATCAACCTCAACAGCCTTTCAAGCAAGGTTACCATTAGATGCCATTTGTGCAGCTGCTACATGGGCTTCTCAACATACTTTTATTACCCATTACAAACTTGATATAGCTTCCAGAAATAGAGCTGACTTTGGTTCCACCTTACTCAGGAGTCTGTTCCGTTGAGCCACCCAGGACCAAGTTGCTAGGGACGCTGTCCCATCCAGCAAGAATGAAGGCGAGAATGACAACTTAACATTAAGAAGTTATGTACCTACCATAACGTTCCATGTTAGTTGTCTTCTTCTCGCCTTCTTTCTTGCGTCCCTCCCTCCTGCCCCCTAGCCTGGACAGACTTGAAGGTCTCTGAGTCCTTTTCTTTCATGATACATAGTTATCCAGGATTATCCGTATCATGAGTATTACCAGCAGGAAGACCATATCTTTATATACAGGCTTATTTTTTTTGGTAACAATAAAATTATACTATGTGTTAGCTGCCAACGAGATCTGGGGAGTTAGCGCATGGTATTGTGGGATATAGGGCTGGCTGCTCGAAGTAGCGATGGTATTGTGGGATATAAAACTGCCTCAGCAAAATAGCTCTCGAGCTATAGTATAGGAACCCATCCAGCAAGAAAGAAGGCGAGAAGAAGACAACTAACATGGAACGTTATGGCAGGTACATAACTTCTTAATCCTGCACATTTGTAAATGTGCACGGCTAGATGTGTGTGTGTGTTGCAGAGAAGTCTACAGCATAGCTCTCAACAAAATAGGGGCACTTTTGGAGATGTGGTGAGTTATCATTTTCTTATTCTGTTAACATTTCAAGTTAGCTGCTAACTTGAAATGTTAACAGAATAAGAAAATGCAAATTAGTATACATTTTCTAAAGTCCATGCAAAGTCACCAGTTTTGGGAGGGATTAAGAGGGACAGAGCTAAAATTTGTGTCAAAATCAGGGACGCCCCTGAAAATCTGGGACAGTTGAGAGGTATGTACAGAATACATGGGAAATCTGTGGGCATGAGCCTGAGGGGTGTAACTCCAGTTTGTTTTCAACAGCTGTAGTGTGGTCTAAACATTTAGAGGATGTGCAAGTCAGCAAAATTAAATACATTGAGACATACCTCTGAAGTGTACCTTATTACGAGGAAGGTACCTCATTTGGTATCTTAAAAATGTTCATGTTCCTCGAAGTAACACATTGAAAGAATTTGTCACACATTCAGTGTTAGGAGTTTTTTTTACTGATATCCATGGTAAATAGAAAAGAATCATATTAATTCATTAAAAGATATCTTTTATAAGTAAAACCAACGGTACTTTTCCATTAAACCCTTACCACGTATTAGTAAGCCTGTAATAATGTAAACGTTTTAAGAGTTGTACCATATAAACTCACTTTACAGTGTTTTGCCTCCTATGTTATACAAAATGCAGCATTTTTAGGATACACTTTAATATTACTTTAATTTATTAAAATTTAACAGTACATGTTTGGCATCAACATGTATTTTCGGAATATTAAGTAGAATGTAACCATTGATTAAAAGAAATGATCAGTGATTTACCAAAGGATCAAATGCTTTACAAGGGATAGGGCTAACATTATAAGGTAAAATTGTGGACTGTTGAAAAGTAGGACAATTTATTTATACTAATATGAAGTTCGGCATCTCACAGGAAGCACATGCTATTATAGCAATAACGCCTGGTGGGTGGTATGGGATTTACCCACGGTTGGTGTGGTTTGGTCACGGTGGCGAAGCCAGTGGCCAAACAAAAGACAACTGTGGGTAAAAATAATTACTTTTCTTAAATAATGGCATTGTATAATGCCTCCTGCTGCTCTTCTGTCTGGTATTCTGCAAAAGCAACAGAGAAAGCACGATTTTGTTTTTTTTAAAAGAACTCGCTATATTAGAGAAGTTTAACATATATGTTAAACCCATTAACATAGCGAGACACTAAAAAAAAAGATCTCCGAATCGCTTTTTTTTTTGTAAACTCGCTATGTTAAACCCATTTAACATAGCGAGATTACCTTTTAAAAAGCAACGGAGATAGGAAGATCTCCATTACTTTTTAAGTTGTGTCTGCATTGTTAAACCTTAAAATAGCGAGAGACAGTATAAAAAACGGAGATCTTGCATTCTCCGTTGCTTTAAAAGAGTTATACTAATGGAAAAGTCGACCTTTTCCATTACTATAACTTTGATTTACAACGTGCACGCTGACCAATCAGCATGCGCATTTTAGAATATTAATGGGGGGCCGTTGTGTAATACTCAATTACTCATGTATGTGGATATTACTTCGTATGTAAAATTACAAAATGCAAGGGAGCGTCATCAACTACTGAAATTCTTCCTACTGACTTTTACATTGCATTATACAGTTATAATCCAGTCTCTCAGCCATTTAAACAGGTTGATAACTACACAGCACGATATTACCAATAGGTTACAGCGTTATCAAAACAGGTGAAAGGTATGCCCTCCAATTAAGAATACACTATACTGAGATTGTGAAGCACACATTTTTAATACATCGATAAAGACTGACATTCACATGGCAAAACCAGTAGATATTAAGTTATTACAAAACCATAATACCATATTTGACCAGTAGCAATCTTACCGAAACAAACTCCTTCCACTGCTTTTTTCTCTCACTTTCTCTTTTCTGTTTTCATAGAAAATGCATTTTAAGCAAAAGGCAGGCTTTTTAAATATTGCTCTCACAAACTTAGAAAGTTGACAGAACAGGTTTTGCATTAGCAAGCATTTTCTGAACGGTAGAAAACCTGAATCTCAACAGGGCAACACATGCCAGTCTGGGTCCCAAGACACCTGGTAGGGGTTTAATGGAAAAGTACCAAACCAGCATATTTTAACCATCCTTTGACCTTCCTGTTTGAACTTGTTAGAAAGCTATTAGTGTGTTTCACATTTTTCCCATTTGTTCCACATTATGAGGGCTAGTGTACCTCATTTTGGAGATGGAAGGTTGAGAAGTATGCATTGAGCAGTGAAGGTAATAAAATCAAAACATTGTCAACTTAACAAATATCTACACATTCAAGTAATGAATATCTGACAGTGGAAGCAGTTTAGTAAGAAGCAAGTGTAGTAAGGAGTGACAGTAGTGCCAAGACATTGCGTTACTTATTGTTTGTTATCCATCCCTCAACAACCACTTTTTCCCATTTTTTGCACATGGGCAGGGTGTCTTATCAACAGCTACAATCAGAGACATTTACACTGATGGGGGCCAGCCCTGCCACAATTGATCTTCCGTACCACACAAACACAGTTTCCTTTTCTTTCTTTCTCCCATTAGTATTAGATCTGATATTTTTAAGATCAGAAGCTTAATGATGCAAGCTTAAATAAAAGTGTTTTTTTTCCTGCTACTACCTGGGCGACTGTCCGATCTAGCTAAACTGCAGGTATTTCTGCTTCTTGAACTGTTTTAAACTGTTTAAAGTTGTCTTTGCACCTGCACTTTTAAAGTTTGTCCTGTTTGTTGCATTTACCTGTTGAGGCTGCACACTCAAGTGTGCTAGCCTGTGTTACATATTTATTGCATTTTCCTGCTGTTTGTTGCAAAAAAGAAAAAAAACAAAAATATTTTCCTTGTTTCCCGTCTTTCCTGACCTAGAGTAGTCCAAATACAGGCTTTGCTGTATTCTGGACTTTTGGAAAGTTCCTGTGTTGCCCATTTCCTTTCTTGGATAAAGGGAGGCTTCTTTTTCACCAGTGGCAGTGGGGAGCTTATCTATCCCTGGAGGAGTGTTCCCAGCACAAGAATCTGGTAGTCTATTGGCCGTTTTGGGCCACTTTCTAGCTCTTTCAAGTCCCCCTGTATAAAACCCGCTTTGGCGTGGTTTTGCACGATTTTGCTCATAGCGCAGCATCGGGCAGCTCTGCTTAATTGGGTTTAAACCATTCTCGGCTCCACAAAGTCTGCTCTTCACTTTTTCCCTTAGAACTGATCTAGTTCTCATAATAAACACCTGATTCCTACTCTAAAGCCTGGCACTTGCTCACTAAAGCAATTATATAAGTCAGCACTAAAAAATTAAAAACACTACACCCTCACAAACTCCCCTTGAGTACCTTGTTCCCCACTGGCCCTTTTTTTCAATTATAAAGGAATTCCCAATACTATTCTAGCATGTCCAAAGGTCAGTTGTCAATCTCCTCTCCGGTCCAGCTGGTGAATCTGGGAATCTTGAGGCAATGTTACAACTGCCTCATGTACACAGACAACCCTCTCCTCCTCCCAACAAATTCCAACACATGTGAGAGATGCAACCATATAGCCAAACGGGAGGCTAAGCTCTCTCAACTCAGTACTGGTGTAACCAGTCAGGAGGAGAAGGAAACCACACTCACTACAATTCCAGTCTCACATAGACCTACCACGACAGCAAACCAAACACATAAACACACAAAACATACTCGGAGGCTCTAAATAAAAATCTGCCTAAGCAGCAAAGACCTCCAAAGCAGACACCCAAGCAACCGCTACCCCAAAACAAAACATGTGCAACACATAGCTCACAAAGCCAGTGTGCCGAACAGTCACAGCCCTTAAGGCTAAACAACACACCTGATACACTTGTAATAGGTGACTATCATCAGGCACACTGACGTCCCGCTCACCAGGCTGAACAAGGAGAAGGTCACGGTGAGCTGCCTGTCAGGCGCTAGGATCCGCCACATAACACAAGCACTCAGGTCACTCCAAGGCAAATACAAATATGACTCAGTCATTGTCCATGCTGGTGTGAATGACCTGAAACGTACCTCCCTGGACTACATAAAAAGAGACATAGAGGAGCTCTCTGAGCATGTAGCCCAGGCCGGTATGACCCTGACCTTGAGTAGCATCTTACCCTCACCAAGAATGATGCCACAATATGAAGACAAGATGGTCAATTTCAAAAATTGGCTTAAGTATTGGTGTCATTCAAAGGGGATCCAATGTCTGTCAGACTGGGATGACATGCTCGACAAGCCATGATGCTTCGCTAGGGACGGCTTGCACCTGTCACCCCTGGGCTTTCGGATATTGGCAAAGGCTCTTGCCACCCCCATAGTGCCTTTTTTTAGGCAAGGCTCAAAAGACAAACCCACCTCCATAGGTATCACAAGGGATAAGAAACTAAGAGTAATGTTACTCAATGCCAGAAGTCTAAACCTCAAGATGCACGCACTCGAAACTCTCCTTAGCATGGAGAACATCGATATCTGTGCAGTAACAGAAACCTGGTTCATGGCTCCCGAGAGCACCCCAGCACTACCAGGTTATACCTCATACCATGTTTTTCGGCCCCAAAACTTGGACCAAACCACAAAAGGAGGGGGAATATCAATATTCATCAGAGATACCCACACCTCCAGGTTGGTGGCACAGCACAAAGCATCAGAGACTATCCATGTCCAACTAACAGTGGGTAAAACTGCCTTCCAGTTTATAGCCTGCTACAGACCACCCTCCCAAACCCAGGAACCCCACTTGGCCTTCCTGAGAACACTGGAAAATATGAAGGCCTCTCCAAACACCATTATATTGGGCGACTTCAACTACCCAAACATAGACTGGGAAAATTACTCTAGCTCCAACACCCTAGCCCAAAGGTTCCTAGAATTTATAAACGCAAATGCTATGGAACAACTTGTTACCACTCCCACAAGAGGGGAAAACATACTGGACCTGATCATCACCAACATGGGGGCTCTATGCTCCAGACCAGAAGTGTATCCCTCACTGGTAAAATCAGATCATAAACTAATCTCACTGGATATTCACATCCCGACCCCACCACCTGCCCAGAAAACCACAGTGAAAAACTTCTCTAAAGCAAATTTCACACTCCTCAAAACCGAGGTGGAATCCTTCAAAGCCCCCAGGCCTGTGGAAAATATGGCCCAGACCACAGAATCCTTTATAAACGCATTCTATGAACACCTTCAGGAATGCATGGATCATGCAATCCCAAATAAAACCAAGACTCAATCCTCCAAAGGCAGGCGTCCTGTCTGGTGGACCCCAGCCATAAACAAACTATACAATAGAAGGAGGAAGCTACTACATGATAGAGCAAAATCCCAAAAAGGGAAGGCATCTCTGATCAGTATTAGCAAAAAACTACGGGCACTCATAAAATCGTCTAAGGCCAGCTTCGAGAGAAAAATTGCACAGGACACTAAGGATAATCACAAGGCTTTTTTTAGTTATGTTAGGAACCTGGGTGGGCATTCCCAGATATGCTCAGAATTAGTCCAAAATGACAAAAAATACACCGAACCCACAAACATTGCCAACATCCTAGCTGACAGGTTCAGTGCAAACTCCCCCCCCCCCACCAAAAGGTCAAATATCTATCCCAGCAGAGTGCTGCCCCCCTGACATCTCAGATGCTCAGGTAAGAGCCGCCCTCTCCAAAGCAAAAAACACAGCATCAGTGGGACCAGACGGTGTCCCGGGCTGCGTCCTACATGAACCCCAAGAAGAGCTAAACCCAAACATAAAACTACTGTTCAATCTCAGCCTTACTATAGGATATGTACCCAAAGAGTGGCGTACAGCAACAGTGGTTCCTCTCCACAAAGGTGGTGCCTCAACAGATCTTGGAAACTATCGCCCCATAAGCCTGACTAGCTTGGTCTGCAAAGCTATGGAAAGGATCATCGTGGACCTCATAAATAAAGATATTGGGGACCTACAGACACTGGATCCTACCCAGTTCGGCTTTGTTAAGGGCAGATCCTGCCTCTTAAACCTAGTCGATTTCTTTGAAACAGTCACCAAGGCCATTGACGAGGGAAAGGTGGTCCACACAGCCTACCTGGACCTCGCAAAAGCCTTCGATACAATAGCCCACTCGGGCATTTTAGATAAGCTCACCAGCTTAAATATAAACCCCTATGTCACTAGATGGGTTACAAACTGGCTCAAGGACAGAACCCACATGGTCAGAATTGCTGGAGCCATGTCAGACTCCAAACCAGTTACAAGTGGCATCCCACAAGGCTCAGTCCTGGGACCTCTCTTGTTCGGTATATATTTCTCGGAGGTACAGGCCAACACGGAAGGACTGTGGCTGACCAAGTTCGCAGATGACTGCAAACTAGGTGCCATAATCAACTCTCCAGCCGACACAAGCATCCTACAAAAGGGCCTCATAGAAACAGACAACTGGTGCCAGAGCCATGGCCTCAAGCTAAACTCCAAAAAGTGTATAGTCATCCCCTTTGGCAAAAACAAAGTGCCCACAAATTACCACATAGGTGGTAATCCATTAAGTACGGAAGAAGTAATTAGGGACCTGGGGAGCCAAGTTGATAGCAGTCTCTCGTTTGAAAACCACGTGGCCAAAGTGGTTAGAAAAACATTTTATATACCCCACCTAATCATGAAGGGATTCACATCTAGATCAGGGGAGGTCATCGTGCCTCTTTACTCTTCCCTCATCAGGCCCATAATTGAGTACAATGCCCCTTTTGGGATGTACCTTACCAGACACCTGCAGCAACTGGAAAGACCCCAAAAGTATCTCACGAAGAGGATCAAAGGGCTCAAACAGATGCCATATGCTGCCCGGTTAAAGAAACTCCAGCTCTACTCAGTGGCATACCGCCTGCTCAGAGGCGATCTGTGCCTGACGTATAAAGCCATGTCCAACCCGGAATTAATGGACATGCTGCACCTCAGAAAATCCAAATCCCATTGAGCTACACGCTCAAGAGACTTGAACCTCAGCACTGAAATAAATAGGACATGCTGGAAGGACAGAGTCATAACCCAGAGGCTCCCTTCACTCTGGAATAAAATCCCAGTCCAAGTTAGGCAGAGTCCCTCACTGACTCTCTTCAAGAGGAATCTTGATGAGTGGATGGGAGATCGTAGGTTTACTCCAGGTATCACTTCTGTGTCACTGTTAGATGGAGGCACAGTATACTAACCTCGAAAAAGGGCATAGCAAAATTCATTTAAAATGTGTGGCGAAAGCCAAACACACTCTGGCTAGGCTTATAAATGCCCTAGGGCAGATAGCCTAGTATGAACCTATGAACCTATAAGGTGCTTGCATTACAAATGTGACTTTTTGCCTGAGTTGCTCTACTTATTCTTTGCCATTTACAGTGGTGTTGTTCTGTGTTTTATATTTATAAGGTATCATCAGCTTGGGATGCTTATTTTACTTTGTACATTTGTTTCTTTCAGTTCAATGTTTAATGGTAAATGTTAAGATTTCCAAACTCTGTGCATGCTCTAGACCTTTAAAGAGTTTGCCAAGTGATAATCAAGAGTCAAAAACTAACAAGTGTCTAAAGCTTTCTTAAGAAGCTCCAGAGGTATAATAACTTCTAATGTGTAAAGTTAAGGAATTTTATAATCTACCAGCCCTATGATGAAAGAAGGAACTCAGAACTGAAGTACTAAATTGAGGTACCAGTTGTTCCTTGTAGCAGCATTGTGTTTTGAAAAGGTGATACCTGAAGTTGCAGCTAAGATGTCATTCTGAAGACAGTTAAATATGAGAATTTAAATCCCCTCTTAATAATCTATACCCAGTGAAGAATGATGTTAAATGATTCACTCACCTCCTGTATGAGGGATGAGAAATCCCTGATAAATGTCTAGTAAACATTTTTTTGCACACATTCTAATTTGTTCAGCTGACGTAAATGCAATTAACAAAAGGATCCACAATATTCTATAACTGGTCAACCCTGAGAGCGCACTACATTGAGGAAGAGAGTAAAGTACAATTAGATAATGAATATTCATGATGTCAGATGCAATTCTGCATGGCATATCAGTCATGCACCATTTGCACTCTACATTACAGCCAGTAGGCATGTCAATCACTCAGTCCACACCCAGTCCTGTGCGAAACAGACTGTGGGTTAATACACACAGCGACACTCATATTCTCTAATAGTGATCGTTACTTTACTTGAATTAAAATTCCAAAGATGACAAAAACACTCCCAAGTCCCAATTAACTGCATGATTAGTTTGGGATGCATATAGGTGGAAAGTATGCACCGAAGAAGATGGAAACTATGACACCCCCCATTTTTGTCTTCTAAGCCACAGATAGTATGTATTTATTTTCAGTTAACAAATAGGCAAATTATACATCAGCAGCCTGATTGGAGAATGTATGATGTCCTTACATTCACTGATGAAGTATTCTTAACATATGGGATTCCATGCTGTGGAAGCCCGACATTCGGCCAGTCTAATAAAGACTCCTGTTACTTTAAAGATAGGCAGAACATCACCCAAACACTCCTTGTATAGCATGGTGCATAAAGGTGACCTTCAGGCCTACCATAGTCAGAGCTTTTTTGCCGCTGGTCTGAAAGTATCTTTTCACAGTCTGTTTACCTGTGTCCATTTTCTGCCAGTTGAACACATTTTCATTCTCCATTGTCTACTTAACACCTGTTTGCTGACTTCTTTGTAGTTGCAGATAAGTGCCCAATTGTTTTTTTTTTTTCTTGTCTCGTTTTGTTCTCCTTGGGGTTAATGTCATACAGGAAGGGTAAATGCCAGAGTGGGAGACATATTCCCCATAAAGACCACCACAATAAGTGTCT
Organism: Protopterus annectens; assembly: GCF_019279795.1. NCBI lineage: Eukaryota > Metazoa > Chordata > Ceratodontiformes > Protopteridae > Protopterus > Protopterus annectens. Next base: position 1,734,786,341 of record NC_056737.1, read on the forward strand.
TGTTTGTCTAGGAGTTTCTCATGACTATACCTTCTTGTTGAATTTGTAAGACGTTCATCCTGAAAACCCTTCACAGTAGACTTTCTTTCCTTTCCTTGTATCTTGAGAACCAGCATTTTAAGCTTCTTGCTAAAGATACAATGAAAGGAATCTCCCACCCCGAGGGTCAGCCATTAGGGAAGGAGAAGGTGAAAAAGATACAACCAGATTCTTCTGCAGTCCTTCCTCTGCTAGGTGCTTCTCCCAAGGTTGTTACAAACCTGGAGGCTTGCCTGGCTGTGTTGTTGGATTTCCCTGCCATGAGAGTGTTGGTGGTTGGTGAGGATCCAGCTGGCAGCACATCCAAAGAGGCTTTGCAGGTGTCTGTCTTGGACGTTCAGGGGGACCTGTGGTTGATTTTTTCTGAGGGGTCTAGGGGAGTTCCTCCATTTTTAATTGGGAAAGAAGTTCCTACTACAGTTCTCATCTGTTGTCCTGGGCCTGAGCCTTCTCAATTCTTTGGAGGGTCATACCTTTTAAAAAGAAACAAAAACTTAAACATGTTTCTTCTGCAGCTAGGGATCCACAAAGTGACTGTTAGGCCTTTCCTCAGGGGCTATTTGCTTTAATGTCCTAAAAGCCTCCTAAAGGGGTTTCTGTTCCTGCTCTTCCTTGGTCCTCTACTCCCCTTAAAAGGCATAGAGAACAGGATTCTTCTGAGGATGAGTTGGATTCTGATGACATATTCCTGACTTATTCTACTCAAATTCCTTCTCGTTTGGTCTATGGGTCAGAGGAGGAGGAATCTATTAGTCCTCTATAGAATCTATAGTCAGGCACACTGACATCCTACTCACTAGGCTGAACAAGGAGAAGGTTACTGTTAGCTGCCTGTTGGGTGCCAGGATCCGCCACATAACACAAGCACTCAGATCACTCCAGAACAAGTACAAATATGACTCTGTCATTGTCCATGTTGGTGTGAATGACCTGAGCCTTACCTCCCTAGACTACATGAAAAGAGACATGGAGGAGCTCTCTGATCATGTAGCCCAAGCCGGTATGACCCTGACCCTGAGTAGCATCTTGCCCTCACCAAGAATGATACCACGGTATAGAGAAAAAATTATCAATTTCAGCAATTGGCTAAGCTTCTGATGTCATTCAAAGGGGATCCAGTGTCTGTCAGCCTGGGATGACATGCTCGATAAGCCACGCTGCTTCGCTAGAGATGGCTTGCACCTGTCACCCTTAGGCTTTCGAATACTGGCCAAGGCTCTTGCCATCCCCATAGTGCCTTTTTTAGGCAAGGCTCAAAAGACAAACCCACCACCGTAAATAGCACAAGTAACAAAAAACTGAGGGTAATGCTACTCAATGCCAGAAGTCTAAACCTCAAAATGCATGCACTTGAGGCACTTCTCAGTATGGAGAAAATCGATATATGTGCAGTAACAGAAACCTGGTTTAAGGCTCCAGAGAGCACCCCAGCACTACCAGGCTACAACTCATACTATACATTTTGGCCACAAAACCCGGACCGAAATACAAAAGGCGGGGGAGTATCCATATTCATCAAGGATACCCACACCTTCAGGTTAGTGGCACAGCACGATGTTTCAGAGATCATCCACATGCAACTAACAATGGGAAAAACTGCTATTCAAATTATACCTTGCTACAGATCACCCACCATGCCCCAGGACCCCCACTCCACATTCCTGGAAACACTGGGAAACATAAAGGTCCTACCAAACACCCTGATATTGGGTGATTTCAATTACCCAAACATTAACTGGGAGAACTAGTCAAGTACAAACTCCCTTGCCCAACATTTCCTAGAATTTATAAACTCAAATGCCCTGGATCAACTGGTCAACACCCCCACCAGAGGTGACAACATATTGGACCTGGTCATCACCAACATGGGCGACCGGTGTTCCACACTAAAGGTCAACCCCTCACTGGTTAGATCTGACCATAAACTAATCATTCTGGATATCCACATTCTGCCACCACCCCCGGTCAGAGAAACCACCGTGAAAAGCTTTTCAAAAGCAAACTTCACACTACTTAAGACCGAGGTGGAAAGTTTCAAATTCCCCATGCTAAAGGATAACGCTGCAAAATCCTTTACTAATGCACTCTACGGGCACCTATAAGAATGCATGGATCGTGCTATCCCAAAACAAAACCAAGACTCACTCCTGCAAGAAAAGGAAACCAGTCTGGTGGACCCCTGTCATAAACAAGCTATACAATAGAAGGAGGAAACTAGTACAGAAAGAGTAAAATCCCAAGAAGGGAAGACATCCCTGATCAGTATCAGCAAGAAACTACATTCCCTCATAAAATCATCCAAGGCTCGCTTCGAAAGAAAAATTGCCATGGACTCCAAAGATAACCACAAGGCATTCTTTAGCTATGTCAAGAATCTAAGTGGCAAGTCTCAGATCTGCTAGGAGTTAGTGCAGAATGGCACAAAATACACTGAACCGACCGATATAGTCAACATCCTGGCAAAGAGGTTCAGTGCAAACTTCACCCCTCTCTCAGCCCCAAAAGGGCCCATAACTATACCAGAAGAATGTAGTGCCCCTGAAATCACAGACACTCAGGTTAAAACAACCCTCTCCAAAGCCAAAAACACAGCATCAATGGGACCAGATGGTGTCCCAGGCTGCGTCCTACAGGAGCTCAAAGATGAACTAACCCCTCACCTAAACACACTGTTTAAACTCAGCCTTTCCACAGGCTATGTGCCCACAGAGTGGCGCACAGCAACGGTTATTCCACTCCACAAAGGTGGAGCCACAACGGACCCCAGGAACTATCGCCCTATAAGCCTGACTAGCTTGGTCTGCAAAGCTATGGAGCGCATCATCATGGATCTCATTAAGAGAGACATTGGAAACCTCCAAACACTGGACCATACCCAGTTCGGCTTTGTTAAGGGCAGATCATGCCTCCTAAACCTGGTGGACTTCTTTACGGTTACCAAGGCTATAGATGAGGGAAAGGTGGTCCACACAGCCTACCTAGACCTTGCAAAGGCCTTTGACACCATTCCCCACTCAGGTATTATAGACAAGCTCACCAGCCTGAACATAAACCCCTACGTCATGAGTTGGGTTGCCAACTGGCTCACAGACAGAACCCACATGGTAAGAGTTGCGGAAGCTAGGTCTGACTCTAAACCGGTTACAAGTGACGTTCCCCAGGGCTCAGTCCTAGGACCCCTCCTGTTCAGCATATACTTCTCAGAGATACAGGCAAGCACAGGAGGATTATGGCTGACCAAGTTCGCAGACGACTGCAAACTAGAGGCTATAACTGACTCTCCGGCTGACACAGACATCCTCCAAAAGGGTCTCACTGAGACAGATACCTGGTGTCAAAACCATGGCCTTAAGCTAAATGTCAAAAAGTGCATAGTCATCCCCTTTGGAAAAACAAAGTATCCACAAACTACCACATAGGTGGTAGCCCCCTAAATATGGAAGATGTAATAAGGGATCTGGGGACCCAAGTAGATAGTAACCTCTCCTTTGATAATCACATTGCCAAAGTGGTTAGACAATCCTTCTGTATGGCCCACCTAATCACAAAAGGGTTTGCATCCTGATCAAAAAAGGTCATTGGGCCCCTCTATGCATCACTCATCAGACCCATCATAGAGCATAATGCCCCATTTGGGATGTACCTTACAAGACACTTGCAACAACTGGAAAGACCACAGAAGTACCTCACCAAGAGGATCATTGGCCTCAAGCAGATGCCCTATGCAGCTCAACTGAAGAAACTCCAGCTGTATTCGGTTGCATACCACCTACTCAGAGGTGATCTCTGCCTGACATACAAGGCCATGTCCAACCCAGAATTGATGGACATGCTCCACCTAAAGAAAACCATATCCCCACAAGTCACATGCTCCAGGGATCTAAACCTCACCACAACAAATAAATAAGACGTGCTGGATGGATAGATTCCTGTCCCAGAGACTTTCCATGCTCTGGAACAAGATTCCAATCTACATTAAGCAGAGCTCCTCGCTAACCCTCTTCAAGAGAAACCTTGATGAGTGGATGGAAAACAGAAAGCTTACCCCAGGGATCCCTTCAATGGCTCTGCTGGACAGAGACACAGGGAACTAATCTAAGGGGGCAGCGAAAGCCAACACATTCCGGCTAGGCTTATAAATGCCTTTGGGCAGATAGCCTAGTACCTACCTATGAACGTATGAACCTGATGTTCCTTTTGAGGAAATTTCTTTTGGGGAAATACTCTCTAGGATGATGGATTTTTTTAAGTGGGATTGTGCTCAGGTCTCTGATATCCATAAGAGGTACTATGCTTTGCTGCAGTTTGAATCTCCTAAGCCAGTGGCTATTCTTCCTGTTTTGGCTGCTGCTTTGCTAGATGCTTTTTCCAATGCCTCTCATGCACCTGATTCTCTGCCTCCTGCTTGAAGAAACCTGACAGTTTCTATCTGGTGCTTGAGGATTATTTGTTTATATAAATGTCCTCCTGCTGACCCCTCTGTAGAGTCTGTGGCCTCTGATAAGCCATCTAATTTGCTGCCTTCACCCAAGTTATTGCCTTCTGACAAGGACAGCAGAGCTATGGAAAGGCTGGGTAAGAAGATTTACTCTTCTGCTACCCTAGCTTTTAGGGATATTAATTATCAGATCCATATGCCTAGGTATGTGTTGACTCTTCTTTCTCAGGCCTGTCAACTTATTTCTTATTTTCCAGACTCTGAGGGTAAAACTTCTGTTCTTTCCTTGCTGGGGACTTCCTCTCAAGTCATTCTTCATTCTATTAAATCTAGTTATGGTGCAGCAGATGCCTCTTCTAGGGCTGCTGTTTTTGGTTCAGTGATAAGGAGGTATTCTTGACTTAGGCTTCAACCTCTACCTGATGATATTAAAAGCTAAGTTGATGGATGCTCCTCTGGATTCTAAGCTTTTATTTGGGAAAGCTGTTTCTGGTTCAAGTCCCTTCAGGATAAGAGTAAGGCCTTACAGGAGCTTAAACATGTATTTGTTTCTCCTGTGCCTAAATTTAAAAGAAACTACCCTACTAAGCCTGCCTTTGTACATAGGCAATCCCGCCCTTCCACTAAAGGTTAGAAGAATGGCAAACGGGCTCCTGATGCAAAAGCTCCTCAGTTTTTAGGGACTCCAAAGCCTTCCTTTTCAGACAAACCAGGTGCTGTATGACTATCTGTCCCTTCCCAGCCACATTCCTCTATCTCTTTGCCTTTTCCTTTCTCTTCCTGTTTGGCTTCAGATCACTCAGGATTCTTGGATTCTGTCAATCATTCATCAGGGGTACGTCATGGTGTGCAAATCCTGTCCTCCTTTTATGGGCATTCCTCAGCCTCCTTGGGAACAATGTCCCTTTTTCACAGAGGTTCTTCAAAATCTCTTGACTTAGGGTACTATTTAAGAGGTGCCTGTGACCCAAAGAGGGAAAGAGTTCTGCTCCAGACTGTTTCTAGTGCCCAGGAAAGAGGGCACGTGGAGGCCTGTTCTAGGCCACTCTCATCTAAACACTTTTCTAAAAGTGCCTTCCTTTTGGATGTTGTCCCTTCATATTCTGTTTCCTTACTTGCTCCCTCAGGCCTATATGTTGTCTCTGAATCTCAAGGATGCTTATCTCCCTATTCCAATACATCTTGTTTCAGGACATTTTTGCATTTCTCTGTTGCTTGCTGGCATTTTCAATTCTATGCTTTGCCCTTCGGCCTTTCTACTGCCGTAAAGGTGTTCACCAAATGCCTTCCTCTTGTGATTGCTTTTTGCAGGCTTCAAGGGGTCCAAATATTTCCTTACTTGGATGACCTGTTGATTCAGGCATCGTCTCCAGAGACCCTTTTGCAAAATCTTCATTTTGATGTTTCCCTTCTTCAGAGTTTGGGGTTCACTATAAATTTCAAAAAGCCTTCTCTACCTCCTTCTCACGACCATGTTTTTCTGGGTTGCAGGATTCAGATGGTGCTAATGCTGGCTTCCCTGCCCCCTCCAAAGGGCTTAACTCTCATTTTTTTCTTTCACATTCTTATTCCTCTGGCTTCCATTACCACCCAGGAGTTTCTGAGAGCTCTGGGTTTCATGGCATCCACCATTCCAATGCTCACTGCGGCAGAAAGTTTCAGTGGTTTCTGAAGTCATTTCTGAAGTCAGTGGGGCTTCAACATGCACATCCTCTAGACTTTGTAGTTCCTATTCATCCTTGTCCAGACAGGAACTTCACTGATGGATTCAGCAGTTGTCTCTAATTCCAGGAATCCCTTTTCATCCCCCTCTTCCCTCTAAGGAATTGTTCACAGATGCTTCAGACATCTGGTGTGGGAGGTGACATTTGACTCTCTAAAAGTTCAGGAGGTGTGGTTGCCTCATCAGCAGAAGGAGCACATCAGTGTCAAAGAGATGAGAGCTCTTCTGCTGCTCTTCAGGCCTTTCATCCTTTTTGTCTCTAGATCCTCTCAAGGTGTCACAGACAATACCACAGTGATGTGGTGTATCAACAAACAAGGAGGAAAAACATATTTTCTTCTTTACCGGTTGGCACATCTGGCATGGGATCTTGCTGTCAAGTATCAAATGACTCTTCAGGCAGTGTATATCCCTTCTGGTCAGAACATCCCTCATTATACCCATTATAGAATACAACGCCTCATTTGGTATGTACCTCTCAAGACATCTGCAACAACTGGAAAGGCCGCAGAAATACCTCACTAAAAGAATCACAGACCTAAAGCAGATGCCCTATGCTGACCATCTGAAAAAACTCCACCTATACTCTGTCACATATTGTCTACTCAGAGACGATCTCTGCTTAACGTACAAGGCCATGTCAAACCCCGAGCTGTTGGACATGCTACACTTAAAGAAATCCCAATCCCTCAGAGACACATGCTCCAGGGATCTAAACCTTGTCATCACAATGAACAAAACATGCTGGAGGGATAGGTTCCTGACCCAGAGACTCCCCAGACTCTGGAATAGACTGCCCATACATGGCAAGCAGAGCACCTTTTTGGCCCTCTTCAAAAGGAACCTTAATGATTGGATGGGAGATAGGAAATTCACCCCGGGGATCACGTCAGTCGCCCTGATAGACGGGTCCAGTGAAGTAAATACTGTGGGAAAAAATATCCAGGGAATTGTTATGGCTAGGCTTGTATAGGCCCTAGGGCTGATAGCCTAGTACCAACCTATGAACACTGTGGCAGACACTCTGAGCAGGTCCTTAACTCAGTGCCATGAATGGATTCTTCAAAGGAATGTGTTTGTGGACATTATCCACCAATGGGGTACTCCCCGAGTAGATCATTTTGCCTCCTCTCTTAACAGACATCTTTGTCTGTTTTGTGCCAGAGTCCCAGGTCTTCTGTTGTGGAAGGTGGATGCCCTCTCATTTTCTTGGAAGGGGATATTTCTTTATGCATTCCCTCCTCTTCCTCTCACTCCGAAAGTCCTATTCAAGATTCAGCAGGATGCTCCCAAACTCTTGTTGGTGACTCCCTTTTGGCCATGACAGCACTGGATCCCTCTTCTTCTGCATTTAGTCAGGGGCAGTCATCACAAGTTACCTCACAGGGTGGATCTGCTCTCACAAAACAAGGGATCACTCATCCATCCTCACCTGTCTATGCTTCAACTAACACTGTGGGTGACAGGATTTTGATTCCTCATAGACACCTTTTTTCTGAGGACGTGCTGCAGGTCCTGCAGGAGGCCAGGAAACCTACTACTAGGAAATCGTACTTATCCAAATGGAAGAGGTTTTCTATTTGCTTTCTCTCTTGTAACCTGGACCCACTTACTGTGGACGTTCTTTTGGTTGTCTCTTATTTGTGTGAATTGCTTAATGCTGGTTTGGCCTCTTCTTCTATGAAGGTCCACTAATCAGCTTTCTCTGCTTGTGTGGCTTTTTCTCCTCCTTTAGCTTCTAGATTTGAGGTGAAACAATTTCTTAAAGGCATCCTTAATATTAGACCTCCAAGGAAGCCTGTTCCTCCTCCCTGGGATCTTAATTTTGTTTTGGAGAAATTGACTCAGGCTCCTTTTGAACCTGCTGCTTCAGCTTTCTTGCAACTTTGTTTCTGGAAGATTGTTCTTTTATTAGCTCTTACTTCTGCCAGACAGGTGTCTGAGTTACAGACCATTATGGCTTGTCCTCCTTTTTTGATTTTTCATGAGGACAGAGTGTCCTTGCTCACTAACCCTTCTTTTATGCCTAAGGTGGTTAATAAGCTTTCAGTTACTCAGTCTATTAATCTGCCTACTTTTTCCTATCTCTGCAAACTGACAGTGAGACGGCACTGCATACTTTGGACATGCACAGGCAACCCAAGGTTTATTTGGATAAGACTAACCCCTGGATTCATTAAACTCCATGCAGGAATAGTCCTATTCCTGCACGGAGTGGATCGTGCCCGTGTAGAACAGCAGCACTCCTTGCATATTCATGAAGGTGAGTTGCTGTATTCTCTACACAGACACAATCCTTGTATGAGTGCAGGGGGCATGTCCGAGCAGTGCAGGAACACTAAACACACCCCCTGCACTGAGAAAGTGCCACACGGCACTTTCTAAGCCGTACTGGCATAATATTAGAGCTTTGCTCTTATATTATGTCAGTATTTCAGTGTCTGCAGATACTGAAATGTAAAATCGATCAGGGGTTATGCAAGTGTGACTGCAGCCACTTGCCATAGCCAGAGTCTGTCAAGCCGCTGTCTTAAGTGGCACATCAGGTGTCACCAGACACATGTTTCGGGCTGTAATGGATGCACAGGCACATGATGAATACAACGCAACACCAGACACATACTCAGGGTGGTGGATGAAACTCTTCCTGCTTTACATGGTAACATACATGACGTAGTTGAGGCCACATATCAAAATACTGAGGTCATAAATACATGGTGGGGTGAGATGCTGACAATCCTCGACTGTGCTATGTTTGTGATAGAGCATATGGTGGGTGATGGGCATCTGCCACATGGACATAGGTCAGCAATGACATCAGCTGACAGTCTACAGGGCCGTGCCCTTTCACATTCCCATACTTGCAGTGATACCAGCACTATTGGAGGGGAGGTGCTGTCTACATCATTGCTGTCCACATTACACCAGAGCAGGCCATGGGCACATGGTCCTGGCTGGTCCCATCATGGACACAGATCTAGCAGACAACAGTTACCATCAGGAAGCAGTACTGCATCTGGCCTTGAGCCTGGTGGTGCCAGCGAGACCCATGGCAGGAACAGTTCCCATGTCTGTGGCTGGAGACAGTGAACTGGACACCCTGCTATGTACAGTCCACAGCTGTCCAACATATCCCTGTGTAGGGCAGCCCCATGGCATGACTGTGTGCATACGTACGCACACACATCTGTATCACACGCAGGTCACCCCCAGACACACACAGCACTTCTGCACAGGCCATCTACTGCATACCCCTCCACACACACACATGTCAACTGTATAGCCCAGCCTAGGCCTCTGGTAAATCCACACCAAACCCTGTACATATGATGATACCTGTGCCACATCCCTGTCATCCATACCATCGATGCAGGGACATGCTAATATGGGTCTGATGCACAGGGTGAATGTAGTACAGTGTAGCTATGTAATACTGTGTAAGGTGCTGTCTGCTTGCATTTGTTGTGGGTACACATACAAGTGTGTGTACCTTATTAGCCAGAATGATTTATTGTTGTTAGTACCATTGACTGCCTGTAGTCTGACATGCTGTATTCTGTTTGTCTTCCAGGTGTCTGTGTGTCTGCAGGCTGTGGCCCTGCAGACATGACCAAGTAGGAGTAATGGCAAGTAGAAATGCACCACCCATGTCATAGGTAAGGTACATCTTTATATGTACATCTACCAGGTGTGTATGCATACAACAGTGTCTGAGTGAGGCTGTTGTCAGACAGTGTGGCCTTCCATACATACCTCTGTCATAAACAGGTAGCCTTCATACATGTCAACTCAGTGTTGTGTACTACCACAGGCTCATACATGCAGAACAGGTTACTACAGTACTGTCTGCAGGTCCCTCACAAGCATAGCCATTACATTAACTGCAACAGATTCACCTGGCAACACCTGTTGGCCCTGCCATTTCTTTCCCATACACCTAACCCTGATGCAGTTGGTGAGGGCATGCATGAAATGTATTTGACAGGTTTGTGCTATGTATTCCTGAGTTCACAGGATAGAACATGGAAACAAAATGGTATATCTTTTGCATACACAAGGTCAGGACTGATACAATGGATGTGCATACAGAAACTCAATCACAGTTGGCAATAGACAGATTATTAAAGGTACATATCCACTTTGATGTACTGTACTACTACATACACAACATGTCCCCCACATAGATGATATGCATGGGACATTACCCACTACCTGTTACAACACATACTGTTGTGAATGCCCTCATGAATGGTGAGTTAACCCACCAGTGACAGCATCTGGAATTATATAGTGCTCTTACAAGCCTGCACAAGTGTTAGGGTAGCAGATGTTGTATCAGCATGATGTTTCAGTCAGGTATGATACCTTATGCTGCCATATGTGTCAGTACACTCACTGTGGCCTATTTGGCAACAATATAACATACACAGGCATTGTTAAGGGACACAGACCACTTATAGGTTGTAAACATCTCGATATTCCGGACATATCTGTACAGAGGACTGGTATGGCCTATACAATGGTTTAACATGCTGCATGTGAGGCAGATGCTATTACCACACTATATAAGGTAATGCCATCAGGAGGTGGTAACCAGCCGTGTATAGTACACACATCAGAATGGTATAAGCCACACAGTATATGATTCTCACACAGACACACGCATGCTGGTATTGAGACTAGAACTCCTACCTATGTCTACTATAGTGTTATGCAGTTATCAGATGTGCCATGGAGTTATACAATTTCACCCAGTCTAAAGGTACTTCTAAGGTGAATGACATCAACAGGACTTGTAAATTAGGGTGAGGGGAAGTGTAGAGGGTTGTATACAACTCAAAATGGTATAAACCACACAGTATGTGATTCTCACACCAATACACGCCAGTATTGAGATTAGAACTCCTGCCTATCTAGTTATTTCTACTATAGTGTTACACAGTTATCAGACACGCCACGGAGTTTATACAATTTCACCCATTCCAAAGGTACTTCTAAGGTGATTGACATCAACAGGACTAGTAAATTAGGGTGAGGGGAAGTGTAGAGGGTGGTGCACAACTCAAAATGGTATAAACTACACAGTATATGATTCTCACACACACACACACACACACACACACACACACACACACACACACACACACACACACACACACACACTTTCTTGCCAGTATTGAGATTAGAACTCCTGCCTATCTAGTTATTTGTACGACAGTGTTACACAGTTACCGCACATGCTACAGAACTTACTGGTCTAACAACTGGCCAAAGGTGCTGATAACTGCACAGCTGAGGTAAAGTATTACAGGTGGCAGAAAGTCTGCCTTCAGTTCTTCCCTTGGATCTTGCTAGTTCTTTCTCTCTTGCACCTCAGATAGCATAATAGCTTTGCACTTCAACAGGTTATTGTATCAATAAGTGTACCACAACTGGGAGCCATCAGCAGTAGTCATTCCGCACAGAATTAGCCACAGTAGTTAGTAGTTATGACCAACCCTCCTGGCATGATTGAAGTGCAATTTTCTGTGCTTTTGCCCATTAACCTGGTGTACTTGGCCATCCTGAGACACTGTTGCAACTGCCTCATGTACACAGACAACCCTCCCCTCTAAACTCCAAACACTCAGACTTGTGAGAGTTACCCCTATATCACCAAATTTGGAAATATGCACTCTCCAGCAAAGGCTGGACTAGCTGGTCAAGAGGATGAGGTTAGCACCTGCACCACACCATGTGGAACACAGAGCTCACCCACATCCAATATCACAGCCCTGACATACACTCACAAACCACACACCCACCTTCACAGAGGCACTCAATGGACATTTACCCAATCAGCATAGACCAGCAAGACAAACACCCACTCGGCCACCACAACACAGGGCATGCCAAAGGAGACATATGTCACCTACACAGTGTGCCCCTCAACCTTAGCCTGTAAGGCTAACCACCTTGCCCAATACAGTAATCATGGGTGACTCAATACTGAGGCACACAGATTGCCAACTCAGTAGGTTGAATATGGAGAAGGTAACAGCCAGCTGTCTATCACATGCCAGCTTCCAACACATGGCACACCCAGTCAGGTCACTCCACAAAGACTACAAGTATCAGTCTGTCATCATCTATGTGGGTGTGAATGACCTGAGATGCACCTCCCTGGACTACATGACAAGAGACATGGTTGAGCTCTCAGATTATGTGCTCCAGGCAGGTATGACAGTAGCCCTGAGCAGTATACTACCATCACCTAGAATGTTGCTGCAGTACTATCAACAAATGATTGACTTCAACATTGGCTTACGTGTTGTTTGTCATTCTCAGGGAATCCAGTCTCTCTCTCTGCTTATGATAACATGATTGACAGACCTCAATGCCTTGCCAGAGATGGCCTGCATCTGTCACCCCTGGGTTTCCAGGTACTGGCTAAGTCTCTTGCTACCCCATATAGTGCCTTTTTAGGCAGTGTTCCTTACCACTA